>NW_027139324.1:0-337727 GCF_035084215.1 Heptranchias perlo
GAAGGAACGATGGATGGTACTTAAGGCTGGAGGACGGGACACATTCAGTAGTAGCCAAGCAGGAACTCTGGATGGTGCCTAAAGCTAAAGCACAAGGTGCATTCATTTGGACAACAGCAACAGTCTGAGGTGCGGGCCAGAACCAAGAGGCAGACAACATAGGGAGGGCGTTTCCCCCCTCTGCCCACCATTTTAAAACCTAACTTTTGCAAGTGACGCACTAAGGACTTGGTCTGTTTGTTTGTAGCTCCCTGATGAGCCGTGAGAGGGCGAAACCGGTCGGAGTGTTCCAAGAAGGAACGATGGATGGTACTTAAGGCTGGAGGACGGGACACATTCAGTAGTAGCCAAGCAGGAACTCTGGATGGTGCCTAAAGCTAAAGCACAAGGTGCATTCATTTGGACAACAGCAACAGTCTGAGGTGCGGGCCAGAACCAAGAGGCAGACAACATAGGGAGGGCGTTTCCCCCCTCTGCCCACCATTTTAAAACCTAACTTTTGCAAGTGACGCACTAAGGACTTGGTCTGTTTGTTTGTAGCTCCCTGATGAGCCGTGAGAGGGCGAAACCGGTCGGAGTGTTCCAAGAAGGAACGATGGATGGTACTTAAGGCTGGAGGACGGGACACATTCAGTAGTAGCCAAGCAGGAACTCTGGATGGTGCCTAAAGCTAAAGCACAAGGTGCATTCATTTGGACAACAGCAACAGTCTGAGGTGCGGGCCAGAACCAAGAGGCAGACAACATAGGGAGGGCGTTTCCCCCCTCTGCCCACCATTTTAAAACCTAACTTTTGCAAGTGACGCACTAAGGACTTGGTCTGTTTGTTTGTAGCTCCCTGATGAGCCGTGAGAGGGCGAAACCGGTCGGAGTGTTCCAAGAAGGAACGATGGATGGTACTTAAGGCTGGAGGACGGGACACATTCAGTAGTAGCCAAGCAGGAACTCTGGATGGTGCCTAAAGCTAAAGCACAAGGTGCATTCATTTGGACAACAGCAACAGTCTGAGGTGCGGGCCAGAACCAAGAGGCAGACAACATAGGGAGGGCGTTTCCCCCCTCTGCCCACCATTTTAAAACCTAACTTTTGCAAGTGACGCACTAAGGACTTGGTCTGTTTGTTTGTAGCTCCCTGATGAGCCGTGAGAGGGCGAAACCGGTCGGAGTGTTCCAAGAAGGAACGATGGATGGTACTTAAGGCTGGAGGACGGGACACATTCAGTAGTAGCCAAGCAGGAACTCTGGATGGTGCCTAAAGCTAAAGCACAAGGTGCATTCATTTGGACAACAGCAACAGTCTGAGGTGCGGGCCAGAACCAAGAGGCAGACAACATAGGGAGGGCGTTTCCCCCCTCTGCCCACCATTTTAAAACCTAACTTTTGCAAGTGACGCACTAAGGACTTGGTCTGTTTGTTTGTAGCTCCCTGATGAGCCGTGAGAGGGCGAAACCGGTCGGAGTGTTCCAAGAAGGAACGATGGATGGTACTTAAGGCTGGAGGACGGGACACATTCAGTAGTAGCCAAGCAGGAACTCTGGATGGTGCCTAAAGCTAAAGCACAAGGTGCATTCATTTGGACAACAGCAACAGTCTGAGGTGCGGGCCAGAACCAAGAGGCAGACAACATAGGGAGGGCGTTTCCCCCCTCTGCCCACCATTTTAAAACCTAACTTTTGCAAGTGACGCACTAAGGACTTGGTCTGTTTGTTTGTAGCTCCCTGATGAGCCGTGAGAGGGCGAAACCGGTCGGAGTGTTCCAAGAAGGAACGATGGATGGTACTTAAGGCTGGAGGACGGGACACATTCAGTAGTAGCCAAGCAGGAACTCTGGATGGTGCCTAAAGCTAAAGCACAAGGTGCATTCATTTGGACAACAGCAACAGTCTGAGGTGCGGGCCAGAACCAAGAGGCAGACAACATAGGGAGGGCGTTTCCCCCCTCTGCCCACCATTTTAAAACCTAACTTTTGCAAGTGACGCACTAAGGACTTGGTCTGTTTGTTTGTAGCTCCCTGATGAGCCGTGAGAGGGCGAAACCGGTCGGAGTGTTCCAAGAAGGAACGATGGATGGTACTTAAGGCTGGAGGACGGGACACATTCAGTAGTAGCCAAGCAGGAACTCTGGATGGTGCCTAAAGCTAAAGCACAAGGTGCATTCATTTGGACAACAGCAACAGTCTGAGGTGCGGGCCAGAACCAAGAGGCAGACAACATAGGGAGGGCGTTTCCCCCCTCTGCCCACCATTTTAAAACCTAACTTTTGCAAGTGACGCACTAAGGACTTGGTCTGTTTGTTTGTAGCTCCCTGATGAGCCGTGAGAGGGCGAAACCGGTCGGAGTGTTCCAAGAAGGAACGATGGATGGTACTTAAGGCTGGAGGACGGGACACATTCAGTAGTAGCCAAGCAGGAACTCTGGATGGTGCCTAAAGCTAAAGCACAAGGTGCATTCATTTGGACAACAGCAACAGTCTGAGGTGCGGGCCAGAACCAAGAGGCAGACAACATAGGGAGGGCGTTTCCCCCCTCTGCCCACCATTTTAAAACCTAACTTTTGCAAGTGACGCACTAAGGACTTGGTCTGTTTGTTTGTAGCTCCCTGATGAGCCGTGAGAGGGCGAAACCGGTCGGAGTGTTCCAAGAAGGAACGATGGATGGTACTTAAGGCTGGAGGACGGGACACATTCAGTAGTAGCCAAGCAGGAACTCTGGATGGTGCCTAAAGCTAAAGCACAAGGTGCATTCATTTGGACAACAGCAACAGTCTGAGGTGCGGGCCAGAACCAAGAGGCAGACAACATAGGGAGGGCGTTTCCCCCCTCTGCCCACCATTTTAAAACCTAACTTTTGCAAGTGACGCACTAAGGACTTGGTCTGTTTGTTTGTAGCTCCCTGATGAGCCGTGAGAGGGCGAAACCGGTCGGAGTGTTCCAAGAAGGAACGATGGATGGTACTTAAGGCTGGAGGACGGGACACATTCAGTAGTAGCCAAGCAGGAACTCTGGATGGTGCCTAAAGCTAAAGCACAAGGTGCATTCATTTGGACAACAGCAACAGTCTGAGGTGCGGGCCAGAACCAAGAGGCAGACAACATAGGGAGGGCGTTTCCCCCCTCTGCCCACCATTTTAAAACCTAACTTTTGCAAGTGACGCACTAAGGACTTGGTCTGTTTGTTTGTAGCTCCCTGATGAGCCGTGAGAGGGCGAAACCGGTCGGAGTGTTCCAAGAAGGAACGATGGATGGTACTTAAGGCTGGAGGACGGGACACATTCAGTAGTAGCCAAGCAGGAACTCTGGATGGTGCCTAAAGCTAAAGCACAAGGTGCATTCATTTGGACAACAGCAACAGTCTGAGGTGCGGGCCAGAACCAAGAGGCAGACAACATAGGGAGGGCGTTTCCCCCCTCTGCCCACCATTTTAAAACCTAACTTTTGCAAGTGACGCACTAAGGACTTGGTCTGTTTGTTTGTAGCTCCCTGATGAGCCGTGAGAGGGCGAAACCGGTCGGAGTGTTCCAAGAAGGAACGATGGATGGTACTTAAGGCTGGAGGACGGGACACATTCAGTAGTAGCCAAGCAGGAACTCTGGATGGTGCCTAAAGCTAAAGCACAAGGTGCATTCATTTGGACAACAGCAACAGTCTGAGGTGCGGGCCAGAACCAAGAGGCAGACAACATAGGGAGGGCGTTTCCCCCCTCTGCCCACCATTTTAAAACCTAACTTTTGCAAGTGACGCA
Source organism: Heptranchias perlo (assembly GCF_035084215.1). Lineage (NCBI taxonomy): Eukaryota > Metazoa > Chordata > Chondrichthyes > Hexanchiformes > Hexanchidae > Heptranchias > Heptranchias perlo. The sequence goes on from NW_027139324.1 coordinate 3,737, forward strand.
CTAAGGACTTGGTCTGTTTGTTTGTAGCTCCCTGATGAGCCGTGAGAGGGCGAAACCGGTCGGAGTGTTCCAAGAAGGAACGATGGATGGTACTTAAGGCTGGAGGACGGGACACATTCAGTAGTAGCCAAGCAGGAACTCTGGATGGTGCCTAAAGCTAAAGCACAAGGTGCATTCATTTGGACAACAGCAACAGTCTGAGGTGCGGGCCAGAACCAAGAGGCAGACAACATAGGGAGGGCGTTTCCCCCCTCTGCCCACCATTTTAAAACCTAACTTTTGCAAGTGACGCACTAAGGACTTGGTCTGTTTGTTTGTAGCTCCCTGATGAGCCGTGAGAGGGCGAAACCGGTCGGAGTGTTCCAAGAAGGAACGATGGATGGTACTTAAGGCTGGAGGACGGGACACATTCAGTAGTAGCCAAGCAGGAACTCTGGATGGTGCCTAAAGCTAAAGCACAAGGTGCATTCATTTGGACAACAGCAACAGTCTGAGGTGCGGGCCAGAACCAAGAGGCAGACAACATAGGGAGGGCGTTTCCCCCCTCTGCCCACCATTTTAAAACCTAACTTTTGCAAGTGACGCACTAAGGACTTGGTCTGTTTGTTTGTAGCTCCCTGATGAGCCGTGAGAGGGCGAAACCGGTCGGAGTGTTCCAAGAAGGAACGATGGATGGTACTTAAGGCTGGAGGACGGGACACATTCAGTAGTAGCCAAGCAGGAACTCTGGATGGTGCCTAAAGCTAAAGCACAAGGTGCATTCATTTGGACAACAGCAACAGTCTGAGGTGCGGGCCAGAACCAAGAGGCAGACAACATAGGGAGGGCGTTTCCCCCCTCTGCCCACCATTTTAAAACCTAACTTTTGCAAGTGACGCACTAAGGACTTGGTCTGTTTGTTTGTAGCTCCCTGATGAGCCGTGAGAGGGCGAAACCGGTCGGAGTGTTCCAAGAAGGAACGATGGATGGTACTTAAGGCTGGAGGACGGGACACATTCAGTAGTAGCCAAGCAGGAACTCTGGATGGTGCCTAAAGCTAAAGCACAAGGTGCATTCATTTGGACAACAGCAACAGTCTGAGGTGCGGGCCAGAACCAAGAGGCAGACAACATAGGGAGGGCGTTTCCCCCCTCTGCCCACCATTTTAAAACCTAACTTTTGCAAGTGACGCACTAAGGACTTGGTCTGTTTGTTTGTAGCTCCCTGATGAGCCGTGAGAGGGCGAAACCGGTCGGAGTGTTCCAAGAAGGAACGATGGATGGTACTTAAGGCTGGAGGACGGGACACATTCAGTAGTAGCCAAGCAGGAACTCTGGATGGTGCCTAAAGCTAAAGCACAAGGTGCATTCATTTGGACAACAGCAACAGTCTGAGGTGCGGGCCAGAACCAAGAGGCAGACAACATAGGGAGGGCGTTTCCCCCCTCTGCCCACCATTTTAAAACCTAACTTTTGCAAGTGACGCACTAAGGACTTGGTCTGTTTGTTTGTAGCTCCCTGATGAGCCGTGAGAGGGCGAAACCGGTCGGAGTGTTCCAAGAAGGAACGATGGATGGTACTTAAGGCTGGAGGACGGGACACATTCAGTAGTAGCCAAGCAGGAACTCTGGATGGTGCCTAAAGCTAAAGCACAAGGTGCATTCATTTGGACAACAGCAACAGTCTGAGGTGCGGGCCAGAACCAAGAGGCAGACAACATAGGGAGGGCGTTTCCCCCCTCTGCCCACCATTTTAAAACCTAACTTTTGCAAGTGACGCACTAAGGACTTGGTCTGTTTGTTTGTAGCTCCCTGATGAGCCGTGAGAGGGCGAAACCGGTCGGAGTGTTCCAAGAAGGAACGATGGATGGTACTTAAGGCTGGAGGACGGGACACATTCAGTAGTAGCCAAGCAGGAACTCTGGATGGTGCCTAAAGCTAAAGCACAAGGTGCATTCATTTGGACAACAGCAACAGTCTGAGGTGCGGGCCAGAACCAAGAGGCAGACAACATAGGGAGGGCGTTTCCCCCCTCTGCCCACCATTTTAAAACCTAACTTTTGCAAGTGACGCACTAAGGACTTGGTCTGTTTGTTTGTAGCTCCCTGATGAGCCGTGAGAGGGCGAAACCGGTCGGAGTGTTCCAAGAAGGAACGATGGATGGTACTTAAGGCTGGAGGACGGGACACATTCAGTAGTAGCCAAGCAGGAACTCTGGATGGTGCCTAAAGCTAAAGCACAAGGTGCATTCATTTGGACAACAGCAACAGTCTGAGGTGCGGGCCAGAACCAAGAGGCAGACAACATAGGGAGGGCGTTTCCCCCCTCTGCCCACCATTTTAAAACCTAACTTTTGCAAGTGACGCACTAAGGACTTGGTCTGTTTGTTTGTAGCTCCCTGATGAGCCGTGAGAGGGCGAAACCGGTCGGAGTGTTCCAAGAAGGAACGATGGATGGTACTTAAGGCTGGAGGACGGGACACATTCAGTAGTAGCCAAGCAGGAACTCTGGATGGTGCCTAAAGCTAAAGCACAAGGTGCATTCATTTGGACAACAGCAACAGTCTGAGGTGCGGGCCAGAACCAAGAGGCAGACAACATAGGGAGGGCGTTTCCCCCCTCTGCCCACCATTTTAAAACCTAACTTTTGCAAGTGACGCACTAAGGACTTGGTCTGTTTGTTTGTAGCTCCCTGATGAGCCGTGAGAGGGCGAAACCGGTCGGAGTGTTCCAAGAAGGAACGATGGATGGTACTTAAGGCTGGAGGACGGGACACATTCAGTAGTAGCCAAGCAGGAACTCTGGATGGTGCCTAAAGCTAAAGCACAAGGTGCATTCATTTGGACAACAGCAACAGTCTGAGGTGCGGGCCAGAACCAAGAGGCAGACAACATAGGGAGGGCGTTTCCCCCCTCTGCCCACCATTTTAAAACCTAACCCTAACCCTAACCCTAACCCTAACCCTAACCCTAACCCTAACCCTAACCCTAACCCTAACCCTAACCCTAACCCTAACCCTAACCCTAACCCTAACCCTAACCCTAACCCTAACCCTAACGCAGCGTAACCCTAACCCTAACCCTAACCCTAACCCTAACCCTAACCCTAACCCTAACCCTAACCCTAACCCTAACCCTAACCCTAACCCAACCCTAACCCTAACCCTAACCCTAACCCTAACCCTAACCCTAACCCTAACCCTAACCCTAACCCTAACCCTAACCCTAACCCTAACCCTAATGCACTAACCTTACCCTAACCCTAACCCTAACCCTAACCCTAACCCTAACCCTAACCCTAACCCTAATGCAGCACTAACCCTAACCCTAACCCTAACCCTAACCCTAACCCTAACCCTAACCCTAACCCTAACCCTAACCCTAATACCCTAACCCTAACCCTAACCCTAACCCTAACCCTAACCCTAACCCTAACCCTAACCCTAACCCTAATGCAGCGTAACCCTAACCCTAACCCTAACCCTAACCCTAACCCTAACCCTAACCCTAACCCTAATTCAGCACCCTAGCTACATTAAAGACACTTACCACTTCATAGAAATAGTGAACTCACTGACCGTACCCCCGAACGCAATACTCTTTACCATGGACATTGAAAGCCTATACACAAACATAGAAACAGACAGAGGCATACAGGCAGTGGAAAATATCCTTAGAAAGTTCCCCCAACCCCACAGACCAGATGCAGCCATAATCCAGCTATTACACCTAGGACTAACAAAAAATGACTTTGAATTCCAGGAGCAATTCTACCTACAGATTAAGGGCACGGCTATGGGCAAGAAATTTGCCCCGGCCTACGCAAACATATACATGGCAGACTGGGAAAACACAGTCTTTGAAAAGTGTTCCAAGCTCCCGATGTGTTATTACAGATACCTGGATGACATATGGGGAGTCTGGACTCACACAGAAACAGAATTGCAAGAATTTGTAGGTATTCTCAACAGTCACCACCAATCTATTAAACTTAAAGTTACAACACATAGAGAAAGTGTGGATTTCCTGGACACCACAGTATTTAAATTACAACAGGAGAATAACAGCCACAAGCTAGCAACAAAGGTATTCTTTAAAGAAACAGACACACACACACTCCTGCACATAAACAGCCACCATCCAAAACATACCTTTCGGGGGCTGGTGAAGTCACAACTGACACGTTTTCACCGCATATGCACAAACGGAGAGGACTTTAGGGAAGCCACCACAACCCTATTTACTGCACTGAGACAGAGAGGTTACACAAAAAGGTTCCTCAGGCACCTTAAGTCTGATTTCCTGAGGGGACTGAATAGCCCACGGCCAAACAGAGAAGTAGCAAGACTACCACTGATAACGACATACGATACAATGACCAAACTAATACACGGAGTGATTAAAACCCAATTTGGGAAACTAAAAGAGGATGTTGACACACTTAGTCGATACCACATAACGTCGGCATACAAAAGAACTCGGAACCTTCGCGACATGCTGGTTCGGAGTAGGATAAGAAAACAGACAACCCAGAACTGCACAAACCCAAAATGTGGGACGTGTAAATACCTAATAATCCGCAAAATGATACAAAATAGACACACAGGAAAAGCAGCCCTAATTAAACAAAGAATTACATGTGAACAGCACAATGCTGTTTATGCAATTCGATGCAAACAATGCCACATCTTGTATGTAGGAGAAACAGGGAATAGTCTAAGGATGAGGCTCACAGGGCACCTCAGTGCTATTAGAACAAAGGATGTATACAAACCTACCTCCCGACACTTCATGGAGCATGGTCTTGAATCCCTGGAATTTATGGGGTTGGAGACCAACATGAACTGGACAACCTCACAAAGGAAGAGGAGGGAAAAACACTGGATAACAACCCTACAAACTCAGTTACCAAAGGGCTTAAATCAGATCTAAAATGGGGGAAATCCAACATCAAAAAACAAAACTGCCCCGACCTTAATTACCACAAATCCCAACCCCAACTTGATAAACCTCCCAAACCGCAACCACACCACACCCTACCCTAATCACAATAAACAGAGCTAACCCCTACTGTTTAAGCTAACCATAACCACTAAACCCCACACTGCCCACAACAAACAGACCAAAGCCCCAACCCTAACTACAAACAGACCACATCCATATCCCAAATCCTAACTCCAAATGCACCCCACTCTACCCCTAAAGCCTAACCGTAACTCTAATACAGCAAACCTAATCTCCCACCCCACCCCTAAAATCTAAGCCTAACACACCCCACCCTACTCCTAAACCCTGACCCTCACTTAACCCTACCCCTAATGCAACCCTAACCCATAACTCCAACCCCCCAGCCCTGAATCTAATCACAACTCTCCAAATGCACCCCACTCTACCCCTAAAGCCTAACCGTAACTCTAATACAGCAAACCTAATCTCCCACCCCACCCCTAAAATCTAAGCCTAACACACCCCACCCTACTCCTAAACCCTGACCCTCACTTAACCCTACCCCTAATGCAACCCTAACCCATAACTCCAACCCCCCAGCCCTGAATCTAATCACAACTCTCCAAATGCACCCCACTCTACCCCTAAAGCCTAACCGTAACTCTAATACAGCAAACCTAATCTCCCACCCCACCCCTAAAATCTAAGCCTAACACACCCCACCCTACTCCTAAACCCTGACCCTCACTTAACCCTACCCCTAATGCAACCCTAACCCATAACTCCAACCCCCCAGCCCTGAATCTAATCACAACTCTCCAAATGCACCACACTCTACCCCTAAAGCCTAACCGTAACTCTAATACAGCAAACCTAATCTCCCACCCCACCCCTAAAATCTAAGCCTAACACACCCCACCCTACTCCTAAACCCTGACCCTCACTTAACCCTACCCCTAATGCAACCCTAACCCATAACTCCAACCCCCCAGCCCTGAATCTAATCACAACTCTCCAAATGCACCCCACTCTACCCCTAAAGCCTAACCGTAACTCTAATACAGCAAACCTAATCTCCCACCCCACCCCTAAAATCTAAGCCTAACACACCCCACCCTACTCCTAAACCCTGACCCTCACTTAACCCTACCCCTAATGCAACCCTAACCCATAACTCCAACCCCCCAGCCCTGAATCTAATCACAACTCTGACCCTGGACCCTAACCCTGATGCACCCTACCCTACCCCTAAACACCTAACCCTAACCCTGATGCACCCTACCCTACCCCTAAACACCTAACCCTAACCCTGATGCACCCAACCCTACCCCTAAAACATAACCCTAACCCCACCCCACCCCTAAACACCTAACCCTAACCCTGATGCACCCCAACCTAACCCCAATATAGCCCTGAACCTAACTGCGACCCTGACCCTCACCTAACCCCAACACTAACCCCAGTGCAGCAACCCTAACCCTAACCTGAACCCCCCAACCTCAATACAACATAACCCTAACACTACGTAAAATAAAGGGTAGAGTTCCAACACCAATAATAATAACTAAATACGACATAGAGGCCATAAATTGGCAAAACCCAGGAACTGATTATAACCCCAGAGGGGGATCAAAGGATTACGGATCAAGAAATTACTAAGAAGCGATCGGCAAGAAAAAGAAGCCAGGTGGTAAGGTAAAGCGTGGGCCAACCAAAAGTGGCAGGTATAAGTGACAAGAAGCTCAAGGGATGAGTGAGAATACGAACACAAGAGGGTGTAACTACCCTCCTGCCCACACCATACAACCTAACCCTAACCCTAACCCTAACCCTAACCCTAACCCTAACCCTAACCCTAACCCTAACCCTAACCCTAAACCTAACCCTAACCCTAACCCTAACCCTAACCCTAACCCTAACCCTAACCCTAACCCTAACCCTAACCCTAACCCTAATGCAGCGTAACCCTAACCCTAACCCTAACCCTAACCCTAACCCTAACCCTAACCCTAACCCTAACCCTAACCCTAACCCTAACCCTAACCCTAACGCAGCGTAACCCTAACCCTAACCCTAATGCAGCGTAACCCTAACCCTAACCCTAACCCTAACCCTAACCCTAATGCACCCTAACCCTAACCCTAACCCTAACCCTAACCCTAACCCTAACCCTAACCCTAATGCAGCGTAACCCTAACCCTAACCCTAACCCTAACCCTAACCCTAACCCTAACCCTAACCCTAATGCAGCGTAACCCTAACCCTAACCCTAACCCTAACCCTAACCCTAACCCTAACCCTAACCCTAATGCAGCGTAACCCTAACCCTAACCCTAACCCTAATGCAGCGTAACCCTAACCCTAACCCTAACCCTAACCCTAACCCTAACCCTAACCCTAACCCTAACCCTAATGCAGCGTAACCCTAACCCTAACCCTAACCCTAACCCTAACCCTAATGCAGCATTTTAAAACCTAACTTTTGCAAGTGACGCACTAAGGACTTGGTCTGTTTGTTTGTAGCTCCCTGATGAGCCGCAAGGGCGGCGAAACCGGTCGGAGTGTTCCAAGAAGGAACGATGGATGGTACTTAAGGCTGCAGGACGGGACACATTCAGTAGTAGCCAAGCAGGAACTCTGGATGGTGCCTAAAGCTAAAGCACAAGGTGCATTCATTTGGACAACAGCAACAGTCTGAGGTGCGGGCCAGAACCAAGAGGCAGACAACATAGGGAGGGCGTTTCCCCCCTCTGCCCACCATTTTAAAACCTAACTTTTGCAAGTGACGCACTAAGGACTTGGTCTGTTTGTTTGTAGCTCCCTGATGAGCCGCAAGGGCGGCGAAACCGGTCGGAGTGTTCCAAGAAGGAACGATGGATGGTACTTAAGGCTGCAGGACGGGACACATTCAGTAGTAGCCAAGCAGGAACTCTGGATGGTGCCTAAAGCTAAAGCACAAGGTGCATTCATTTGGACAACAGCAACAGTCTGAGGTGCGGGCCAGAACCAAGAGGCAGACAACATAGGGAGGGCGTTTCCCCCCTCTGCCCACCATTTTAAAACCTAACTTTTGCAAGTGACGCACTAAGGACTTGGTCTGTTTGTTTGTAGCTCCCTGATGAGCCGCAAGGGCGGCGAAACCGGTCGGAGTGTTCCAAGAAGGAACGATGGATGGTACTTAAGGCTGCAGGACGGGACACATTCAGTAGTAGCCAAGCAGGAACTCTGGATGGTGCCTAAAGCTAAAGCACAAGGTGCATTCATTTGGACAACAGCAACAGTCTGAGGTGCGGGCCAGAACCAAGAGGCAGACAACATAGGGAGGGCGTTTCCCCCCTCTGCCCACCATTTTAAAACCTAACTTTTGCAAGTGACGCACTAAGGACTTGGTCTGTTTGTTTGTAGCTCCCTGATGAGCCGCAAGGGCGGCGAAACCGGTCGGAGTGTTCCAAGAAGGAACGATGGATGGTACTTAAGGCTGCAGGACGGGACACATTCAGTAGTAGCCAAGCAGGAACTCTGGATGGTGCCTAAAGCTAAAGCACAAGGTGCATTCATTTGGACAACAGCAACAGTCTGAGGTGCGGGCCAGAACCAAGAGGCAGACAACATAGGGAGGGCGTTTCCCCCCTCTGCCCACCATTTTAAAACCTAACTTTTGCAAGTGACGCACTAAGGACTTGGTCTGTTTGTTTGTAGCTCCCTGATGAGCCGCAAGGGCGGCGAAACCGGTCGGAGTGTTCCAAGAAGGAACGATGGATGGTACTTAAGGCTGCAGGACGGGACACATTCAGTAGTAGCCAAGCAGGAACTCTGGATGGTGCCTAAAGCTAAAGCACAAGGTGCATTCATTTGGACAACAGCAACAGTCTGAGGTGCGGGCCAGAACCAAGAGGCAGACAACATAGGGAGGGCGTTTCCCCCCTCTGCCCACCATTTTAAAACCTAACTTTTGCAAGTGACGCACTAAGGACTTGGTCTGTTTGTTTGTAGCTCCCTGATGAGCCGCAAGGGCGGCGAAACCGGTCGGAGTGTTCCAAGAAGGAACGATGGATGGTACTTAAGGCTGCAGGACGGGACACATTCAGTAGTAGCCAAGCAGGAACTCTGGATGGTGCCTAAAGCTAAAGCACAAGGTGCATTCATTTGGACAACAGCAACAGTCTGAGGTGCGGGCCAGAACCAAGAGGCAGACAACATAGGGAGGGCGTTTCCCCCCTCTGCCCACCATTTTAAAACCTAACTTTTGCAAGTGACGCACTAAGGACTTGGTCTGTTTGTTTGTAGCTCCCTGATGAGCCGCAAGGGCGGCGAAACCGGTCGGAGTGTTCCAAGAAGGAACGATGGATGGTACTTAAGGCTGCAGGACGGGACACATTCAGTAGTAGCCAAGCAGGAACTCTGGATGGTGCCTAAAGCTAAAGCACAAGGTGCATTCATTTGGACAACAGCAACAGTCTGAGGTGCGGGCCAGAACCAAGAGGCAGACAACATAGGGAGGGCGTTTCCCCCCTCTGCCCACCATTTTAAAACCTAACTTTTGCAAGTGACGCACTAAGGACTTGGTCTGTTTGTTTGTAGCTCCCTGATGAGCCGCAAGGGCGGCGAAACCGGTTGGAGTGTTCCAAGAAGGAACGATGGATGGTACTTAAGGCTGGAGGACGGGACACATTCAGTAGTAGCCAAGCAGGAACTCTGGATGGTGCCTAAAGCTAAAGCATAAGGTGCATTCATTTGGACAACAGCAACAGTCTGAGGTGCGGGCCAGAACCAAGAGGCAGACAACATAGGGAGGGCGTTTCCCCCCTCTGCCCACCATTTTAAAACCTAACTTTTGCAAGTGACGCACTAAGGACTTGGTCTGTTTGTTTATAGCTCCCTGATGAGCCGCAAGATGGCGAAACCGGTCGGAGTGTTCCAAGAAGGAACGATGGATGGTACTTAAGGCTGGAGGACGGGACACATTCAGTAGTAGCCAAGCAGGAACTCTGGATGGTGCCTAAAGCTAAAGCATAAGGTGCATTCATTTGGACAACAGCAACAGTCTGAGGTGCGGGCCAGAACCAAGAGGCAGACAACATAGGGAGGGCGTTTCCCCCCTCTGCCCACCATTTTAAAACCTAACTTTTGCAAGTGACGCACTAAGGACTTGGTCTGTTTGTTTATAGCTCCCTGATGAGCCGCAAGATGGCGAAACCGGTCGGAGTGTTCCAAGAAGGAACGATGGATGGTACTTAAGGCTGGAGGACGGGACACATTCAGTAGTAGCCAAGCAGGAACTCTGGATGGTGCCTAAAGCTAAAGCATAAGGTGCATTCATTTGGACAACAGCAACAGTCTGAGGTGCGGGCCAGAACCAAGAGGCAGACAACATAGGGAGGGCGTTTCCCCCCTCTGCCCACCATTTTAAAACCTAACTTTTGCAAGTGACGCACTAAGGACTTGGTCTGTTTGTTTATAGCTCCCTGATGAGCCGCAAGATGGCGAAACCGGTCGGAGTGTTCCAAGAAGGAACGATGGATGGTACTTAAGGCTGGAGGACGGGACACATTCAGTAGTAGCCAAGCAGGAACTCTGGATGGTGCCTAAAGCTAAAGCATAAGGTGCATTCATTTGGACAACAGCAACAGTCTGAGGTGCGGGCCAGAACCAAGAGGCAGACAACATAGGGAGGGCGTTTCCCCCCTCTGCCCACCATTTTAAAACCTAACTTTTGCAAGTGACGCACTAAGGACTTGGTCTGTTTGTTTATAGCTCCCTGATGAGCCGCAAGATGGCGAAACCGGTCGGAGTGTTCCAAGAAGGAACGATGGATGGTACTTAAGGCTGGAGGACGGGACACATTCAGTAGTAGCCAAGCAGGAACTCTGGATGGTGCCTAAAGCTAAAGCATAAGGTGCATTCATTTGGACAACAGCAACAGTCTGAGGTGCGGGCCAGAACCAAGAGGCAGACAACATAGGGAGGGCGTTTCCCCCCTCTGCCCACCATTTTAAAACCTAACTTTTGCAAGTGACGCACTAAGGACTTGGTCTGTTTGTTTATAGCTCCCTGATGAGCCGCAAGATGGCGAAACCGGTCGGAGTGTTCCAAGAAGGAACGATGGATGGTACTTAAGGCTGGAGGACGGGACACATTCAGTAGTAGCCAAGCAGGAACTCTGGATGGTGCCTAAAGCTAAAGCATAAGGTGCATTCATTTGGACAACAGCAACAGTCTGAGGTGCGGGCCAGAACCAAGAGGCAGACAACATAGGGAGGGCGTTTCCCCCCTCTGCCCACCATTTTAAAACCTAACTTTTGCAAGTGACGCACTAAGGACTTGGTCTGTTTGTTTATAGCTCCCTGATGAGCCGCAAGATGGCGAAACCGGTCGGAGTGTTCCAAGAAGGAACGATGGATGGTACTTAAGGCTGGAGGACGGGACACATTCAGTAGTAGCCAAGCAGGAACTCTGGATGGTGCCTAAAGCTAAAGCATAAGGTGCATTCATTTGGACAACAGCAACAGTCTGAGGTGCGGGCCAGAACCAAGAGGCAGACAACATAGGGAGGGCGTTTCCCCCCTCTGCCCACCATTTTAAAACCTAACTTTTGCAAGTGACGCACTAAGGACTTGGTCTGTTTGTTTATAGCTCCCTGATGAGCCGCAAGATGGCGAAACCGGTCGGAGTGTTCCAAGAAGGAACGATGGATGGTACTTAAGGCTGGAGGACGGGACACATTCAGTAGTAGCCAAGCAGGAACTCTGGATGGTGCCTAAAGCTAAAGCATAAGGTGCATTCATTTGGACAACAGCAACAGTCTGAGGTGCGGGCCAGAACCAAGAGGCAGACAACATAGGGAGGGCGTTTCCCCCCTCTGCCCACCATTTTAAAACCTAACTTTTGCAAGTGACGCACTAAGGACTTGGTCTGTTTGTTTATAGCTCCCTGATGAGCCGCAAGATGGCGAAACCGGTCGGAGTGTTCCAAGAAGGAACGATGGATGGTACTTAAGGCTGGAGGACGGGACACATTCAGTAGTAGCCAAGCAGGAACTCTGGATGGTGCCTAAAGCTAAAGCATAAGGTGCATTCATTTGGACAACAGCAACAGTCTGAGGTGCGGGCCAGAACCAAGAGGCAGACAACATAGGGAGGGCGTTTCCCCCCTCTGCCCACCATTTTAAAACCTAACTTTTGCAAGTGACGCACTAAGGACTTGGTCTGTTTGTTTATAGCTCCCTGATGAGCCGCAAGATGGCGAAACCGGTCGGAGTGTTCCAAGAAGGAACGATGGATGGTACTTAAGGCTGGAGGACGGGACACATTCAGTAGTAGCCAAGCAGGAACTCTGGATGGTGCCTAAAGCTAAAGCATAAGGTGCATTCATTTGGACAACAGCAACAGTCTGAGGTGCGGGCCAGAACCAAGAGGCAGACAACATAGGGAGGGCGTTTCCCCCCTCTGCCCACCATTTTAAAACCTAACTTTTGCAAGTGACGCACTAAGGACTTGGTCTGTTTGTTTATAGCTCCCTGATGAGCCGCAAGATGGCGAAACCGGTCGGAGTGTTCCAAGAAGGAACGATGGATGGTACTTAAGGCTGGAGGACGGGACACATTCAGTAGTAGCCAAGCAGGAACTCTGGATGGTGCCTAAAGCTAAAGCATAAGGTGCATTCATTTGGACAACAGCAACAGTCTGAGGTGCGGGCCAGAACCAAGAGGCAGACAACATAGGGAGGGCGTTTCCCCCCTCTGCCCACCATTTTAAAACCTAACCCTAACCCTAACCCTAACCCTAACCCTAACCCTAACGCAGCGTAACCCTAACCCTAACCCTAATGCAGCGTAACCCTAACCCTAACCCTAACCCTAACCCTAACCCTAATGCACCCTAACCCTAACCCTAACCCTAACCCTAACCCTAACCCTAACCCTAACCCTAATGCAGCGTAACCCTAACCCTAACCCTAACCCTAACCCTAACCCTAACCCTAACCCTAACCCTAATGCAGCGTAACCCTAACCCTAACCCTAACCCTAACCCTAACCCTAACCCTAACCCTAACCCTAATGCAGCGTAACCCTAACCCTAACCCTAACCCTAATGCAGCGTAACCCTAACCCTAACCCTAACCCTAACCCTAACCCTAACCCTAACCCTAACCCTAACCCTAATGCAGCGTAACCCTAACCCTAACCCTAACCCTAACCCTAACCCTAATGCAGCATTTTAAAACCTAACTTTTGCAAGTGACGCACTAAGGACTTGGTCTGTTTGTTTGTAGCTCCCTGATGAGCCGCAAGGGCGGCGAAACCGGTCGGAGTGTTCCAAGAAGGAACGATGGATGGTACTTAAGGCTGCAGGACGGGACACATTCAGTAGTAGCCAAGCAGGAACTCTGGATGGTGCCTAAAGCTAAAGCACAAGGTGCATTCATTTGGACAACAGCAACAGTCTGAGGTGCGGGCCAGAACCAAGAGGCAGACAACATAGGGAGGGCGTTTCCCCCCTCTGCCCACCATTTTAAAACCTAACTTTTGCAAGTGACGCACTAAGGACTTGGTCTGTTTGTTTGTAGCTCCCTGATGAGCCGCAAGGGCGGCGAAACCGGTCGGAGTGTTCCAAGAAGGAACGATGGATGGTACTTAAGGCTGCAGGACGGGACACATTCAGTAGTAGCCAAGCAGGAACTCTGGATGGTGCCTAAAGCTAAAGCACAAGGTGCATTCATTTGGACAACAGCAACAGTCTGAGGTGCGGGCCAGAACCAAGAGGCAGACAACATAGGGAGGGCGTTTCCCCCCTCTGCCCACCATTTTAAAACCTAACTTTTGCAAGTGACGCACTAAGGACTTGGTCTGTTTGTTTGTAGCTCCCTGATGAGCCGCAAGGGCGGCGAAACCGGTCGGAGTGTTCCAAGAAGGAACGATGGATGGTACTTAAGGCTGCAGGACGGGACACATTCAGTAGTAGCCAAGCAGGAACTCTGGATGGTGCCTAAAGCTAAAGCACAAGGTGCATTCATTTGGACAACAGCAACAGTCTGAGGTGCGGGCCAGAACCAAGAGGCAGACAACATAGGGAGGGCGTTTCCCCCCTCTGCCCACCATTTTAAAACCTAACTTTTGCAAGTGACGCACTAAGGACTTGGTCTGTTTGTTTGTAGCTCCCTGATGAGCCGCAAGGGCGGCGAAACCGGTCGGAGTGTTCCAAGAAGGAACGATGGATGGTACTTAAGGCTGCAGGACGGGACACATTCAGTAGTAGCCAAGCAGGAACTCTGGATGGTGCCTAAAGCTAAAGCACAAGGTGCATTCATTTGGACAACAGCAACAGTCTGAGGTGCGGGCCAGAACCAAGAGGCAGACAACATAGGGAGGGCGTTTCCCCCCTCTGCCCACCATTTTAAAACCTAACTTTTGCAAGTGACGCACTAAGGACTTGGTCTGTTTGTTTGTAGCTCCCTGATGAGCCGCAAGGGCGGCGAAACCGGTCGGAGTGTTCCAAGAAGGAACGATGGATGGTACTTAAGGCTGCAGGACGGGACACATTCAGTAGTAGCCAAGCAGGAACTCTGGATGGTGCCTAAAGCTAAAGCACAAGGTGCATTCATTTGGACAACAGCAACAGTCTGAGGTGCGGGCCAGAACCAAGAGGCAGACAACATAGGGAGGGCGTTTCCCCCCTCTGCCCACCATTTTAAAACCTAACTTTTGCAAGTGACGCACTAAGGACTTGGTCTGTTTGTTTGTAGCTCCCTGATGAGCCGCAAGGGCGGCGAAACCGGTCGGAGTGTTCCAAGAAGGAACGATGGATGGTACTTAAGGCTGCAGGACGGGACACATTCAGTAGTAGCCAAGCAGGAACTCTGGATGGTGCCTAAAGCTAAAGCACAAGGTGCATTCATTTGGACAACAGCAACAGTCTGAGGTGCGGGCCAGAACCAAGAGGCAGACAACATAGGGAGGGCGTTTCCCCCCTCTGCCCACCATTTTAAAACCTAACTTTTGCAAGTGACGCACTAAGGACTTGGTCTGTTTGTTTGTAGCTCCCTGATGAGCCGCAAGGGCGGCGAAACCGGTCGGAGTGTTCCAAGAAGGAACGATGGATGGTACTTAAGGCTGCAGGACGGGACACATTCAGTAGTAGCCAAGCAGGAACTCTGGATGGTGCCTAAAGCTAAAGCACAAGGTGCATTCATTTGGACAACAGCAACAGTCTGAGGTGCGGGCCAGAACCAAGAGGCAGACAACATAGGGAGGGCGTTTCCCCCCTCTGCCCACCATTTTAAAACCTAACTTTTGCAAGTGACGCACTAAGGACTTGGTCTGTTTGTTTGTAGCTCCCTGATGAGCCGCAAGGGCGGCGAAACCGGTTGGAGTGTTCCAAGAAGGAACGATGGATGGTACTTAAGGCTGCAGGACGGGACACATTCAGTAGTAGCCAAGCAGGAACTCTGGATGGTGCCTAAAGCTAAAGCACAAGGTGCATTCATTTGGACAACAGCAACAGTCTGAGGTGCGGGCCAGAACCAAGAGGCAGACAACATAGGGAGGGCGTTTCCCCCCTCTGCCCACCATTTTAAAACCTAACTTTTGCAAGTGACGCACTAAGGACTTGGTCTGTTTGTTTGTAGCTCCCTGATGAGCCGCAAGGGCGGCGAAACCGGTCGGAGTGTTCCAAGAAGGAACGATGGATGGTACTTAAGGCTGCAGGACGGGACACATTCAGTAGTAGCCAAGCAGGAACTCTGGATGGTGCCTAAAGCTAAAGCACAAGGTGCATTCATTTGGACAACAGCAACAGTCTGAGGTGCGGGCCAGAACCAAGAGGCAGACAACATAGGGAGGGCGTTTCCCCCCTCTGCCCACCATTTTAAAACCTAACTTTTGCAAGTGACGCACTAAGGACTTGGTCTGTTTGTTTGTAGCTCCCTGATGAGCCGCAAGGGCGGCGAAACCGGTCGGAGTGTTCCAAGAAGGAACGATGGATGGTACTTAAGGCTGCAGGACGGGACACATTCAGTAGTAGCCAAGCAGGAACTCTGGATGGTGCCTAAAGCTAAAGCACAAGGTGCATTCATTTGGACAACAGCAACAGTCTGAGGTGCGGGCCAGAACCAAGAGGCAGACAACATAGGGAGGGCGTTTCCCCCCTCTGCCCACCATTTTAAAACCTAACTTTTGCAAGTGACGCACTAAGGACTTGGTCTGTTTGTTTGTAGCTCCCTGATGAGCCGCAAGGGCGGCGAAACCGGTCGGAGTGTTCCAAGAAGGAACGATGGATGGTACTTAAGGCTGCAGGACGGGACACATTCAGTAGTAGCCAAGCAGGAACTCTGGATGGTGCCTAAAGCTAAAGCACAAGGTGCATTCATTTGGACAACAGCAACAGTCTGAGGTGCGGGCCAGAACCAAGAGGCAGACAACATAGGGAGGGCGTTTCCCCCCTCTGCCCACCATTTTAAAACCTAACTTTTGCAAGTGACGCACTAAGGACTTGGTCTGTTTGTTTGTAGCTCCCTGATGAGCCGCAAGGGCGGCGAAACCGGTCGGAGTGTTCCAAGAAGGAACGATGGATGGTACTTAAGGCTGCAGGACGGGACACATTCAGTAGTAGCCAAGCAGGAACTCTGGATGGTGCCTAAAGCTAAAGCACAAGGTGCATTCATTTGGACAACAGCAACAGTCTGAGGTGCGGGCCAGAACCAAGAGGCAGACAACATAGGGAGGGCGTTTCCCCCCTCTGCCCACCATTTTAAAACCTAACTTTTGCAAGTGACGCACTAAGGACTTGGTCTGTTTGTTTGTAGCTCCCTGATGAGCCGCAAGGGCGGCGAAACCGGTCGGAGTGTTCCAAGAAGGAACGATGGATGGTACTTAAGGCTGCAGGACGGGACACATTCAGTAGTAGCCAAGCAGGAACTCTGGATGGTGCCTAAAGCTAAAGCACAAGGTGCATTCATTTGGACAACAGCAACAGTCTGAGGTGCGGGCCAGAACCAAGAGGCAGACAACATAGGGAGGGCGTTTCCCCCCTCTGCCCACCATTTTAAAACCTAACTTTTGCAAGTGACGCACTAAGGACTTGGTCTGTTTGTTTGTAGCTCCCTGATGAGCCGCAAGGGCGGCGAAACCGGTCGGAGTGTTCCAAGAAGGAACGATGGATGGTACTTAAGGCTGCAGGACGGGACACATTCAGTAGTAGCCAAGCAGGAACTCTGGATGGTGCCTAAAGCTAAAGCACAAGGTGCATTCATTTGGACAACAGCAACAGTCTGAGGTGCGGGCCAGAACCAAGAGGCAGACAACATAGGGAGGGCGTTTCCCCCCTCTGCCCACCATTTTAAAACCTAACTTTTGCAAGTGACGCACTAAGGACTTGGTCTGTTTGTTTGTAGCTCCCTGATGAGCCGCAAGGGCGGCGAAACCGGTCGGAGTGTTCCAAGAAGGAACGATGGATGGTACTTAAGGCTGCAGGACGGGACACATTCAGTAGTAGCCAAGCAGGAACTCTGGATGGTGCCTAAAGCTAAAGCACAAGGTGCATTCATTTGGACAACAGCAACAGTCTGAGGTGCGGGCCAGAACCAAGAGGCAGACAACATAGGGAGGGCGTTTCCCCCCTCTGCCCACCATTTTAAAACCTAACTTTTGCAAGTGACGCACTAAGGACTTGGTCTGTTTGTTTGTAGCTCCCTGATGAGCCGCAAGGGCGGCGAAACCGGTCGGAGTGTTCCAAGAAGGAACGATGGATGGTACTTAAGGCTGCAGGACGGGACACATTCAGTAGTAGCCAAGCAGGAACTCTGGATGGTGCCTAAAGCTAAAGCACAAGGTGCATTCATTTGGACAACAGCAACAGTCTGAGGTGCGGGCCAGAACCAAGAGGCAGACAACATAGGGAGGGCGTTTCCCCCCTCTGCCCACCATTTTAAAACCTAACTTTTGCAAGTGACGCACTAAGGACTTGGTCTGTTTGTTTGTAGCTCCCTGATGAGCCGCAAGGGCGGCGAAACCGGTCGGAGTGTTCCAAGAAGGAACGATGGATGGTACTTAAGGCTGCAGGACGGGACACATTCAGTAGTAGCCAAGCAGGAACTCTGGATGGTGCCTAAAGCTAAAGCACAAGGTGCATTCATTTGGACAACAGCAACAGTCTGAGGTGCGGGCCAGAACCAAGAGGCAGACAACATAGGGAGGGCGTTTCCCCCCTCTGCCCACCATTTTAAAACCTAACTTTTGCAAGTGACGCACTAAGGACTTGGTCTGTTTGTTTGTAGCTCCCTGATGAGCCGCAAGGGCGGCGAAACCGGTCGGAGTGTTCCAAGAAGGAACGATGGATGGTACTTAAGGCTGCAGGACGGGACACATTCAGTAGTAGCCAAGCAGGAACTCTGGATGGTGCCTAAAGCTAAAGCACAAGGTGCATTCATTTGGACAACAGCAACAGTCTGAGGTGCGGGCCAGAACCAAGAGGCAGACAACATAGGGAGGGCGTTTCCCCCCTCTGCCCACCATTTTAAAACCTAACTTTTGCAAGTGACGCACTAAGGACTTGGTCTGTTTGTTTGTAGCTCCCTGATGAGCCGCAAGGGCGGCGAAACCGGTCGGAGTGTTCCAAGAAGGAACGATGGATGGTACTTAAGGCTGCAGGACGGGACACATTCAGTAGTAGCCAAGCAGGAACTCTGGATGGTGCCTAAAGCTAAAGCACAAGGTGCATTCATTTGGACAACAGCAACAGTCTGAGGTGCGGGCCAGAACCAAGAGGCAGACAACATAGGGAGGGCGTTTCCCCCCTCTGCCCACCATTTTAAAACCTAACTTTTGCAAGTGACGCACTAAGGACTTGGTCTGTTTGTTTGTAGCTCCCTGATGAGCCGCAAGGGCGGCGAAACCGGTCGGAGTGTTCCAAGAAGGAACGATGGATGGTACTTAAGGCTGCAGGACGGGACACATTCAGTAGTAGCCAAGCAGGAACTCTGGATGGTGCCTAAAGCTAAAGCACAAGGTGCATTCATTTGGACAACAGCAACAGTCTGAGGTGCGGGCCAGAACCAAGAGGCAGACAACATAGGGAGGGCGTTTCCCCCCTCTGCCCACCATTTTAAAACCTAACTTTTGCAAGTGACGCACTAAGGACTTGGTCTGTTTGTTTGTAGCTCCCTGATGAGCCGCAAGGGCGGCGAAACCGGTCGGAGTGTTCCAAGAAGGAACGATGGATGGTACTTAAGGCTGCAGGACGGGACACATTCAGTAGTAGCCAAGCAGGAACTCTGGATGGTGCCTAAAGCTAAAGCACAAGGTGCATTCATTTGGACAACAGCAACAGTCTGAGGTGCGGGCCAGAACCAAGAGGCAGACAACATAGGGAGGGCGTTTCCCCCCTCTGCCCACCATTTTAAAACCTAACTTTTGCAAGTGACGCACTAAGGACTTGGTCTGTTTGTTTGTAGCTCCCTGATGAGCCGCAAGGGCGGCGAAACCGGTCGGAGTGTTCCAAGAAGGAACGATGGATGGTACTTAAGGCTGCAGGACGGGACACATTCAGTAGTAGCCAAGCAGGAACTCTGGATGGTGCCTAAAGCTAAAGCACAAGGTGCATTCATTTGGACAACAGCAACAGTCTGAGGTGCGGGCCAGAACCAAGAGGCAGACAACATAGGGAGGGCGTTTCCCCCCTCTGCCCACCATTTTAAAACCTAACTTTTGCAAGTGACGCACTAAGGACTTGGTCTGTTTGTTTGTAGCTCCCTGATGAGCCGCAAGGGCGGCGAAACCGGTCGGAGTGTTCCAAGAAGGAACGATGGATGGTACTTAAGGCTGCAGGACGGGACACATTCAGTAGTAGCCAAGCAGGAACTCTGGATGGTGCCTAAAGCTAAAGCACAAGGTGCATTCATTTGGACAACAGCAACAGTCTGAGGTGCGGGCCAGAACCAAGAGGCAGACAACATAGGGAGGGCGTTTCCCCCCTCTGCCCACCATTTTAAAACCTAACTTTTGCAAGTGACGCACTAAGGACTTGGTCTGTTTGTTTGTAGCTCCCTGATGAGCCGCAAGGGCGGCGAAACCGGTCGGAGTGTTCCAAGAAGGAACGATGGATGGTACTTAAGGCTGCAGGACGGGACACATTCAGTAGTAGCCAAGCAGGAACTCTGGATGGTGCCTAAAGCTAAAGCACAAGGTGCATTCATTTGGACAACAGCAACAGTCTGAGGTGCGGGCCAGAACCAAGAGGCAGACAACATAGGGAGGGCGTTTCCCCCCTCTGCCCACCATTTTAAAACCTAACTTTTGCAAGTGACGCACTAAGGACTTGGTCTGTTTGTTTGTAGCTCCCTGATGAGCCGCAAGGGCGGCGAAACCGGTCGGAGTGTTCCAAGAAGGAACGATGGATGGTACTTAAGGCTGCAGGACGGGACACATTCAGTAGTAGCCAAGCAGGAACTCTGGATGGTGCCTAAAGCTAAAGCACAAGGTGCATTCATTTGGACAACAGCAACAGTCTGAGGTGCGGGCCAGAACCAAGAGGCAGACAACATAGGGAGGGCGTTTCCCCCCTCTGCCCACCATTTTAAAACCTAACTTTTGCAAGTGACGCACTAAGGACTTGGTCTGTTTGTTTGTAGCTCCCTGATGAGCCGCAAGGGCGGCGAAACCGGTCGGAGTGTTCCAAGAAGGAACGATGGATGGTACTTAAGGCTGCAGGACGGGACACATTCAGTAGTAGCCAAGCAGGAACTCTGGATGGTGCCTAAAGCTAAAGCACAAGGTGCATTCATTTGGACAACAGCAACAGTCTGAGGTGCGGGCCAGAACCAAGAGGCAGACAACATAGGGAGGGCGTTTCCCCCCTCTGCCCACCATTTTAAAACCTAACTTTTGCAAGTGACGCACTAAGGACTTGGTCTGTTTGTTTGTAGCTCCCTGATGAGCCGCAAGGGCGGCGAAACCGGTCGGAGTGTTCCAAGAAGGAACGATGGATGGTACTTAAGGCTGCAGGACGGGACACATTCAGTAGTAGCCAAGCAGGAACTCTGGATGGTGCCTAAAGCTAAAGCACAAGGTGCATTCATTTGGACAACAGCAACAGTCTGAGGTGCGGGCCAGAACCAAGAGGCAGACAACATAGGGAGGGCGTTTCCCCCCTCTGCCCACCATTTTAAAACCTAACTTTTGCAAGTGACGCACTAAGGACTTGGTCTGTTTGTTTGTAGCTCCCTGATGAGCCGCAAGGGCGGCGAAACCGGTCGGAGTGTTCCAAGAAGGAACGATGGATGGTACTTAAGGCTGCAGGACGGGACACATTCAGTAGTAGCCAAGCAGGAACTCTGGATGGTGCCTAAAGCTAAAGCACAAGGTGCATTCATTTGGACAACAGCAACAGTCTGAGGTGCGGGCCAGAACCAAGAGGCAGACAACATAGGGAGGGCGTTTCCCCCCTCTGCCCACCATTTTAAAACCTAACTTTTGCAAGTGACGCACTAAGGACTTGGTCTGTTTGTTTGTAGCTCCCTGATGAGCCGCAAGGGCGGCGAAACCGGTCGGAGTGTTCCAAGAAGGAACGATGGATGGTACTTAAGGCTGCAGGACGGGACACATTCAGTAGTAGCCAAGCAGGAACTCTGGATGGTGCCTAAAGCTAAAGCACAAGGTGCATTCATTTGGACAACAGCAACAGTCTGAGGTGCGGGCCAGAACCAAGAGGCAGACAACATAGGGAGGGCGTTTCCCCCCTCTGCCCACCATTTTAAAACCTAACTTTTGCAAGTGACGCACTAAGGACTTGGTCTGTTTGTTTGTAGCTCCCTGATGAGCCGCAAGGGCGGCGAAACCGGTCGGAGTGTTCCAAGAAGGAACGATGGATGGTACTTAAGGCTGCAGGACGGGACACATTCAGTAGTAGCCAAGCAGGAACTCTGGATGGTGCCTAAAGCTAAAGCACAAGGTGCATTCATTTGGACAACAGCAACAGTCTGAGGTGCGGGCCAGAACCAAGAGGCAGACAACATAGGGAGGGCGTTTCCCCCCTCTGCCCACCATTTTAAAACCTAACTTTTGCAAGTGACGCACTAAGGACTTGGTCTGTTTGTTTGTAGCTCCCTGATGAGCCGCAAGGGCGGCGAAACCGGTCGGAGTGTTCCAAGAAGGAACGATGGATGGTACTTAAGGCTGCAGGACGGGACACATTCAGTAGTAGCCAAGCAGGAACTCTGGATGGTGCCTAAAGCTAAAGCACAAGGTGCATTCATTTGGACAACAGCAACAGTCTGAGGTGCGGGCCAGAACCAAGAGGCAGACAACATAGGGAGGGCGTTTCCCCCCTCTGCCCACCATTTTAAAACCTAACTTTTGCAAGTGACGCACTAAGGACTTGGTCTGTTTGTTTGTAGCTCCCTGATGAGCCGCAAGGGCGGCGAAACCGGTCGGAGTGTTCCAAGAAGGAACGATGGATGGTACTTAAGGCTGCAGGACGGGACACATTCAGTAGTAGCCAAGCAGGAACTCTGGATGGTGCCTAAAGCTAAAGCACAAGGTGCATTCATTTGGACAACAGCAACAGTTTGAGGTGCGGGCCAGAACCAAGAGGCAGACAACATAGGGAGGGCGTTTCCCCCCTCTGCCCACCATTTTAAAACCTAACTTTTGCAAGTGACGCACTAAGGACTTGGTCTGTTTGTTTGTAGCTCCCTGATGAGCCGCAAGGGCGGCGAAACCGGTCGGAGTGTTCCAAGAAGGAACGATGGATGGTACTTAAGGCTGCAGGACGGGACACATTCAGTAGTAGCCAAGCAGGAACTCTGGATGGTGCCTAAAGCTAAAGCACAAGGTGCATTCATTTGGACAACAGCAACAGTCTGAGGTGCGGGCCAGAACCAAGAGGCAGACAACATAGGGAGGGCGTTTCCCCCCTCTGCCCACCATTTTAAAACCTAACTTTTGCAAGTGACGCACTAAGGACTTGGTCTGTTTGTTTGTAGCTCCCTGATGAGCCGCAAGGGCGGCGAAACCGGTCGGAGTGTTCCAAGAAGGAACGATGGATGGTACTTAAGGCTGCAGGACGGGACACATTCAGTAGTAGCCAAGCAGGAACTCTGGATGGTGCCTAAAGCTAAAGCACAAGGTGCATTCATTTGGACAACAGCAACAGTCTGAGGTGCGGGCCAGAACCAAGAGGCAGACAACATAGGGAGGGCGTTTCCCCCCTCTGCCCACCATTTTAAAACCTAACTTTTGCAAGTGACGCACTAAGGACTTGGTCTGTTTGTTTGTAGCTCCCTGATGAGCCGCAAGGGCGGCGAAACCGGTCGGAGTGTTCCAAGAAGGAACGATGGATGGTACTTAAGGCTGCAGGACGGGACACATTCAGTAGTAGCCAAGCAGGAACTCTGGATGGTGCCTAAAGCTAAAGCACAAGGTGCATTCATTTGGACAACAGCAACAGTCTGAGGTGCGGGCCAGAACCAAGAGGCAGACAACATAGGGAGGGCGTTTCCCCCCTCTGCCCACCATTTTAAAACCTAACTTTTGCAAGTGACGCACTAAGGACTTGGTCTGTTTGTTTGTAGCTCCCTGATGAGCCGCAAGGGCGGCGAAACCGGTCGGAGTGTTCCAAGAAGGAACGATGGATGGTACTTAAGGCTGCAGGACGGGACACATTCAGTAGTAGCCAAGCAGGAACTCTGGATGGTGCCTAAAGCTAAAGCACAAGGTGCATTCATTTGGACAACAGCAACAGTCTGAGGTGCGGGCCAGAACCAAGAGGCAGACAACATAGGGAGGGCGTTTCCCCCCTCTGCCCACCATTTTAAAACCTAACTTTTGCAAGTGACGCACTAAGGACTTGGTCTGTTTGTTTGTAGCTCCCTGATGAGCCGCAAGGGCGGCGAAACCGGTCGGAGTGTTCCAAGAAGGAACGATGGATGGTACTTAAGGCTGCAGGACGGGACACATTCAGTAGTAGCCAAGCAGGAACTCTGGATGGTGCCTAAAGCTAAAGCACAAGGTGCATTCATTTGGACAACAGCAACAGTCTGAGGTGCGGGCCAGAACCAAGAGGCAGACAACATAGGGAGGGCGTTTCCCCCCTCTGCCCACCATTTTAAAACCTAACTTTTGCAAGTGACGCACTAAGGACTTGGTCTGTTTGTTTGTAGCTCCCTGATGAGCCGCAAGGGCGGCGAAACCGGTCGGAGTGTTCCAAGAAGGAACGATGGATGGTACTTAAGGCTGCAGGACGGGACACATTCAGTAGTAGCCAAGCAGGAACTCTGGATGGTGCCTAAAGCTAAAGCACAAGGTGCATTCATTTGGACAACAGCAACAGTCTGAGGTGCGGGCCAGAACCAAGAGGCAGACAACATAGGGAGGGCGTTTCCCCCCTCTGCCCACCATTTTAAAACCTAACTTTTGCAAGTGACGCACTAAGGACTTGGTCTGTTTGTTTGTAGCTCCCTGATGAGCCGCAAGGGCGGCGAAACCGGTCGGAGTGTTCCAAGAAGGAACGATGGATGGTACTTAAGGCTGCAGGACGGGACACATTCAGTAGTAGCCAAGCAGGAACTCTGGATGGTGCCTAAAGCTAAAGCACAAGGTGCATTCATTTGGACAACAGCAACAGTCTGAGGTGCGGGCCAGAACCAAGAGGCAGACAACATAGGGAGGGCGTTTCCCCCCTCTGCCCACCATTTTAAAACCTAACTTTTGCAAGTGACGCACTAAGGACTTGGTCTGTTTGTTTGTAGCTCCCTGATGAGCCGCAAGGGCGGCGAAACCGGTCGGAGTGTTCCAAGAAGGAACGATGGATGGTACTTAAGGCTGCAGGACGGGACACATTCAGTAGTAGCCAAGCAGGAACTCTGGATGGTGCCTAAAGCTAAAGCACAAGGTGCATTCATTTGGACAACAGCAACAGTCTGAGGTGCGGGCCAGAACCAAGAGGCAGACAACATAGGGAGGGCGTTTCCCCCCTCTGCCCACCATTTTAAAACCTAACTTTTGCAAGTGACGCACTAAGGACTTGGTCTGTTTGTTTGTAGCTCCCTGATGAGCCGCAAGGGCGGCGAAACCGGTCGGAGTGTTCCAAGAAGGAACGATGGATGGTACTTAAGGCTGCAGGACGGGACACATTCAGTAGTAGCCAAGCAGGAACTCTGGATGGTGCCTAAAGCTAAAGCACAAGGTGCATTCATTTGGACAACAGCAACAGTCTGAGGTGCGGGCCAGAACCAAGAGGCAGACAACATAGGGAGGGCGTTTCCCCCCTCTGCCCACCATTTTAAAACCTAACTTTTGCAAGTGACGCACTAAGGACTTGGTCTGTTTGTTTGTAGCTCCCTGATGAGCCGCAAGGGCGGCGAAACCGGTCGGAGTGTTCCAAGAAGGAACGATGGATGGTACTTAAGGCTGCAGGACGGGACACATTCAGTAGTAGCCAAGCAGGAACTCTGGATGGTGCCTAAAGCTAAAGCACAAGGTGCATTCATTTGGACAACAGCAACAGTCTGAGGTGCGGGCCAGAACCAAGAGGCAGACAACATAGGGAGGGCGTTTCCCCCCTCTGCCCACCATTTTAAAACCTAACTTTTGCAAGTGACGCACTAAGGACTTGGTCTGTTTGTTTGTAGCTCCCTGATGAGCCGCAAGGGCGGCGAAACCGGTCGGAGTGTTCCAAGAAGGAACGATGGATGGTACTTAAGGCTGCAGGACGGGACACATTCAGTAGTAGCCAAGCAGGAACTCTGGATGGTGCCTAAAGCTAAAGCACAAGGTGCATTCATTTGGACAACAGCAACAGTCTGAGGTGCGGGCCAGAACCAAGAGGCAGACAACATAGGGAGGGCGTTTCCCCCCTCTGCCCACCATTTTAAAACCTAACCCTAACCCTAACCCTAACCCTAACCCTAACCCTAACCCTAACCCTAACCCTAACCCTAACCCTAACCCTAACCCTAACCCTAAAATCTAAGCCTAACACACCCCACCCTACTCCTAAACCCTGACCCTCACTTAACCCTACCCCTAATGCAACCCTAACCCATAACTCCAACCCCCCAGCCCTGAATCTAATCACAACTCTCCAAATGCACCCCACTCTACCCCTAAAGCCTAACCGTAACTCTAATACAGCAAACCTAATCTCCCACCCCACCCCTAAAATCTAAGCCTAACACACCCCACCCTACTCCTAAACCCTGACCCTCACTTAACCCTACCCCTAATGCAACCCTAACCCATAACTCCAACCCCCCAGCCCTGAATCTAATCCCCTACCCTGATGCACCCTACCCTACCCCTAAACACCTAACCCTAACCCTGATGCACCCTACCCTACCCCTAAACACCTAACCCTAACCCTGATGCACCCAACCCTACCCCTAAAACATAACCCTAACCCCACCCCACCCCTAAACACCTAACCCTAACCCTGATGCACCCCAACCTAACCCCAATATAGCCCTGAACCTAACTGCGACCCTGACCCTCACCTAACCCCAACACTAACCCCAGTGCAGCAACCCTAACCCTAACCTGAACCCCCCAACCTCAATACAACATAACCCTAATACTACGTAAAATAAAGGGTAGAGTTCCAACACCAATAATAATAACTAAATACGACATAGAGGCCATAAATTGGCAAAACCCAGGAACTGATTATAACCCCAGAGGGGGATCAAAGGATTACGGATCAAGAAATTACTAAGAAGCGATCGGCAAGAAAAAGAAGCCAGGTGGTAAGGTAAAGCGTGGGCCAACCAAAAGTGGCAGGTATAAGTGACAAGAAGCTCAAGGGATGAGTGAGAATACGAACACAAGAGGGTGTAACTACCCTCCTGCCCACACCATACAACCTAACATTCAGGAGTGACACGCTTTACATTACCACAGACAAAAAAAGATATAAATGCCAAGAAAAGAAAACCCAGAGAATATATCTTGCAAATACCTTAAATCTAAACTTGATCAGTGAGGTAGATGGTTAAATAACTTTTTGTTCCCCTTTTGCCCCCCCCACAAAAAAAGCAGCAAGCAACTTATAAAAATAGGGAGCACCAAGGAGGTTTTTTTAAATTTTAAAATCTAAAATATTTAAAAGGTGCACTTAAAATAAAGCATGGCTGGAAATGTGGGTCTGACAGACATGGAACTCATCTTCCCAAACCCCCCCCCCCCCCACGAGGTTTGGGACAGCAATAAGGGCACAAAAGATTACATATTTTTTAAAAAAGTTGTAGTTCCCATAGACACGGTCTCTGGACATGGATGCGGGGACGGCCCCTTTAAGAGATGCCTGGTGCTGCGGGGACGGCCCCTTTAAGAGATGCCTGGTGCTGCGGGGAACGCGACAGCAGGGAGCTGCTGGATATCGACCTCGGTTTTTTAAAAAGAAACCCTTTCCCCGGGGATCTGGAGGAGTTGGGGACACGGGTGAGAATCCGATAACTTTATCTAGTCTTTAGATTTTGAGCGTTCACCGGGTGATTTTTATCTTTGAAATCGGGTTTTTTTCTCAGCGACTGAAAAGCGAGCGCCGCGTGAGGCATTCTGGGATATGGAGTTCTCTCGGGTCAAACACGAGGGCAAGACCCGTAAATAAAAGGGTTTACTTGGTCTCTCTGGGGCTGGGGGACCTTTCTTTCCCCCTCCTCTTCCCCCCGGGGGGCGGGTGGCAGCGGTCACGGGAGTTTTTATGGGGAATCGGACCTTGGAAATCAAAATTTTGTTCCACGCGGCCGCTGAAAAGCGAGCGCCGCGTGAGGCATTCTGGGATATGGAGTTCTCTCGGGTCAAACACGAGGGCAACGCTCTTAAATAAAAGGGTTTACTTTGGGTTTTTTGGGGCTGGGGGACCTTTCTTTCCCCCTCCTCTCCCCCGGGGGGGTGGGTGGCGGCGGATTCGGGAGTTTTTTTGGGAATCGGACCTTGGAAATCGGTTTTTTTTCTGCGCGGCCGCTGAAAAGCGAGCGACGCGTGAGGCATTCTGGGAGATTGAGTTTCGTTTAACGAGCGACCGGGTTTAAAAAGGAGGAAATCGGTGGGAAGTTTAATTAATTGTTTAAAATACCCTCATAATTAAAAGGCATAGCCGGAGGTGGGGGTTTGGAGAAGTAGCTTCATGTTTTTATTTAAAAAATGAGGTGAGGCGGACAGGTAATCAAGCCCCGGGGTCAGCAGACAGTCAGACTCCGTGGCGCCAGAATGACCTGGAGCATTAAAACAGATTCAAAGGTTAAAAAGCAATATTTTTAAAAACATTACCTCAAAAAAAATAACCCCAAACATCTAAGATAAACTAAAGGAACATTAAAACATTAGGTTAAAAAAAATATAATTTAAAAATAACGAACACGTGGAGCGAAGGGGGCGGGGCCAGCCCTGCATGAGACAGGACTCATTACATACAGGACAGAAATTCTAACCAATCCCAGGTCAAGGCGAGCCTGCTTGTGGGCGGGAACAAAACTTCAGCCAACAGTAGCACACAGGGGAGGGGCCAGTCCAAGGCTCCGTACTTATAAACAACTGTAAACAAAGTTAAAATCCTTTCTCCCTGATGAAGCTTAAGGATAAGCGAAACGTCGGAGAAAAAAAGATTCCAGGCCGGAGAACTTACTGAACGAAAGAGTTTTTGGATAGTACTGTTGCAGGCAGAGAACCATCGAAGCCAGAGAGCCACCGGAGGGGAGGTGAGACCGGTGGAAAAAGAGCCTTTCCAGGCGGGACAGCCGGCTGAGCTGGGGAGTGTTTGGAGGACGCAGTCCCAGGCAGGAGACCATCTGAGCCAGGGAGCCACCGTGGGGTGAGATTACAGTTACTAGCGGGGACCTCTATTACCAAATAGAAGCTAGTAACATCTTTTAAAACCTTTTGCACCTTTCTACACCCAGGGAATGGCTAACACTATGCGGAACACATGCAGGTTGTCTGACAACCGTACGCATATGAGGTCGGACCCTGGTACACATAGGTGTCTCCCCGTAGCCAGGGATGAATTTGCTACAACAGTGAGAATAATTTATAGAATTTTCCAGACAATCCACCATCTAATATTCTTAAAGGGCCAGAATCAGCCCCCTAAGGGCATCTTAAAACAAGCTGATAAACTAACATGCTTTATAAAACCGGCAAAACCGTCACAGGAAACCCTAACCAAATTGGCTTTGAATTCAGAAAATTGGGCAAAACAGACCAGACAGATTCTAATTGAGCACTATACAACAAACCTGGAAGAATTAGAAAATGAATTTGCTCAGGCTGCAGTGACAGAGCGCCTGGAAGAAATGATGGCGAAAGCCACTAATTGGATTAAAAAGAGTCTTAGACATAAATTCAAAATTCAATCAATTGATGAGGCAAAGAGACATGTGGTGGGATTAGCATCACGGTTGACAGAGCAAGGGACCAGCACACAATTGAGGACAGAACAGCGGACCGGCATACGGACTAGGACGCCCCCACGCCATAGGCCAAATACCTGGGCAGCCTTGTTCCACCAGCCTGCGATCACAGCCCCCTCATGCCGCAGACGGACTGAAAACCCCCCCCCACCCCGTGGGCCAGCTGCCACGACTTTGTCACGCCACCGACGGACACCCCCACCCCGTGAGCCAACTGCCACAACCTCGTCAAGCCACCGACACACCCCCCCACCCTTTGAGCCAGCTGCCATGACTTCAGCACGCCACCGGCAGACCCCCCCACCCCTTGCACCAGTTGCCACGACTTCGTCACACCACCAACACACCCCCCCACCCTTGGAGCCAGCTGCCATGACTTCGTCATGCCACCGATGGACCCCCCCACCCCTTGCACCAGTTGCCACGACTTCGTCACACCACCAACACACACCCCCACCCTTTGAGCCAGCTGCCATGACTTCGTCACGCCACCGACAGACCCCCCCACCCCGTGGGCCAGCGACCCCGACTTCATCACACCACCAGCAGACCACTGAAACCCCCCCTTCCTTGCGGTCCAGGGCAGTGACCCCCCCTTCCCCGCCATCCAGGGCGGCGACTAGCCCTACCCCACCCCACAGGCCAAGGACCAGGATTTCCAATGTGGCCATCATTAGGGACCTGGACATCACACTTGGCTCTCAAGAGCCTGAGCCACGTAGACCCCAGCACTACATGGGGAACCAACATCAGACCGTATTAAACCAAATCACTAGGGATTCCTCAGACCCAAAACAAACAGAAGGGAGAACCCCTCCTACACCAGGGACAAATCCATGCACAACATTCCTGTAC
Source organism: Heptranchias perlo (assembly GCF_035084215.1). Taxonomy (NCBI): domain Eukaryota; kingdom Metazoa; phylum Chordata; class Chondrichthyes; order Hexanchiformes; family Hexanchidae; genus Heptranchias; species Heptranchias perlo. Next base: position 33,907 of record NW_027139324.1, read on the forward strand.
CCCAAAACCAGGGTCATGTACCAACCGCTCCCACAGAGACAAAAGAAAGACTGTACCAAACCAACCATCCCAAGAAATACAGCAGTTCTAGAGCCCGAGATCAGTGTCACAAAACAACCCTTTCCACAGAAACAAAGGAGCGACCAGACCGGACAGGTAAACCCAATAGACACAGAAATGAGGACAGGAACAATGAGAGCCCAGACAGACAACACAGTAGGAGAGGCAGAAATAGCTGAAGCCGAGGTAGGGAACACAATAGGGGAGGCAGGGGTAGCAGACATAGAAACAGAAAACACACCAACAGGGGCAGAACCTGACTCTGAAGGGGAAGATGCACAGAGAGTGACGAGGCACCCCAACACCAGCCGAAAAAACATTACCTGGAAATTGGAACCCAGAAAATCAATTTTAATAATAGGAGATTCCAACCTCTCCAAGATAAAAAGATGCCCAAATCCCACCACCCAAATTGATAGCTTTCCAGGAGCTAAATTCATTCATGTCACAGCAATTCTGGACAAATTGGAACCCTGTCCGGAGACCAAAAAGGTGGTGCTCTCAGTTGGCATTAATAATCGAACGCAGAGACCACTGACTGCAACCAAGCAACTGCAGTCATTACTTAAATTGGCTAAGAGCACATTCCCAAATGCTCAGATCTGGGTGCCGGAAATTAACTTCAGTAACTTACTTCCAGAAACAGAGAGGGATACAATCAGAGGAATTAACCAGCATATAAAAAAACAGAATTACATACCAGCAATTAATGCTAGATCCTTTAAAGTGGGGGCTGACCACATCCATTGGACAGATAGCACTGCCCATAACATAATAAACCAGTGGATGAAGTCTTTAAACTAAAAAGGACATTAACCCAAGAGAAGGGTAGATTACACCTGGGAAAAACTGTTATTAATATTTCCCAACTCTTTAACCCCACAGAGGTACAGGAGAGGGTTTTAAACAAGGGCCTTACATTTGTTCCAACCCCAAAACATTGTAAAGTACAAATTCAGGAAGATCTGAAAAGGTTTTACAGGAGAGTAAAACTGACCGATTACTTTAGCGATTCAGAAACAGACAAGCAACCTTTTACACCACCATCAGAATGGACCCCACCAAACAATAAAATAGAGCCAGAAATCCTAAACTTTATTAAACAGACTCAATCACAAATTGAAAAAATCCCTAAACAGACAGACAAGCAAAACCTCACTGGAAGAGAGAGACGGGCAATCATAGAACTTAGAAACAATCTAGATATAATCATAAAACCAGCAGATAAGGGCAGTAGTATAGTGATCATGGATAGGCAACAGTATCTACTTGAAGCTCACAGACAGCTTAATAATACAGCCCACTACACGAAATTAGCAGGACCAATTTACCAGGACACACGAAAAGAGATTGGAAACATTTTAACGGAACTAAAGAAATCTAAACACTTGAATCAGAAACAAGTGGAATACCTAAGGGGGGAACAACCACAACCCAGAAAATTCTACATACTACCCAAAATACACAAGCACCCTGACACATGGACTGTACCAGGAGAAATACCACCAGGAAGACCCATTGTGTCAGACTGTGGTAGTGAATCCTACAGGATAGCAGAATACATTGACTCATTCCTAAACCCCTTATCACAGAAGCACCCTAGCTACATTAAAGACACTTACCACTTCATAGAAATAGTGAACTCACTGACCGTACCCCCGAACGCAATACTCTTTACCATGGACATTGAAAGCCTATACACAAACATAGAAACAGACAGAGGCATACAGGCAGTGGAAAATATCCTTAGAAAGTTCCCCCAACCCCACAGACCAGATGCAGCCATAATCCAGCTATTACACCTAGGACTAACAAAAAATGACTTTGAATTCCAGGAGCAATTCTACCTACAGATTAAGGGCACGGCTATGGGCAAGAAATTTGCCCCGGCCTACGCAAACATATACATGGCAGACTGGGAAAACACAGTCTTTGAAAAGTGTTCCAGGCTCCCGATGTGTTATTACAGATACCTGGATGACATATGGGGAGTCTGGACTCACACAGAAACAGAATTGCAAGAATTTGTAGGTATTCTCAACAGTCACCACCAATCTATTAAACTTAAAGTTACAACACATAGAGAAAGTGTGGATTTCCTGGACACCACAGTATTTAAATTACAACAGGAGAATAACAGCCACAAGCTAGCAACAAAGGTATTCTTTAAAGAAACAGACACACACACACTCCTGCACATAAACAGCCACCATCCAAAACATACCTTTCGGGGGCTGGTGAAGTCACAACTGACACGTTTTCACCGCATATGCACAAACGGAGAGGACTTTAGGGAAGCCACCACAACCCTATTTACTGCACTGAGACAGAGAGGTTACACAAAAAGGTTCCTCAGGCACCTTAAGTCTGATTTCCTGAGGGGACTGAATAGCCCACGGCCAAACAGAGAAGTAGCAAGACTACCACTGATAACGACATACGATACAATGACCAAACTAATACACGGAGTGATTAAAACCCAATTTGGGAAACTAAAAGAGGATGTTGACACACTTAGTCGATACCACATAACGTCGGCATACAAAAGAACTCGGAACCTTCGCGACATGCTGGTTCGGAGCAGGATAAGAAAACAGACAACCCAGAACTGCACAAACCCAAAATGTGGGACGTGTAAATACCTAATAATCCGCAAAATGATACAAAATAGACACACAGGAAAAGCAGCCCTAATTAAACAAAGAATTACATGTGAACAGCACAATGCTGTTTATGCAATTCGATGCAAACAATGCCACATCTTGTATGTAGGAGAAACAGGGAATAGTCTAAGGATGAGGCTCACAGGGCACCTCAGTGCTATTAGAACAAAGGATGTATACAAACCTACCTCCCGACACTTCATGGAGCATGGTCTTGAATCCCTGGAATTTATGGGGTTGGAGACCAACATGAACTGGACAACCTCACAAAGGAAGAGGAGGGAAAAACACTGGATAACAACCCTACAAACTCAGTTACCAAAGGGCTTAAATCAGATCTAAAATGGGGGAAATCCAACATCAAAAAACAAAACTGCCCCGACCTTAATTACCACAAATCCCAACCCCAACTTGATAAACCTCCCAAACCGCAACCACACCACACCCTACCCTAATCACAATAAACAGAGCTAACCCCTACTGTTTAAGCTAACCAAAACCACTAAACCCCACACTGCCCACAACAAACAGACCAAAGCCCCAACCCTAACTACAAACAGACCACATCCATATCCCAAATCCTAACTCCAAATGCACCCCACTCTACCCCTAAAGCCTAACCGTAACTCTAATACAGCAAACCTAATCTCCCACCCCACCCCTAAAATCTAAGCCTAACACACCCCACCCTACTCCTAAACCCTGACCCTCACTTAACCCTACCCCTAATGCAACCCTAACCCATAACTCCAACCCCCCAGCCCTGAATCTAATCACAACTCTCCAAATGCACCCCACTCTACCCCTAAAGCCTAACCGTAACTCTAATACAGCAAACCTAATCTCCCACCCCACCCCTAAAATCTAAGCCTAACACACCCCACCCTACTCCTAAACCCTGACCCTCACTTAACCCTACCCCTAATGCAACCCTAACCCATAACTCCAACCCCCCAGCCCTGAATCTAATCACAACTCTCCAAATGCACCCCACTCTACCCCTAAAGCCTAACCGTAACTCTAATACAGCAAACCTAATCTCCCACCCCACCCCTAAAATCTAAGCCTAACACACCCCACCCTACTCCTAAACCCTGACCCTCACTTAACCCTACCCCTAATGCAACCCTAACCCATAACTCCAACCCCCCAGCCCTGAATCTAATCACAACTCTCCAAATGCACCCCACTCTACCCCTAAAGCCTAACCGTAACTCTAATACAGCAAACCTAATCTCCCACCCCACCCCTAAAATCTAAGCCTAACACACCCCACCCTACTCCTAAACCCTGACCCTCACTTAACCCTACCCCTAATGCAACCCTAACCCATAACTCCAACCCCCCAGCCCTGAATCTAATCACAACTCTCCAAATGCACCCCACTCTACCCCTAAAGCCTAACCGTAACTCTAATACAGCAAACCTAATCTCCCACCCCACCCCTAAAATCTAAGCCTAACACACCCCACCCTACTCCTAAACCCTGACCCTCACTTAACCCTACCCCTAATGCAACCCTAACCCATAACTCCAACCCCCCAGCCCTGAATCTAATCACAACTCTCCAAATGCACCCCACTCTACCCCTAAAGCCTAACCGTAACTCTAATACAGCAAACCTAATCTCCCACCCCACCCCTAAAATCTAAGCCTAACACACCCCACCCTACTCCTAAACCCTGACCCTCACTTAACCCTACCCCTAATGCAACCCTAACCCATAACTCCAACCCCCCAGCCCTGAATCTAATCCCCTACCCTGATGCACCCTACCCTACCCCTAAACACCTAACCCTAACCCTGATGCACCCTACCCTACCCCTAAACACCTAACCCTAACCCTGATGCACCCAACCCTACCCCTAAAACATAACCCTAACCCCACCCCACCCCTAAACACCTAACCCTAACCCTGATGCACCCCAACCTAACCCCAATATAGCCCTGAACCTAACTGCGACCCTGACCCTCACCTAACCCCAACACTAACCCCAGTGCAGCAACCCTAACCCTAACCTGAACCCCCCAACCTCAATACAACATAACCCTAATACTACGTAAAATAAAGGGTAGAGTTCCAACACCAATAATAATAACTAAATACGACATAGAGGCCATAAATTGGCAAAACCCAGGAACTGATTATAACCCCAGAGGGGGATCAAAGGATTACGGATCAAGAAATTACTAAGAAGCGATCGGCAAGAAAAAGAAGCCAGGTGGTAAGGTAAAGCGTGGGCCAACCAAAAGTGGCAGGTATAAGTGACAAGAAGCTCAAGGGATGAGTGAGAATACGAACACAAGAGGGTGTAACTACCCTCCTGCCCACACCATACAACCTAACATTCAGGAGTGACACGCTTTACATTACCACAGACAAAAAAAGATATAAATGCCAAGAAAAGAAAACCCAGAGAATATATCTTGCAAATACCTTAAATCTAAACTTGATCAGTGAGGTAGATGGTTAAATAACTTTTTGTTCCCCTTTTGCCCCCCCCACAAAAAAAGCAGCAAGCAACTTATAAAAATAGGGAGCACCAAGGAGGTTTTTTTAAATTTTAAAATCTAAAATATTTAAAAGGTGCACTTAAAATAAAGCATGGCTGGAAATGTGGGTCTGACAGACATGGAACTCATCTTCCCAAACCCCCCCCCCCCCCACGAGGTTTGGGACAGCAATAAGGGCACAAAAGATTACATATTTTTTAAAAAAGTTGTAGTTCCCATAGACACGGTCTCTGGACATGGATGCGGGGACGGCCCCTTTAAGAGATGCCTGGTGCTGCGGGGACGGCCCCTTTAAGAGATGCCTGGTGCTGCGGGGAACGCGACAGCAGGGAGCTGCTGGATATCGACCTCGGTTTTTTAAAAAGAAACCCTTTCCCCGGGGATCTGGAGGAGTTGGGGACACGGGTGAGAATCCGATAACTTTATCTAGTCTTTAGATTTTGAGCGTTCACCGGGTGATTTTTATCTTTGAAATCGGGTTTTTTTCTCAGCGACTGAAAAGCGAGCGCCGCGTGAGGCATTCTGGGATATGGAGTTCTCTCGGGTCAAACACGAGGGCAAGACCCGTAAATAAAAGGGTTTACTTGGTCTCTCTGGGGCTGGGGGACCTTTCTTTCCCCCTCCTCTTCCCCCCGGGGGGCGGGTGGCAGCGGTCACGGGAGTTTTTATGGGGAATCGGACCTTGGAAATCAAAATTTTGTTCCACGCGGCCGCTGAAAAGCGAGCGCCGCGTGAGGCATTCTGGGATATGGAGTTCTCTCGGGTCAAACACGAGGGCAACGCTCTTAAATAAAAGGGTTTACTTTGGGTTTTTTGGGGCTGGGGGACCTTTCTTTCCCCCTCCTCTCCCCCGGGGGGGTGGGTGGCGGCGGATTCGGGAGTTTTTTTGGGAATCGGACCTTGGAAATCGGTTTTTTTTCTGCGCGGCCGCTGAAAAGCGAGCGACGCGTGAGGCATTCTGGGAGATTGAGTTTCGTTTAACGAGCGACCGGGTTTAAAAAGGAGGAAATCGGTGGGAAGTTTAATTAATTGTTTAAAATACCCTCATAATTAAAAGGCATAGCCGGAGGTGGGGGTTTGGAGAAGTAGCTTCATGTTTTTATTTAAAAAATGAGGTGAGGCGGACAGGTAATCAAGCCCCGGGGTCAGCAGACAGTCAGACTCCGTGGCGCCAGAATGACCTGGAGCATTAAAACAGATTCAAAGGTTAAAAAGCAATATTTTTAAAAACATTACCTCAAAAAAAATAACCCCAAACATCTAAGATAAACTAAAGGAACATTAAAACATTAGGTTAAAAAAAATATAATTTAAAAATAACGAACACGTGGAGCGAAGGGGGCGGGGCCAGCCCTGCATGAGACAGGACTCATTACATACAGGACAGAAATTCTAACCAATCCCAGGTCAAGGCGAGCCTGCTTGTGGGCGGGAACAAAACTTCAGCCAACAGTAGCACACAGGGGAGGGGCCAGTCCAAGGCTCCGTACTTATAAACAACTGTAAACAAAGTTAAAATCCTTTCTCCCTGATGAAGCTTAAGGATAAGCGAAACGTCGGAGAAAAAAAGATTCCAGGCCGGAGAACTTACTGAACGAAAGAGTTTTTGGATAGTACTGTTGCAGGCAGAGAACCATCGAAGCCAGAGAGCCACCGGAGGGGAGGTGAGACCGGTGGAAAAAGAGCCTTTCCAGGCGGGACAGCCGGCTGAGCTGGGGAGTGTTTGGAGGACGCAGTCCCAGGCAGGAGACCATCTGAGCCAGGGAGCCACCGTGGGGTGAGATTACAGTTACTAGCGGGGACCTCTATTACCAAATAGAAGCTAGTAACATCTTTTAAAACCTTTTGCACCTTTCTACACCCAGGGAATGGCTAACACTATGCGGAACACATGCAGGTTGTCTGACAACCGTACGCATATGAGGTCGGACCCTGGTACACATAGGTGTCTCCCCGTAGCCAGGGATGAATTTGCTACAACAGTGAGAATAATTTATAGAATTTTCCAGACAATCCACCATCTAATATTCTTAAAGGGCCAGAATCAGCCCCCTAAGGGCATCTTAAAACAAGCTGATAAACTAACATGCTTTATAAAACCGGCAAAACCGTCACAGGAAACCCTAACCAAATTGGCTTTGAATTCAGAAAATTGGGCAAAACAGACCAGACAGATTCTAATTGAGCACTATACAACAAACCTGGAAGAATTAGAAAATGAATTTGCTCAGGCTGCAGTGACAGAGCGCCTGGAAGAAATGATGGCGAAAGCCACTAATTGGATTAAAAAGAGTCTTAGACATAAATTCAAAATTCAATCAATTGATGAGGCAAAGAGACATGTGGTGGGATTAGCATCACGGTTGACAGAGCAAGGGACCAGCACACAATTGAGGACAGAACAGCGGACCGGCATACGGACTAGGACGCCCCCACGCCATAGGCCAAATACCTGGGCAGCCTTGTTCCACCAGCCTGCGATCACAGCCCCCTCATGCCGCAGACGGACTGAAAACCCCCCCCCACCCCGTGGGCCAGCTGCCACGACTTTGTCACGCCACCGACGGACACCCCCACCCCGTGAGCCAACTGCCACAACCTCGTCAAGCCACCGACACACCCCCCCACCCTTTGAGCCAGCTGCCATGACTTCAGCACGCCACCGGCAGACCCCCCCACCCCTTGCACCAGTTGCCACGACTTCGTCACACCACCAACACACCCCCCCACCCTTGGAGCCAGCTGCCATGACTTCGTCATGCCACCGATGGACCCCCCCACCCCTTGCACCAGTTGCCACGACTTCGTCACACCACCAACACACACCCCCACCCTTTGAGCCAGCTGCCATGACTTCGTCACGCCACCGACAGACCCCCCCACCCCGTGGGCCAGCGACCCCGACTTCATCACACCACCAGCAGACCACTGAAACCCCCCCTTCCTTGCGGTCCAGGGCAGTGACCCCCCCTTCCCCGCCATCCAGGGCGGCGACTAGCCCTACCCCACCCCACAGGCCAAGGACCAGGATTTCCAATGTGGCCATCATTAGGGACCTGGACATCACACTTGGCTCTCAAGAGCCTGAGCCACGTAGACCCCAGCACTACATGGGGAACCAACATCAGACCGTATTAAACCAAATCACTAGGGATTCCTCAGACCCAAAACAAACAGAAGGGAGAACCCCTCCTACACCAGGGACAAATCCATGCACAACATTCCTGTACCCCAAAACCAGGGTCATGTACCAACCGCTCCCACAGAGACAAAAGAAAGACTGTACCAAACCAACCATCCCAAGAAATACAGCAGTTCTAGAGCCCGAGATCAGTGTCACAAAACAACCCTTTCCACAGAAACAAAGGAGCGACCAGACCGGACAGGTAAACCCAATAGACACAGAAATGAGGACAGGAACAATGAGAGCCCAGACAGACAACACAGTAGGAGAGGCAGAAATAGCTGAAGCCGAGGTAGGGAACACAATAGGGGAGGCAGGGGTAGCAGACATAGAAACAGAAAACACACCAACAGGGGCAGAACCTGACTCTGAAGGGGAAGATGCACAGAGAGTGACGAGGCACCCCAACACCAGCCGAAAAAACATTACCTGGAAATTGGAACCCAGAAAATCAATTTTAATAATAGGAGATTCCAACCTCTCCAAGATAAAAAGATGCCCAAATCCCACCACCCAAATTGATAGCTTTCCAGGAGCTAAATTCATTCATGTCACAGCAATTCTGGACAAATTGGAACCCTGTCCGGAGACCAAAAAGGTGGTGCTCTCAGTTGGCATTAATAATCGAACGCAGAGACCACTGACTGCAACCAAGCAACTGCAGTCATTACTTAAATTGGCTAAGAGCACATTCCCAAATGCTCAGATCTGGGTGCCGGAAATTAACTTCAGTAACTTACTTCCAGAAACAGAGAGGGATACAATCAGAGGAATTAACCAGCATATAAAAAAACAGAATTACATACCAGCAATTAATGCTAGATCCTTTAAAGTGGGGGCTGACCACATCCATTGGACAGATAGCACTGCCCATAACATAATAAACCAGTGGATGAAGTCTTTAAACTAAAAAGGACATTAACCCAAGAGAAGGGTAGATTACACCTGGGAAAAACTGTTATTAATATTTCCCAACTCTTTAACCCCACAGAGGTACAGGAGAGGGTTTTAAACAAGGGCCTTACATTTGTTCCAACCCCAAAACATTGTAAAGTACAAATTCAGGAAGATCTGAAAAGGTTTTACAGGAGAGTAAAACTGACCGATTACTTTAGCGATTCAGAAACAGACAAGCAACCTTTTACACCACCATCAGAATGGACCCCACCAAACAATAAAATAGAGCCAGAAATCCTAAACTTTATTAAACAGACTCAATCACAAATTGAAAAAATCCCTAAACAGACAGACAAGCAAAACCTCACTGGAAGAGAGAGACGGGCAATCATAGAACTTAGAAACAATCTAGATATAATCATAAAACCAGCAGATAAGGGCAGTAGTATAGTGATCATGGATAGGCAACAGTATCTACTTGAAGCTCACAGACAGCTTAATAATACAGCCCACTACACGAAATTAGCAGGACCAATTTACCAGGACACACGAAAAGAGATTGGAAACATTTTAACGGAACTAAAGAAATCTAAACACTTGAATCAGAAACAAGTGGAATACCTAAGGGGGGAACAACCACAACCCAGAAAATTCTACATACTACCCAAAATACACAAGCACCCTGACACATGGACTGTACCAGGAGAAATACCACCAGGAAGACCCATTGTGTCAGACTGTGGTAGTGAATCCTACAGGATAGCAGAATACATTGACTCATTCCTAAACCCCTTATCACAGAAGCACCCTAGCTACATTAAAGACACTTACCACTTCATAGAAATAGTGAACTCACTGACCGTACCCCCGAACGCAATACTCTTTACCATGGACATTGAAAGCCTATACACAAACATAGAAACAGACAGAGGCATACAGGCAGTGGAAAATATCCTTAGAAAGTTCCCCCAACCCCACAGACCAGATGCAGCCATAATCCAGCTATTACACCTAGGACTAACAAAAAATGACTTTGAATTCCAGGAGCAATTCTACCTACAGATTAAGGGCACGGCTATGGGCAAGAAATTTGCCCCGGCCTACGCAAACATATACATGGCAGACTGGGAAAACACAGTCTTTGAAAAGTGTTCCAGGCTCCCGATGTGTTATTACAGATACCTGGATGACATATGGGGAGTCTGGACTCACACAGAAACAGAATTGCAAGAATTTGTAGGTATTCTCAACAGTCACCACCAATCTATTAAACTTAAAGTTACAACACATAGAGAAAGTGTGGATTTCCTGGACACCACAGTATTTAAATTACAACAGGAGAATAACAGCCACAAGCTAGCAACAAAGGTATTCTTTAAAGAAACAGACACACACACACTCCTGCACATAAACAGCCACCATCCAAAACATACCTTTCGGGGGCTGGTGAAGTCACAACTGACACGTTTTCACCGCATATGCACAAACGGAGAGGACTTTAGGGAAGCCACCACAACCCTATTTACTGCACTGAGACAGAGAGGTTACACAAAAAGGTTCCTCAGGCACCTTAAGTCTGATTTCCTGAGGGGACTGAATAGCCCACGGCCAAACAGAGAAGTAGCAAGACTACCACTGATAACGACATACGATACAATGACCAAACTAATACACGGAGTGATTAAAACCCAATTTGGGAAACTAAAAGAGGATGTTGACACACTTAGTCGATACCACATAACGTCGGCATACAAAAGAACTCGGAACCTTCGCGACATGCTGGTTCGGAGCAGGATAAGAAAACAGACAACCCAGAACTGCACAAACCCAAAATGTGGGACGTGTAAATACCTAATAATCCGCAAAATGATACAAAATAGACACACAGGAAAAGCAGCCCTAATTAAACAAAGAATTACATGTGAACAGCACAATGCTGTTTATGCAATTCGATGCAAACAATGCCACATCTTGTATGTAGGAGAAACAGGGAATAGTCTAAGGATGAGGCTCACAGGGCACCTCAGTGCTATTAGAACAAAGGATGTATACAAACCTACCTCCCGACACTTCATGGAGCATGGTCTTGAATCCCTGGAATTTATGGGGTTGGAGACCAACATGAACTGGACAACCTCACAAAGGAAGAGGAGGGAAAAACACTGGATAACAACCCTACAAACTCAGTTACCAAAGGGCTTAAATCAGATCTAAAATGGGGGAAATCCAACATCAAAAAACAAAACTGCCCCGACCTTAATTACCACAAATCCCAACCCCAACTTGATAAACCTCCCAAACCGCAACCACACCACACCCTACCCTAATCACAATAAACAGAGCTAACCCCTACTGTTTAAGCTAACCAAAACCACTAAACCCCACACTGCCCACAACAAACAGACCAAAGCCCCAACCCTAACTACAAACAGACCACATCCATATCCCAAATCCTAACTCCAAATGCACCCCACTCTACCCCTAAAGCCTAACCGTAACTCTAATACAGCAAACCTAATCTCCCACCCCACCCCTAAAATCTAAGCCTAACACACCCCACCCTACTCCTAAACCCTGACCCTCACTTAACCCTACCCCTAATGCAACCCTAACCCATAACTCCAACCCCCCAGCCCTGAATCTAATCACAACTCTCCAAATGCACCCCACTCTACCCCTAAAGCCTAACCGTAACTCTAATACAGCAAACCTAATCTCCCACCCCACCCCTAAAATCTAAGCCTAACACACCCCACCCTACTCCTAAACCCTGACCCTCACTTAACCCTACCCCTAATGCAACCCTAACCCATAACTCCAACCCCCCAGCCCTGAATCTAATCACAACTCTCCAAATGCACCCCACTCTACCCCTAAAGCCTAACCGTAACTCTAATACAGCAAACCTAATCTCCCACCCCACCCCTAAAATCTAAGCCTAACACACCCCACCCTACTCCTAAACCCTGACCCTCACTTAACCCTACCCCTAATGCAACCCTAACCCATAACTCCAACCCCCCAGCCCTGAATCTAATCACAACTCTCCAAATGCACCCCACTCTACCCCTAAAGCCTAACCGTAACTCTAATACAGCAAACCTAATCTCCCACCCCACCCCTAAAATCTAAGCCTAACACACCCCACCCTACTCCTAAACCCTGACCCTCACTTAACCCTACCCCTAATGCAACCCTAACCCATAACTCCAACCCCCCAGCCCTGAATCTAATCACAACTCTCCAAATGCACCCCACTCTACCCCTAAAGCCTAACCGTAACTCTAATACAGCAAACCTAATCTCCCACCCCACCCCTAAAATCTAAGCCTAACACACCCCACCCTACTCCTAAACCCTGACCCTCACTTAACCCTACCCCTAATGCAACCCTAACCCATAACTCCAACCCCCCAGCCCTGAATCTAATCACAACTCTCCAAATGCACCCCACTCTACCCCTAAAGCCTAACCGTAACTCTAATACAGCAAACCTAATCTCCCACCCCACCCCTAAAATCTAAGCCTAACACACCCCACCCTACTCCTAAACCCTGACCCTCACTTAACCCTACCCCTAATGCAACCCTAACCCATAACTCCAACCCCCCAGCCCTGAATCTAATCCCCTACCCTGATGCACCCTACCCTACCCCTAAACACCTAACCCTAACCCTGATGCACCCTACCCTACCCCTAAACACCTAACCCTAACCCTGATGCACCCAACCCTACCCCTAAAACATAACCCTAACCCCACCCCACCCCTAAACACCTAACCCTAACCCTGATGCACCCCAACCTAACCCCAATATAGCCCTGAACCTAACTGCGACCCTGACCCTCACCTAACCCCAACACTAACCCCAGTGCAGCAACCCTAACCCTAACCTGAACCCCCCAACCTCAATACAACATAACCCTAACACTACGTAAAATAAAGGGTAGAGTTCCAACACCAATAATAATAACTAAATACGACATAGAGGCCATAAATTGGCAAAACCCAGGAACTGATTATAACCCCAGAGGGGGATCAAAGGATTACGGATCAAGAAATTACTAAGAAGCGATCGGCAAGAAAAAGAAGCCAGGTGGTAAGGTAAAGCGTGGGCCAACCAAAAGTGGCAGGTATAAGTGACAAGAAGCTCAAGGGATGAGTGAGAATACGAACACAAGAGGGTGTAACTACCCTCCTGCCCACACCATACAACCTAACCCTAACCCTAACCCTAACCCTAACCCTAATGCAGAGGCAGACAACATAGGGAGGGCGTTTCCCCCCTCTGCCCACCATTTTAAAACCTAACCTTTGCAAGTGACGCACTAAGGACTTGGTCTGTTTGTTTATAGCTCCCTGATGAGCCGCAAGATGGCGAAACCGGTCGGAGTGTTCCAAGAAGGAACGATGGATGGTACTTAAGGCTGGAGGACGGGACACATTCAGTAGTAGCCAAGCAGGAACTCTGGATGGTGCCTAAAGCTAAAGCACAAGGTGCATTCATTTGGACAACAGCAACAGTCTGAGGTGCGGGCCAGAACCAAGAGGCAGACAACATAGGGAGGGCGTTTCCCCCCTCTGCCCACCATTTTAAAACCTAACCTTTGCAAGTGACGCACTAAGGACTTGGTCTGTTTGTTTATAGCTCCCTGATGAGCCGCAAGATGGCGAAACCGGTCGGAGTGTTCCAAGAAGGAACGATGGATGGTACTTAAGGCTGGAGGACGGGACACATTCAGTAGTAGCCAAGCAGGAACTCTGGATGGTGCCTAAAGCTAAAGCACAAGGTGCATTCATTTGGACAACAGCAACAGTCTGAGGTGCGGGCCAGAACCAAGAGGCAGACAACATAGGGAGGGCGTTTCCCCCCTCTGCCCACCATTTTAAAACCTAACCTTTGCAAGTGACGCACTAAGGACTTGGTCTGTTTGTTTATAGCTCCCTGATGAGCCGCAAGATGGCGAAACCGGTCGGAGTGTTCCAAGAAGGAACGATGGATGGTACTTAAGGCTGGAGGACGGGACACATTCAGTAGTAGCCAAGCAGGAACTCTGGATGGTGCCTAAAGCTAAAGCACAAGGTGCATTCATTTGGACAACAGCAACAGTCTGAGGTGCGGGCCAGAACCAAGAGGCAGACAACATAGGGAGGGCGTTTCCCCCCTCTGCCCACCATTTTAAAACCTAACCTTTGCAAGTGACGCACTAAGGACTTGGTCTGTTTGTTTATAGCTCCCTGATGAGCCGCAAGATGGCGAAACCGGTCGGAGTGTTCCAAGAAGGAACGATGGATGGTACTTAAGGCTGGAGGACGGGACACATTCAGTAGTAGCCAAGCAGGAACTCTGGATGGTGCCTAAAGCTAAAGCACAAGGTGCATTCATTTGGACAACAGCAACAGTCTGAGGTGCGGGCCAGAACCAAGAGGCAGACAACATAGGGAGGGCGTTTCCCCCCTCTGCCCACCATTTTAAAACCTAACCTTTGCAAGTGACGCACTAAGGACTTGGTCTGTTTGTTTATAGCTCCCTGATGAGCCGCAAGATGGCGAAACCGGTCGGAGTGTTCCAAGAAGGAACGATGGATGGTACTTAAGGCTGGAGGACGGGACACATTCAGTAGTAGCCAAGCAGGAACTCTGGATGGTGCCTAAAGCTAAAGCACAAGGTGCATTCATTTGGACAACAGCAACAGTCTGAGGTGCGGGCCAGAACCAAGAGGCAGACAACATAGGGAGGGCGTTTCCCCCCTCTGCCCACCATTTTAAAACCTAACCTTTGCAAGTGACGCACTAAGGACTTGGTCTGTTTGTTTATAGCTCCCTGATGAGCCGCAAGATGGCGAAACCGGTCGGAGTGTTCCAAGAAGGAACGATGGATGGTACTTAAGGCTGGAGGACGGGACACATTCAGTAGTAGCCAAGCAGGAACTCTGGATGGTGCCTAAAGCTAAAGCACAAGGTGCATTCATTTGGACAACAGCAACAGTCTGAGGTGCGGGCCAGAACCAAGAGGCAGACAACATAGGGAGGGCGTTTCCCCCCTCTGCCCACCATTTTAAAACCTAACCCTAACCCTAACCCTAACCCTAACCCTAACCCTAACCCTAACCCTAACCCTAACCCTAACCCTAACCCTAACCCTAACCCTAACCCTAACCCTAACCCTAATTCACTAACCCTAACCCTAACCCTAACCCTAACCCTAACCCTAACCCTAACCCTAACCCTAACCCTAACCCTAACCCTAACCCTAACCCTAACCCTAATTCACTAACCCTAACCCTAACCCTAACCCTAACCCTAACCCTAACCCTAACCCTAACCCTAACCCTAACCCTAACCCTAACCCTAACCCTAACCCTAACCCTAACCCTAACCCTAACCCTAACCCTAACCCTAATGCAGAGGCAGACAACATAGGGAGGGCGTTTCCCCCCTCTGCCCACCATTTTAAAACCTAACCTTTGCAAGTGACGCACTAAGGACTTGGTCTGTTTGTTTATAGCTCCCTGATGAGCCGCAAGATGGCGAAACCGGTCGGAGTGTTCCAAGAAGGAACGATGGATGGTACTTAAGGCTGGAGGACGGGACACATTCAGTAGTAGCCAAGCAGGAACTCTGGATGGTGCCTAAAGCTAAAGCACAAGGTGCATTCATTTGGACAACAGCAACAGTCTGAGGTGCGGGCCAGAACCAAGAGGCAGACAACATAGGGAGGGCGTTTCCCCCCTCTGCCCACCATTTTAAAACCTAACCTTTGCAAGTGACGCACTAAGGACTTGGTCTGTTTGTTTATAGCTCCCTGATGAGCCGCAAGATGGCGAAACCGGTCGGAGTGTTCCAAGAAGGAACGATGGATGGTACTTAAGGCTGGAGGACGGGACACATTCAGTAGTAGCCAAGCAGGAACTCTGGATGGTGCCTAAAGCTAAAGCACAAGGTGCATTCATTTGGACAACAGCAACAGTCTGAGGTGCGGGCCAGAACCAAGAGGCAGACAACATAGGGAGGGCGTTTCCCCCCTCTGCCCACCATTTTAAAACCTAACCTTTGCAAGTGACGCACTAAGGACTTGGTCTGTTTGTTTATAGCTCCCTGATGAGCCGCAAGATGGCGAAACCGGTCGGAGTGTTCCAAGAAGGAACGATGGATGGTACTTAAGGCTGGAGGACGGGACACATTCAGTAGTAGCCAAGCAGGAACTCTGGATGGTGCCTAAAGCTAAAGCACAAGGTGCATTCATTTGGACAACAGCAACAGTCTGAGGTGCGGGCCAGAACCAAGAGGCAGACAACATAGGGAGGGCGTTTCCCCCCTCTGCCCACCATTTTAAAACCTAACCTTTGCAAGTGACGCACTAAGGACTTGGTCTGTTTGTTTATAGCTCCCTGATGAGCCGCAAGATGGCGAAACCGGTCGGAGTGTTCCAAGAAGGAACGATGGATGGTACTTAAGGCTGGAGGACGGGACACATTCAGTAGTAGCCAAGCAGGAACTCTGGATGGTGCCTAAAGCTAAAGCACAAGGTGCATTCATTTGGACAACAGCAACAGTCTGAGGTGCGGGCCAGAACCAAGAGGCAGACAACATAGGGAGGGCGTTTCCCCCCTCTGCCCACCATTTTAAAACCTAACCTTTGCAAGTGACGCACTAAGGACTTGGTCTGTTTGTTTATAGCTCCCTGATGAGCCGCAAGATGGCGAAACCGGTCGGAGTGTTCCAAGAAGGAACGATGGATGGTACTTAAGGCTGGAGGACGGGACACATTCAGTAGTAGCCAAGCAGGAACTCTGGATGGTGCCTAAAGCTAAAGCACAAGGTGCATTCATTTGGACAACAGCAACAGTCTGAGGTGCGGGCCAGAACCAAGAGGCAGACAACATAGGGAGGGCGTTTCCCCCCTCTGCCCACCATTTTAAAACCTAACCTTTGCAAGTGACGCACTAAGGACTTGGTCTGTTTGTTTATAGCTCCCTGATGAGCCGCAAGATGGCGAAACCGGTCGGAGTGTTCCAAGAAGGAACGATGGATGGTACTTAAGGCTGGAGGACGGGACACATTCAGTAGTAGCCAAGCAGGAACTCTGGATGGTGCCTAAAGCTAAAGCACAAGGTGCATTCATTTGGACAACAGCAACAGTCTGAGGTGCGGGCCAGAACCAAGAGGCAGACAACATAGGGAGGGCGTTTCCCCCCTCTGCCCACCATTTTAAAACCTAACCTTTGCAAGTGACGCACTAAGGACTTGGTCTGTTTGTTTATAGCTCCCTGATGAGCCGCAAGATGGCGAAACCGGTCGGAGTGTTCCAAGAAGGAACGATGGATGGTACTTAAGGCTGGAGGACGGGACACATTCAGTAGTAGCCAAGCAGGAACTCTGGATGGTGCCTAAAGCTAAAGCACAAGGTGCATTCATTTGGACAACAGCAACAGTCTGAGGTGCGGGCCAGAACCAAGAGGCAGACAACATAGGGAGGGCGTTTCCCCCCTCTGCCCACCATTTTAAAACCTAACCTTTGCAAGTGACGCACTAAGGACTTGGTCTGTTTGTTTATAGCTCCCTGATGAGCCGCAAGATGGCGAAACCGGTCGGAGTGTTCCAAGAAGGAACGATGGATGGTACTTAAGGCTGGAGGACGGGACACATTCAGTAGTAGCCAAGCAGGAACTCTGGATGGTGCCTAAAGCTAAAGCACAAGGTGCATTCATTTGGACAACAGCAACAGTCTGAGGTGCGGGCCAGAACCAAGAGGCAGACAACATAGGGAGGGCGTTTCCCCCCTCTGCCCACCATTTTAAAACCTAACCCTAACCCTAACCCTAACCCTAACCCTAACCCTAACCCTAACCCTAACCCTAATGCAGCGTAACCCTAACCCTAACCCTAACCCTAACCCTAACCCTAACCCTAACCCTAACCCTAACCCTAACCCTAACCCTAACCCTAACCCTAACCCTAACCCTAACCCTAATGCAGCGTAACCCTAACCCTAACCCTAACCCTAACCCTAACCCTAACCCTAACCCTAACCCTAACCCTAACCCTAACCCTAACCCTAACCCTAACCCTAACCCTAACCCTAACCCTAACCCTAATGCAGGGCGTTTCCCCCCTCTGCCCACCATTTTAAAACCTAACTTTTGCAAGTGACGCACTAAGGACTTGGTCTGTTTGTTTGTAGCTCCCTGATGAGCCGTAAGATGGCGAAACCGGTCGGAGTGTTCCAAGAAGGAACGATGGATGGTACTTAAGGCTGGAGGACGGGACACATTCAGTAGTAGCCAAGCAGGAACTCTGGATGGTGCCTAAAGCTAAAGCACAAGGTGCATTCATTTGGACAACAGCAACAGTCTGAGGTGCGGGCCAGAACCAAGAGGCAGACAACGTAGGGAGGGCGTTTCCCCCCTCTGCCCACCATTTTAAAACCTAACTTTTGCAAGTGACGCACTAAGGACTTGGTCTGTTTGTTTGTAGCTCCCTGATGAGCCGTAAGATGGCGAAACCGGTCGGAGTGTTCCAAGAAGGAACGATGGATGGTACTTAAGGCTGGAGGACGGGACACATTCAGTAGTAGCCAAGCAGGAACTCTGGATGGTGCCTAAAGCTAAAGCACAAGGTGCATTCATTTGGACAACAGCAACAGTCTGAGGTGCGGGCCAGAACCAAGAGGCAGACAACGTAGGGAGGGCGTTTCCCCCCTCTGCCCACCATTTTTAAACCCTAACCCTAACCCTAACCCTAACCCTAACCCTAACCCTAACCCTAACCCTAACCCTAACCCTAACCCTAACCCTAATGCAGCAACGATGGATGGTACTTAAGGCTGGAGGACGGGACACATTCAGTAGTAGCCAAGCAGGAACTCTGGATGGTGCCTAAAGCTAAAGCACAAGGTGCATTCATTTGGACAACAGCAACAGTCTGAGGTGCGGGCCAGAACCAAGAGGCAGACAACATAGGGAGGGCGTTTCCCCCCTCTGCCCACCATTTTAAAACCTAACCTTTGCAAGTGACGCACTAAGGACTTGGTCTGTTTGTTTGTAGCTCCCTGATGAGCCGCAAGATGGCGAAACCGGTCGGAGTGTTCCAAGAAGGAACGATGGATGGTACTTAAGGCTGGAGGACGGGACACATTCAGTAGTAGCCAAGCAGGAACTCTGGATGGTGCCTAAAGCTAAAGCACAAGGTGCATTCATTTGGACAACAGCAACAGTCTGAGGTGCGGGCCAGAACCAAGAGGCAGACAACATAGGGAGGGCGTTTCCCCCCTCTGCCCACCATTTTAAAACCTAACCTTTGCAAGTGACGCACTAAGGACTTGGTCTGTTTGTTTGTAGCTCCCTGATGAGCCGCAAGATGGCGAAACCGGTCGGAGTGTTCCAAGAAGGAACGATGGATGGTACTTAAGGCTGGAGGACGGGACACATTCAGTAGTAGCCAAGCAGGAACTCTGGATGGTGCCTAAAGCTAAAGCACAAGGTGCATTCATTTGGACAACAGCAACAGTCTGAGGTGCGGGCCAGAACCAAGAGGCAGACAACATAGGGAGGGCGTTTCCCCCCTCTGCCCACCATTTTAAAACCTAACCTTTGCAAGTGACGCACTAAGGACTTGGTCTGTTTGTTTGTAGCTCCCTGATGAGCCGCAAGATGGCGAAACCGGTCGGAGTGTTCCAAGAAGGAACGATGGATGGTACTTAAGGCTGGAGGACGGGACACATTCAGTAGTAGCCAAGCAGGAACTCTGGATGGTGCCTAAAGCTAAAGCACAAGGTGCATTCATTTGGACAACAGCAACAGTCTGAGGTGCGGGCCAGAACCAAGAGGCAGACAACATAGGGAGGGCGTTTCCCCCCTCTGCCCACCATTTTAAAACCTAACCTTTGCAAGTGACGCACTAAGGACTTGGTCTGTTTGTTTGTAGCTCCCTGATGAGCCGCAAGATGGCGAAACCGGTCGGAGTGTTCCAAGAAGGAACGATGGATGGTACTTAAGGCTGGAGGACGGGACACATTCAGTAGTAGCCAAGCAGGAACTCTGGATGGTGCCTAAAGCTAAAGCACAAGGTGCATTCATTTGGACAACAGCAACAGTCTGAGGTGCGGGCCAGAACCAAGAGGCAGACAACATAGGGAGGGCGTTTCCCCCCTCTGCCCACCATTTTAAAACCTAACCTTTGCAAGTGACGCACTAAGGACTTGGTCTGTTTGTTTGTAGCTCCCTGATGAGCCGCAAGATGGCGAAACCGGTCGGAGTGTTCCAAGAAGGAACGATGGATGGTACTTAAGGCTGGAGGACGGGACACATTCAGTAGTAGCCAAGCAGGAACTCTGGATGGTGCCTAAAGCTAAAGCACAAGGTGCATTCATTTGGACAACAGCAACAGTCTGAGGTGCGGGCCAGAACCAAGAGGCAGACAACATAGGGAGGGCGTTTCCCCCCTCTGCCCACCATTTTAAAACCTAACCTTTGCAAGTGACGCACTAAGGACTTGGTCTGTTTGTTTGTAGCTCCCTGATGAGCCGCAAGATGGCGAAACCGGTCGGAGTGTTCCAAGAAGGAACGATGGATGGTACTTAAGGCTGGAGGACGGGACACATTCAGTAGTAGCCAAGCAGGAACTCTGGATGGTGCCTAAAGCTAAAGCACAAGGTGCATTCATTTGGACAACAGCAACAGTCTGAGGTGCGGGCCAGAACCAAGAGGCAGACAACATAGGGAGGGCGTTTCCCCCCTCTGCCCACCATTTTAAAACCTAACCTTTGCAAGTGACGCACTAAGGACTTGGTCTGTTTGTTTGTAGCTCCCTGATGAGCCGCAAGATGGCGAAACCGGTCGGAGTGTTCCAAGAAGGAACGATGGATGGTACTTAAGGCTGGAGGACGGGACACATTCAGTAGTAGCCAAGCAGGAACTCTGGATGGTGCCTAAAGCTAAAGCACAAGGTGCATTCATTTGGACAACAGCAACAGTCTGAGGTGCGGGCCAGAACCAAGAGGCAGACAACATAGGGAGGGCGTTTCCCCCCTCTGCCCACCATTTTAAAACCTAACCTTTGCAAGTGACGCACTAAGGACTTGGTCTGTTTGTTTGTAGCTCCCTGATGAGCCGCAAGATGGCGAAACCGGTCGGAGTGTTCCAAGAAGGAACGATGGATGGTACTTAAGGCTGGAGGACGGGACACATTCAGTAGTAGCCAAGCAGGAACTCTGGATGGTGCCTAAAGCTAAAGCACAAGGTGCATTCATTTGGACAACAGCAACAGTCTGAGGTGCGGGCCAGAACCAAGAGGCAGACAACATAGGGAGGGCGTTTCCCCCCTCTGCCCACCATTTTAAAACCTAACCTTTGCAAGTGACGCACTAAGGACTTGGTCTGTTTGTTTGTAGCTCCCTGATGAGCCGCAAGATGGCGAAACCGGTCGGAGTGTTCCAAGAAGGAACGATGGATGGTACTTAAGGCTGGAGGACGGGACACATTCAGTAGTAGCCAAGCAGGAACTCTGGATGGTGCCTAAAGCTAAAGCACAAGGTGCATTCATTTGGACAACAGCAACAGTCTGAGGTGCGGGCCAGAACCAAGAGGCAGACAACATAGGGAGGGCGTTTCCCCCCTCTGCCCACCATTTTAAAACCTAACCTTTGCAAGTGACGCACTAAGGACTTGGTCTGTTTGTTTGTAGCTCCCTGATGAGCCGCAAGATGGCGAAACCGGTCGGAGTGTTCCAAGAAGGAACGATGGATGGTACTTAAGGCTGGAGGACGGGACACATTCAGTAGTAGCCAAGCAGGAACTCTGGATGGTGCCTAAAGCTAAAGCACAAGGTGCATTCATTTGGACAACAGCAACAGTCTGAGGTGCGGGCCAGAACCAAGAGGCAGACAACATAGGGAGGGCGTTTCCCCCCTCTGCCCACCATTTTAAAACCTAACCTTTGCAAGTGACGCACTAAGGACTTGGTCTGTTTGTTTGTAGCTCCCTGATGAGCCGCAAGATGGCGAAACCGGTCGGAGTGTTCCAAGAAGGAACGATGGATGGTACTTAAGGCTGGAGGACGGGACACATTCAGTAGTAGCCAAGCAGGAACTCTGGATGGTGCCTAAAGCTAAAGCACAAGGTGCATTCATTTGGACAACAGCAACAGTCTGAGGTGCGGGCCAGAACCAAGAGGCAGACAACATAGGGAGGGCGTTTCCCCCCTCTGCCCACCATTTTAAAACCTAACCTTTGCAAGTGACGCACTAAGGACTTGGTCTGTTTGTTTGTAGCTCCCTGATGAGCCGCAAGATGGCGAAACCGGTCGGAGTGTTCCAAGAAGGAACGATGGATGGTACTTAAGGCTGGAGGACGGGACACATTCAGTAGTAGCCAAGCAGGAACTCTGGATGGTGCCTAAAGCTAAAGCACAAGGTGCATTCATTTGGACAACAGCAACAGTCTGAGGTGCGGGC
The DNA here is from genome assembly GCF_035084215.1 of Heptranchias perlo. Taxonomy (NCBI): domain Eukaryota; kingdom Metazoa; phylum Chordata; class Chondrichthyes; order Hexanchiformes; family Hexanchidae; genus Heptranchias; species Heptranchias perlo. Next base: position 56,676 of record NW_027139324.1, read on the forward strand.
CAGAACCAAGAGGCAGACAACATAGGGAGGGCGTTTCCCCCCTCTGCCCACCATTTTAAAACCTAACCTTTGCAAGTGACGCACTAAGGACTTGGTCTGTTTGTTTGTAGCTCCCTGATGAGCCGCAAGATGGCGAAACCGGTCGGAGTGTTCCAAGAAGGAACGATGGATGGTACTTAAGGCTGGAGGACGGGACACATTCAGTAGTAGCCAAGCAGGAACTCTGGATGGTGCCTAAAGCTAAAGCACAAGGTGCATTCATTTGGACAACAGCAACAGTCTGAGGTGCGGGCCAGAACCAAGAGGCAGACAACATAGGGAGGGCGTTTCCCCCCTCTGCCCACCATTTTAAAACCTAACCTTTGCAAGTGACGCACTAAGGACTTGGTCTGTTTGTTTGTAGCTCCCTGATGAGCCGCAAGATGGCGAAACCGGTCGGAGTGTTCCAAGAAGGAACGATGGATGGTACTTAAGGCTGGAGGACGGGACACATTCAGTAGTAGCCAAGCAGGAACTCTGGATGGTGCCTAAAGCTAAAGCACAAGGTGCATTCATTTGGACAACAGCAACAGTCTGAGGTGCGGGCCAGAACCAAGAGGCAGACAACATAGGGAGGGCGTTTCCCCCCTCTGCCCACCATTTTAAAACCTAACCTTTGCAAGTGACGCACTAAGGACTTGGTCTGTTTGTTTGTAGCTCCCTGATGAGCCGCAAGATGGCGAAACCGGTCGGAGTGTTCCAAGAAGGAACGATGGATGGTACTTAAGGCTGGAGGACGGGACACATTCAGTAGTAGCCAAGCAGGAACTCTGGATGGTGCCTAAAGCTAAAGCACAAGGTGCATTCATTTGGACAACAGCAACAGTCTGAGGTGCGGGCCAGAACCAAGAGGCAGACAACATAGGGAGGGCGTTTCCCCCCTCTGCCCACCATTTTAAAACCTAACTTTTGCAAGTGACGCACTAAGGACTTGGTCTGTTTGTTTGTAGCTCCCTGATGAGCCGTAAGATGGCGAAACCGGTCGGAGTGTTCCAAGAAGGAACGATGGATGGTACTTAAGGCTGGAGGACGGGACACATTCAGTAGTAGCCAAGCAGGAACTCTGGATGGTGCCTAAAGCTAAAGCACAAGGTGCATTCATTTGGACAACAGCAACAGTCTGAGGTGCGGGCCAGAACCAAGAGGCAGACAACATAGGGAGGGCGTTTCCCCCCTCTGCCCACCATTTTAAAACCTAACTTTTGCAAGTGACGCACTAAGGACTTGGTCTGTTTGTTTGTAGCTCCCTGATGAGCCGTAAGATGGCGAAACCGGTCGGAGTGTTCCAAGAAGGAACGATGGATGGTACTTAAGGCTGGAGGACGGGACACATTCAGTAGTAGCCAAGCAGGAACTCTGGATGGTGCCTAAAGCTAAAGCACAAGGTGCATTCATTTGGACAACAGCAACAGTCTGAGGTGCGGGCCAGAACCAAGAGGCAGACAACATAGGGAGGGCGTTTCCCCCCTCTGCCCACCATTTTAAAACCTAACTTTTGCAAGTGACGCACTAAGGACTTGGTCTGTTTGTTTGTAGCTCCCTGATGAGCCGTAAGATGGCGAAACCGGTCGGAGTGTTCCAAGAAGGAACGATGGATGGTACTTAAGGCTGGAGGACGGGACACATTCAGTAGTAGCCAAGCAGGAACTCTGGATGGTGCCTAAAGCTAAAGCACAAGGTGCATTCATTTGGACAACAGCAACAGTCTGAGGTGCGGGCCAGAACCAAGAGGCAGACAACATAGGGAGGGCGTTTCCCCCCTCTGCCCACCATTTTAAAACCTAACTTTTGCAAGTGACGCACTAAGGACTTGGTCTGTTTGTTTGTAGCTCCCTGATGAGCCGTAAGATGGCGAAACCGGTCGGAGTGTTCCAAGAAGGAACGATGGATGGTACTTAAGGCTGGAGGACGGGACACATTCAGTAGTAGCCAAGCAGGAACTCTGGATGGTGCCTAAAGCTAAAGCACAAGGTGCATTCATTTGGACAACAGCAACAGTCTGAGGTGCGGGCCAGAACCAAGAGGCAGACAACATAGGGAGGGCGTTTCCCCCCTCTGCCCACCATTTTAAAACCTAACTTTTGCAAGTGACGCACTAAGGACTTGGTCTGTTTGTTTGTAGCTCCCTGATGAGCCGTAAGATGGCGAAACCGGTCGGAGTGTTCCAAGAAGGAACGATGGATGGTACTTAAGGCTGGAGGACGGGACACATTCAGTAGTAGCCAAGCAGGAACTCTGGATGGTGCCTAAAGCTAAAGCACAAGGTGCATTCATTTGGACAACAGCAACAGTCTGAGGTGCGGGCCAGAACCAAGAGGCAGACAACATAGGGAGGGCGTTTCCCCCCTCTGCCCACCATTTTAAAACCTAACTTTTGCAAGTGACGCACTAAGGACTTGGTCTGTTTGTTTGTAGCTCCCTGATGAGCCGTAAGATGGCGAAACCGGTCGGAGTGTTCCAAGAAGGAACGATGGATGGTACTTAAGGCTGGAGGACGGGACACATTCAGTAGTAGCCAAGCAGGAACTCTGGATGGTGCCTAAAGCTAAAGCACAAGGTGCATTCATTTGGACAACAGCAACAGTCTGAGGTGCGGGCCAGAACCAAGAGGCAGACAACATAGGGAGGGCGTTTCCCCCCTCTGCCCACCATTTTAAAACCTAACTTTTGCAAGTGACGCACTAAGGACTTGGTCTGTTTGTTTGTAGCTCCCTGATGAGCCGTAAGATGGCGAAACCGGTCGGAGTGTTCCAAGAAGGAACGATGGATGGTACTTAAGGCTGGAGGACGGGACACATTCAGTAGTAGCCAAGCAGGAACTCTGGATGGTGCCTAAAGCTAAAGCACAAGGTGCATTCATTTGGACAACAGCAACAGTCTGAGGTGCGGGCCAGAACCAAGAGGCAGACAACATAGGGAGGGCGTTTCCCCCCTCTGCCCACCATTTTAAAACCTAACTTTTGCAAGTGACGCACTAAGGACTTGGTCTGTTTGTTTGTAGCTCCCTGATGAGCCGTAAGATGGCGAAACCGGTCGGAGTGTTCCAAGAAGGAACGATGGATGGTACTTAAGGCTGGAGGACGGGACACATTCAGTAGTAGCCAAGCAGGAACTCTGGATGGTGCCTAAAGCTAAAGCACAAGGTGCATTCATTTGGACAACAGCAACAGTCTGAGGTGCGGGCCAGAACCAAGAGGCAGACAACATAGGGAGGGCGTTTCCCCCCTCTGCCCACCATTTTAAAACCTAACTTTTGCAAGTGACGCACTAAGGACTTGGTCTGTTTGTTTGTAGCTCCCTGATGAGCCGTAAGATGGCGAAACCGGTCGGAGTGTTCCAAGAAGGAACGATGGATGGTACTTAAGGCTGGAGGACGGGACACATTCAGTAGTAGCCAAGCAGGAACTCTGGATGGTGCCTAAAGCTAAAGCACAAGGTGCATTCATTTGGACAACAGCAACAGTCTGAGGTGCGGGCCAGAACCAAGAGGCAGACAACATAGGGAGGGCGTTTCCCCCCTCTGCCCACCATTTTAAAACCTAACTTTTGCAAGTGACGCACTAAGGACTTGGTCTGTTTGTTTGTAGCTCCCTGATGAGCCGTAAGATGGCGAAACCGGTCGGAGTGTTCCAAGAAGGAACGATGGATGGTACTTAAGGCTGGAGGACGGGACACATTCAGTAGTAGCCAAGCAGGAACTCTGGATGGTGCCTAAAGCTAAAGCACAAGGTGCATTCATTTGGACAACAGCAACAGTCTGAGGTGCGGGCCAGAACCAAGAGGCAGACAACATAGGGAGGGCGTTTCCCCCCTCTGCCCACCATTTTAAAACCTAACCCTAACCCTAACCCTAACCCTAACCCTAACCCTAACCCTAACCCTAACCCTAACCCTAACCCTAACCCTAACCCTAACCCTAACCCTAACCCTAACCCTAACCCTAACCCTAACCCTAACCCTAATTCACTAACCCTAACCCTAACCCTAATTCACTAACCCTAACCCTAACCCTAACCCTAACCCTAACCCTAACCCTAATGCAGCAACGATGGATGGTACTTAAGGCTGGAGGACGGGACACATTCAGTAGTAGCCAAGCAGGAACTCTGGATGGTGCCTAAAGCTAAAGCACAAGGTGCATTCATTTGGACAACAGCAACAGTCTGAGGTGCGGGCCAGAACCAAGAGGCAGACAACATAGGGAGGGCGTTTCCCCCCTCTGCCCACCATTTTAAAACCTAACCTTTGCAAGTGACGCACTAAGGACTTGGTCTGTTTGTTTGTAGCTCCCTGATGAGCCGCAAGATGGCGAAACCGGTCGGAGTGTTCCAAGAAGGAACGATGGATGGTACTTAAGGCTGGAGGACGGGACACATTCAGTAGTAGCCAAGCAGGAACTCTGGATGGTGCCTAAAGCTAAAGCACAAGGTGCATTCATTTGGACAACAGCAACAGTCTGAGGTGCGGGCCAGAACCAAGAGGCAGACAACATAGGGAGGGCGTTTCCCCCCTCTGCCCACCATTTTAAAACCTAACCTTTGCAAGTGACGCACTAAGGACTTGGTCTGTTTGTTTGTAGCTCCCTGATGAGCCGCAAGATGGCGAAACCGGTCGGAGTGTTCCAAGAAGGAACGATGGATGGTACTTAAGGCTGGAGGACGGGACACATTCAGTAGTAGCCAAGCAGGAACTCTGGATGGTGCCTAAAGCTAAAGCACAAGGTGCATTCATTTGGACAACAGCAACAGTCTGAGGTGCGGGCCAGAACCAAGAGGCAGACAACATAGGGAGGGCGTTTCCCCCCTCTGCCCACCATTTTAAAACCTAACCTTTGCAAGTGACGCACTAAGGACTTGGTCTGTTTGTTTGTAGCTCCCTGATGAGCCGCAAGATGGCGAAACCGGTCGGAGTGTTCCAAGAAGGAACGATGGATGGTACTTAAGGCTGGAGGACGGGACACATTCAGTAGTAGCCAAGCAGGAACTCTGGATGGTGCCTAAAGCTAAAGCACAAGGTGCATTCATTTGGACAACAGCAACAGTCTGAGGTGCGGGCCAGAACCAAGAGGCAGACAACATAGGGAGGGCGTTTCCCCCCTCTGCCCACCATTTTAAAACCTAACCTTTGCAAGTGACGCACTAAGGACTTGGTCTGTTTGTTTGTAGCTCCCTGATGAGCCGCAAGATGGCGAAACCGGTCGGAGTGTTCCAAGAAGGAACGATGGATGGTACTTAAGGCTGGAGGACGGGACACATTCAGTAGTAGCCAAGCAGGAACTCTGGATGGTGCCTAAAGCTAAAGCACAAGGTGCATTCATTTGGACAACAGCAACAGTCTGAGGTGCGGGCCAGAACCAAGAGGCAGACAACATAGGGAGGGCGTTTCCCCCCTCTGCCCACCATTTTAAAACCTAACCTTTGCAAGTGACGCACTAAGGACTTGGTCTGTTTGTTTGTAGCTCCCTGATGAGCCGCAAGATGGCGAAACCGGTCGGAGTGTTCCAAGAAGGAACGATGGATGGTACTTAAGGCTGGAGGACGGGACACATTCAGTAGTAGCCAAGCAGGAACTCTGGATGGTGCCTAAAGCTAAAGCACAAGGTGCATTCATTTGGACAACAGCAACAGTCTGAGGTGCGGGCCAGAACCAAGAGGCAGACAACATAGGGAGGGCGTTTCCCCCCTCTGCCCACCATTTTAAAACCTAACCTTTGCAAGTGACGCACTAAGGACTTGGTCTGTTTGTTTGTAGCTCCCTGATGAGCCGCAAGATGGCGAAACCGGTCGGAGTGTTCCAAGAAGGAACGATGGATGGTACTTAAGGCTGGAGGACGGGACACATTCAGTAGTAGCCAAGCAGGAACTCTGGATGGTGCCTAAAGCTAAAGCACAAGGTGCATTCATTTGGACAACAGCAACAGTCTGAGGTGCGGGCCAGAACCAAGAGGCAGACAACATAGGGAGGGCGTTTCCCCCCTCTGCCCACCATTTTAAAACCTAACCTTTGCAAGTGACGCACTAAGGACTTGGTCTGTTTGTTTGTAGCTCCCTGATGAGCCGCAAGATGGCGAAACCGGTCGGAGTGTTCCAAGAAGGAACGATGGATGGTACTTAAGGCTGGAGGACGGGACACATTCAGTAGTAGCCAAGCAGGAACTCTGGATGGTGCCTAAAGCTAAAGCACAAGGTGCATTCATTTGGACAACAGCAACAGTCTGAGGTGCGGGCCAGAACCAAGAGGCAGACAACATAGGGAGGGCGTTTCCCCCCTCTGCCCACCATTTTAAAACCTAACCTTTGCAAGTGACGCACTAAGGACTTGGTCTGTTTGTTTGTAGCTCCCTGATGAGCCGTAAGATGGCGAAACCGGTCGGAGTGTTCCAAGAAGGAACGATGGATGGTACTTAAGGCTGGAGGACGGGACACATTCAGTAGTAGCCAAGCAGGAACTCTGGATGGTGCCTAAAGCTAAAGCACAAGGTGCATTCATTTGGACAACAGCAACAGTCTGAGGTGCGGGCCAGAACCAAGAGGCAGACAACATAGGGAGGGCGTTTCCCCCCTCTGCCCACCATTTTAAAACCTAACCTTTGCAAGTGACGCACTAAGGACTTGGTCTGTTTGTTTGTAGCTCCCTGATGAGCCGTAAGATGGCGAAACCGGTCGGAGTGTTCCAAGAAGGAACGATGGATGGTACTTAAGGCTGGAGGACGGGACACATTCAGTAGTAGCCAAGCAGGAACTCTGGATGGTGCCTAAAGCTAAAGCACAAGGTGCATTCATTTGGACAACAGCAACAGTCTGAGGTGCGGGCCAGAACCAAGAGGCAGACAACATAGGGAGGGCGTTTCCCCCCTCTGCCCACCATTTTAAAACCTAACCTTTGCAAGTGACGCACTAAGGACTTGGTCTGTTTGTTTGTAGCTCCCTGATGAGCCGTAAGATGGCGAAACCGGTCGGAGTGTTCCAAGAAGGAACGATGGATGGTACTTAAGGCTGGAGGACGGGACACATTCAGTAGTAGCCAAGCAGGAACTCTGGATGGTGCCTAAAGCTAAAGCACAAGGTGCATTCATTTGGACAACAGCAACAGTCTGAGGTGCGGGCCAGAACCAAGAGGCAGACAACATAGGGAGGGCGTTTCCCCCCTCTGCCCACCATTTTAAAACCTAACCTTTGCAAGTGACGCACTAAGGACTTGGTCTGTTTGTTTGTAGCTCCCTGATGAGCCGTAAGATGGCGAAACCGGTCGGAGTGTTCCAAGAAGGAACGATGGATGGTACTTAAGGCTGGAGGACGGGACACATTCAGTAGTAGCCAAGCAGGAACTCTGGATGGTGCCTAAAGCTAAAGCACAAGGTGCATTCATTTGGACAACAGCAACAGTCTGAGGTGCGGGCCAGAACCAAGAGGCAGACAACATAGGGAGGGCGTTTCCCCCCTCTGCCCACCATTTTAAAACCTAACCTTTGCAAGTGACGCACTAAGGACTTGGTCTGTTTGTTTGTAGCTCCCTGATGAGCCGTAAGATGGCGAAACCGGTCGGAGTGTTCCAAGAAGGAACGATGGATGGTACTTAAGGCTGGAGGACGGGACACATTCAGTAGTAGCCAAGCAGGAACTCTGGATGGTGCCTAAAGCTAAAGCACAAGGTGCATTCATTTGGACAACAGCAACAGTCTGAGGTGCGGGCCAGAACCAAGAGGCAGACAACATAGGGAGGGCGTTTCCCCCCTCTGCCCACCATTTTAAAACCTAACCTTTGCAAGTGACGCACTAAGGACTTGGTCTGTTTGTTTGTAGCTCCCTGATGAGCCGTAAGATGGCGAAACCGGTCGGAGTGTTCCAAGAAGGAACGATGGATGGTACTTAAGGCTGGAGGACGGGACACATTCAGTAGTAGCCAAGCAGGAACTCTGGATGGTGCCTAAAGCTAAAGCACAAGGTGCATTCATTTGGACAACAGCAACAGTCTGAGGTGCGGGCCAGAACCAAGAGGCAGACAACATAGGGAGGGCGTTTCCCCCCTCTGCCCACCATTTTAAAACCTAACCTTTGCAAGTGACGCACTAAGGACTTGGTCTGTTTGTTTGTAGCTCCCTGATGAGCCGTAAGATGGCGAAACCGGTCGGAGTGTTCCAAGAAGGAACGATGGATGGTACTTAAGGCTGGAGGACGGGACACATTCAGTAGTAGCCAAGCAGGAACTCTGGATGGTGCCTAAAGCTAAAGCACAAGGTGCATTCATTTGGACAACAGCAACAGTCTGAGGTGCGGGCCAGAACCAAGAGGCAGACAACATAGGGAGGGCGTTTCCCCCCTCTGCCCACCATTTTAAAACCTAACCTTTGCAAGTGACGCACTAAGGACTTGGTCTGTTTGTTTGTAGCTCCCTGATGAGCCGTAAGATGGCGAAACCGGTCGGAGTGTTCCAAGAAGGAACGATGGATGGTACTTAAGGCTGGAGGACGGGACACATTCAGTAGTAGCCAAGCAGGAACTCTGGATGGTGCCTAAAGCTAAAGCACAAGGTGCATTCATTTGGACAACAGCAACAGTCTGAGGTGCGGGCCAGAACCAAGAGGCAGACAACATAGGGAGGGCGTTTCCCCCCTCTGCCCACCATTTTAAAACCTAACCTTTGCAAGTGACGCACTAAGGACTTGGTCTGTTTGTTTGTAGCTCCCTGATGAGCCGTAAGATGGCGAAACCGGTCGGAGTGTTCCAAGAAGGAACGATGGATGGTACTTAAGGCTGGAGGACGGGACACATTCAGTAGTAGCCAAGCAGGAACTCTGGATGGTGCCTAAAGCTAAAGCACAAGGTGCATTCATTTGGACAACAGCAACAGTCTGAGGTGCGGGCCAGAACCAAGAGGCAGACAACATAGGGAGGGCGTTTCCCCCCTCTGCCCACCATTTTAAAACCTAACCTTTGCAAGTGACGCACTAAGGACTTGGTCTGTTTGTTTGTAGCTCCCTGATGAGCCGTAAGATGGCGAAACCGGTCGGAGTGTTCCAAGAAGGAACGATGGATGGTACTTAAGGCTGGAGGACGGGACACATTCAGTAGTAGCCAAGCAGGAACTCTGGATGGTGCCTAAAGCTAAAGCACAAGGTGCATTCATTTGGACAACAGCAACAGTCTGAGGTGCGGGCCAGAACCAAGAGGCAGACAACATAGGGAGGGCGTTTCCCCCCTCTGCCCACCATTTTAAAACCTAACCTTTGCAAGTGACGCACTAAGGACTTGGTCTGTTTGTTTGTAGCTCCCTGATGAGCCGTAAGATGGCGAAACCGGTCGGAGTGTTCCAAGAAGGAACGATGGATGGTACTTAAGGCTGGAGGACGGGACACATTCAGTAGTAGCCAAGCAGGAACTCTGGATGGTGCCTAAAGCTAAAGCACAAGGTGCATTCATTTGGACAACAGCAACAGTCTGAGGTGCGGGCCAGAACCAAGAGGCAGACAACATAGGGAGGGCGTTTCCCCCCTCTGCCCACCATTTTAAAACCTAACCTTTGCAAGTGACGCACTAAGGACTTGGTCTGTTTGTTTGTAGCTCCCTGATGAGCCGTAAGATGGCGAAACCGGTCGGAGTGTTCCAAGAAGGAACGATGGATGGTACTTAAGGCTGGAGGACGGGACACATTCAGTAGTAGCCAAGCAGGAACTCTGGATGGTGCCTAAAGCTAAAGCACAAGGTGCATTCATTTGGACAACAGCAACAGTCTGAGGTGCGGGCCAGAACCAAGAGGCAGACAACATAGGGAGGGCGTTTCCCCCCTCTGCCCACCATTTTAAAACCTAACCTTTGCAAGTGACGCACTAAGGACTTGGTCTGTTTGTTTGTAGCTCCCTGATGAGCCGTAAGATGGCGAAACCGGTCGGAGTGTTCCAAGAAGGAACGATGGATGGTACTTAAGGCTGGAGGACGGGACACATTCAGTAGTAGCCAAGCAGGAACTCTGGATGGTGCCTAAAGCTAAAGCACAAGGTGCATTCATTTGGACAACAGCAACAGTCTGAGGTGCGGGCCAGAACCAAGAGGCAGACAACATAGGGAGGGCGTTTCCCCCCTCTGCCCACCATTTTAAAACCTAACCTTTGCAAGTGACGCACTAAGGACTTGGTCTGTTTGTTTGTAGCTCCCTGATGAGCCGTAAGATGGCGAAACCGGTCGGAGTGTTCCAAGAAGGAACGATGGATGGTACTTAAGGCTGGAGGACGGGACACATTCAGTAGTAGCCAAGCAGGAACTCTGGATGGTGCCTAAAGCTAAAGCACAAGGTGCATTCATTTGGACAACAGCAACAGTCTGAGGTGCGGGCCAGAACCAAGAGGCAGACAACATAGGGAGGGCGTTTCCCCCCTCTGCCCACCATTTTAAAACCTAACCTTTGCAAGTGACGCACTAAGGACTTGGTCTGTTTGTTTGTAGCTCCCTGATGAGCCGTAAGATGGCGAAACCGGTCGGAGTGTTCCAAGAAGGAACGATGGATGGTACTTAAGGCTGGAGGACGGGACACATTCAGTAGTAGCCAAGCAGGAACTCTGGATGGTGCCTAAAGCTAAAGCACAAGGTGCATTCATTTGGACAACAGCAACAGTCTGAGGTGCGGGCCAGAACCAAGAGGCAGACAACATAGGGAGGGCGTTTCCCCCCTCTGCCCACCATTTTAAAACCTAACCTTTGCAAGTGACGCACTAAGGACTTGGTCTGTTTGTTTGTAGCTCCCTGATGAGCCGTAAGATGGCGAAACCGGTCGGAGTGTTCCAAGAAGGAACGATGGATGGTACTTAAGGCTGGAGGACGGGACACATTCAGTAGTAGCCAAGCAGGAACTCTGGATGGTGCCTAAAGCTAAAGCACAAGGTGCATTCATTTGGACAACAGCAACAGTCTGAGGTGCGGGCCAGAACCAAGAGGCAGACAACATAGGGAGGGCGTTTCCCCCCTCTGCCCACCATTTTAAAACCTAACCTTTGCAAGTGACGCACTAAGGACTTGGTCTGTTTGTTTGTAGCTCCCTGATGAGCCGTAAGATGGCGAAACCGGTCGGAGTGTTCCAAGAAGGAACGATGGATGGTACTTAAGGCTGGAGGACGGGACACATTCAGTAGTAGCCAAGCAGGAACTCTGGATGGTGCCTAAAGCTAAAGCACAAGGTGCATTCATTTGGACAACAGCAACAGTCTGAGGTGCGGGCCAGAACCAAGAGGCAGACAACATAGGGAGGGCGTTTCCCCCCTCTGCCCACCATTTTAAAACCTAACCTTTGCAAGTGACGCACTAAGGACTTGGTCTGTTTGTTTGTAGCTCCCTGATGAGCCGTAAGATGGCGAAACCGGTCGGAGTGTTCCAAGAAGGAACGATGGATGGTACTTAAGGCTGGAGGACGGGACACATTCAGTAGTAGCCAAGCAGGAACTCTGGATGGTGCCTAAAGCTAAAGCACAAGGTGCATTCATTTGGACAACAGCAACAGTCTGAGGTGCGGGCCAGAACCAAGAGGCAGACAACATAGGGAGGGCGTTTCCCCCCTCTGCCCACCATTTTAAAACCTAACCTTTGCAAGTGACGCACTAAGGACTTGGTCTGTTTGTTTGTAGCTCCCTGATGAGCCGTAAGATGGCGAAACCGGTCGGAGTGTTCCAAGAAGGAACGATGGATGGTACTTAAGGCTGGAGGACGGGACACATTCAGTAGTAGCCAAGCAGGAACTCTGGATGGTGCCTAAAGCTAAAGCACAAGGTGCATTCATTTGGACAACAGCAACAGTCTGAGGTGCGGGCCAGAACCAAGAGGCAGACAACATAGGGAGGGCGTTTCCCCCCTCTGCCCACCATTTTAAAACCTAACCTTTGCAAGTGACGCACTAAGGACTTGGTCTGTTTGTTTGTAGCTCCCTGATGAGCCGTAAGATGGCGAAACCGGTCGGAGTGTTCCAAGAAGGAACGATGGATGGTACTTAAGGCTGGAGGACGGGACACATTCAGTAGTAGCCAAGCAGGAACTCTGGATGGTGCCTAAAGCTAAAGCACAAGGTGCATTCATTTGGACAACAGCAACAGTCTGAGGTGCGGGCCAGAACCAAGAGGCAGACAACATAGGGAGGGCGTTTCCCCCCTCTGCCCACCATTTTAAAACCTAACCTTTGCAAGTGACGCACTAAGGACTTGGTCTGTTTGTTTGTAGCTCCCTGATGAGCCGTAAGATGGCGAAACCGGTCGGAGTGTTCCAAGAAGGAACGATGGATGGTACTTAAGGCTGGAGGACGGGACACATTCAGTAGTAGCCAAGCAGGAACTCTGGATGGTGCCTAAAGCTAAAGCACAAGGTGCATTCATTTGGACAACAGCAACAGTCTGAGGTGCGGGCCAGAACCAAGAGGCAGACAACATAGGGAGGGCGTTTCCCCCCTCTGCCCACCATTTTAAAACCTAACCTTTGCAAGTGACGCACTAAGGACTTGGTCTGTTTGTTTGTAGCTCCCTGATGAGCCGTAAGATGGCGAAACCGGTCGGAGTGTTCCAAGGAGGAACGATGGATGGTACTTAAGGCTGGAGGACGGGACACATTCAGTAGTAGCCAAGCAGGAACTCTGGATGGTGCCTAAAGCTAAAGCACAAGGTGCATTCATTTGGACAACAGCAACAGTCTGAGGTGCGGGCCAGAACCAAGAGGCAGACAACATAGGGAGGGCGTTTCCCCCCTCTGCCCACCATTTTAAAACCTAACCTTTGCAAGTGACGCACTAAGGACTTGGTCTGTTTGTTTGTAGCTCCCTGATGAGCCGTAAGATGGCGAAACCGGTCGGAGTGTTCCAAGAAGGAACGATGGATGGTACTTAAGGCTGGAGGACGGGACACATTCAGTAGTAGCCAAGCAGGAACTCTGGATGGTGCCTAAAGCTAAAGCACAAGGTGCATTCATTTGGACAACAGCAACAGTCTGAGGTGCGGGCCAGAACCAAGAGGCAGACAACATAGGGAGGGCGTTTCCCCCCTCTGCCCACCATTTTAAAACCTAACCTTTGCAAGTGACGCACTAAGGACTTGGTCTGTTTGTTTGTAGCTCCCTGATGAGCCGTAAGATGGCGAAACCGGTCGGAGTGTTCCAAGAAGGAACGATGGATGGTACTTAAGGCTGGAGGACGGGACACATTCAGTAGTAGCCAAGCAGGAACTCTGGATGGTGCCTAAAGCTAAAGCACAAGGTGCATTCATTTGGACAACAGCAACAGTCTGAGGTGCGGGCCAGAACCAAGAGGCAGACAACATAGGGAGGGCGTTTCCCCCCTCTGCCCACCATTTTAAAACCTAACCTTTGCAAGTGACGCACTAAGGACTTGGTCTGTTTGTTTGTAGCTCCCTGATGAGCCGTAAGATGGCGAAACCGGTCGGAGTGTTCCAAGAAGGAACGATGGATGGTACTTAAGGCTGGAGGACGGGACACATTCAGTAGTAGCCAAGCAGGAACTCTGGATGGTGCCTAAAGCTAAAGCACAAGGTGCATTCATTTGGACAACAGCAACAGTCTGAGGTGCGGGCCAGAACCAAGAGGCAGACAACATAGGGAGGGCGTTTCCCCCCTCTGCCCACCATTTTAAAACCTAACCTTTGCAAGTGACGCACTAAGGACTTGGTCTGTTTGTTTGTAGCTCCCTGATGAGCCGTAAGATGGCGAAACCGGTCGGAGTGTTCCAAGAAGGAACGATGGATGGTACTTAAGGCTGGAGGACGGGACACATTCAGTAGTAGCCAAGCAGGAACTCTGGATGGTGCCTAAAGCTAAAGCACAAGGTGCATTCATTTGGACAACAGCAACAGTCTGAGGTGCGGGCCAGAACCAAGAGGCAGACAACATAGGGAGGGCGTTTCCCCCCTCTGCCCACCATTTTAAAACCTAACCCTAACCCTAACCCTAACCCTAACCCTAACCCTAACCCTAACCCTAATGCAGCAACGATGGATGGTACTTAAGGCTGGAGGACGGGACACATTCAGTAGTAGCCAAGCAGGAACTCTGGATGGTGCCTAAAGCTAAAGCACAAGGTGCATTCATTTGGACAACAGCAACAGTCTGAGGTGCGGGCCAGAACCAAGAGGCAGACAACATAGGGAGGGCGTTTCCCCCCTCTGCCCACCATTTTAAAACCTAACCTTTGCAAGTGACGCACTAAGGACTTGGTCTGTTTGTTTGTAGCTCCCTGATGAGCCGCAAGATGGCGAAACCGGTCGGAGTGTTCCAAGAAGGAACGATGGATGGTACTTAAGGCTGGAGGACGGGACACATTCAGTAGTAGCCAAGCAGGAACTCTGGATGGTGCCTAAAGCTAAAGCACAAGGTGCATTCATTTGGACAACAGCAACAGTCTGAGGTGCGGGCCAGAACCAAGAGGCAGACAACATAGGGAGGGCGTTTCCCCCCTCTGCCCACCATTTTAAAACCTAACCTTTGCAAGTGACGCACTAAGGACTTGGTCTGTTTGTTTGTAGCTCCCTGATGAGCCGCAAGATGGCGAAACCGGTCGGAGTGTTCCAAGAAGGAACGATGGATGGTACTTAAGGCTGGAGGACGGGACACATTCAGTAGTAGCCAAGCAGGAACTCTGGATGGTGCCTAAAGCTAAAGCACAAGGTGCATTCATTTGGACAACAGCAACAGTCTGAGGTGCGGGCCAGAACCAAGAGGCAGACAACATAGGGAGGGCGTTTCCCCCCTCTGCCCACCATTTTAAAACCTAACCTTTGCAAGTGACGCACTAAGGACTTGGTCTGTTTGTTTGTAGCTCCCTGATGAGCCGCAAGATGGCGAAACCGGTCGGAGTGTTCCAAGAAGGAACGATGGATGGTACTTAAGGCTGGAGGACGGGACACATTCAGTAGTAGCCAAGCAGGAACTCTGGATGGTGCCTAAAGCTAAAGCACAAGGTGCATTCATTTGGACAACAGCAACAGTCTGAGGTGCGGGCCAGAACCAAGAGGCAGACAACATAGGGAGGGCGTTTCCCCCCTCTGCCCACCATTTTAAAACCTAACCTTTGCAAGTGACGCACTAAGGACTTGGTCTGTTTGTTTGTAGCTCCCTGATGAGCCGCAAGATGGCGAAACCGGTCGGAGTGTTCCAAGAAGGAACGATGGATGGTACTTAAGGCTGGAGGACGGGACACATTCAGTAGTAGCCAAGCAGGAACTCTGGATGGTGCCTAAAGCTAAAGCACAAGGTGCATTCATTTGGACAACAGCAACAGTCTGAGGTGCGGGCCAGAACCAAGAGGCAGACAACATAGGGAGGGCGTTTCCCCCCTCTGCCCACCATTTTAAAACCTAACCTTTGCAAGTGACGCACTAAGGACTTGGTCTGTTTGTTTGTAGCTCCCTGATGAGCCGCAAGATGGCGAAACCGGTCGGAGTGTTCCAAGAAGGAACGATGGATGGTACTTAAGGCTGGAGGACGGGACACATTCAGTAGTAGCCAAGCAGGAACTCTGGATGGTGCCTAAAGCTAAAGCACAAGGTGCATTCATTTGGACAACAGCAACAGTCTGAGGTGCGGGCCAGAACCAAGACGCAGACAACATAGGGAGGGCGTTTCCCCCCTCTGCCCACCATTTTAAAACCTAACCTTTGCAAGTGACGCACTAAGGACTTGGTCTGTTTGTTTGTAGC
The DNA here is from genome assembly GCF_035084215.1 of Heptranchias perlo. Classification (NCBI taxonomy): domain Eukaryota; kingdom Metazoa; phylum Chordata; class Chondrichthyes; order Hexanchiformes; family Hexanchidae; genus Heptranchias; species Heptranchias perlo. The sequence goes on from NW_027139324.1 coordinate 72,388, forward strand.
TCCCTGATGAGCCGCAAGATGGCGAAACCGGTCGGAGTGTTCCAAGAAGGAACGATGGATGGTACTTAAGGCTGGAGGACGGGACACATTCAGTAGTAGCCAAGCAGGAACTCTGGATGGTGCCTAAAGCTAAAGCACAAGGTGCATTCATTTGGACAACAGCAACAGTCTGAGGTGCGGGCCAGAACCAAGAGGCAGACAACATAGGGAGGGCGTTTCCCCCCTCTGCCCACCATTTTAAAACCTAACCTTTGCAAGTGACGCACTAAGGACTTGGTCTGTTTGTTTGTAGCTCCCTGATGAGCCGCAAGATGGCGAAACCGGTCGGAGTGTTCCAAGAAGGAACGATGGATGGTACTTAAGGCTGGAGGACGGGACACATTCAGTAGTAGCCAAGCAGGAACTCTGGATGGTGCCTAAAGCTAAAGCACAAGGTGCATTCATTTGGACAACAGCAACAGTCTGAGGTGCGGGCCAGAACCAAGAGGCAGACAACATAGGGAGGGCGTTTCCCCCCTCTGCCCACCATTTTAAAACCTAACCTTTGCAAGTGACGCACTAAGGACTTGGTCTGTTTGTTTGTAGCTCCCTGATGAGCCGCAAGATGGCGAAACCGGTCGGAGTGTTCCAAGAAGGAACGATGGATGGTACTTAAGGCTGGAGGACGGGACACATTCAGTAGTAGCCAAGCAGGAACTCTGGATGGTGCCTAAAGCTAAAGCACAAGGTGCATTCATTTGGACAACAGCAACAGTCTGAGGTGCGGGCCAGAACCAAGAGGCAGACAACATAGGGAGGGCGTTTCCCCCCTCTGCCCACCATTTTAAAACCTAACCTTTGCAAGTGACGCACTAAGGACTTGGTCTGTTTGTTTGTAGCTCCCTGATGAGCCGCAAGATGGCGAAACCGGTCGGAGTGTTCCAAGAAGGAACGATGGATGGTACTTAAGGCTGGAGGACGGGACACATTCAGTAGTAGCCAAGCAGGAACTCTGGATGGTGCCTAAAGCTAAAGCACAAGGTGCATTCATTTGGACAACAGCAACAGTCTGAGGTGCGGGCCAGAACCAAGAGGCAGACAACATAGGGAGGGCGTTTCCCCCCTCTGCCCACCATTTTAAAACCTAACCTTTGCAAGTGACGCACTAAGGACTTGGTCTGTTTGTTTGTAGCTCCCTGATGAGCCGCAAGATGGCGAAACCGGTCGGAGTGTTCCAAGAAGGAACGATGGATGGTACTTAAGGCTGGAGGACGGGACACATTCAGTAGTAGCCAAGCAGGAACTCTGGATGGTGCCTAAAGCTAAAGCACAAGGTGCATTCATTTGGACAACAGCAACAGTCTGAGGTGCGGGCCAGAACCAAGAGGCAGACAACATAGGGAGGGCGTTTCCCCCCTCTGCCCACCATTTTAAACCCTAACCCTAACCCTAACCCTAACCCTAACCCTAACCCTAACCCTAACCCTAACCCTAACCCTAACCCTAACCCTAACCCTAACCCTAACCCTAACCCTAACCCTAACCCTAACCCTAACCCTAACCCTAACCCTAACCCTAACCCTAACCCTAACCCTAACCCTAACCCTAACCCTAACCCTAACCCTAACCCTAACCCTAACCCTAACCCTAACCCTAACCCTAACCCTAACCCTAACCCTAACCCTAACCCTAACCCTAACCCTAACCCTAACCCTAACCGTCACAGGAAACCCTAACCGTCACAGGAAACCCTAACCGTCACAGGAAACCCTAACCCTAACCCTAACCCTAACCCTAACCCTAACCCTAACCCTAACCGTCACAGGAAACCCTAACCAAATTGGCTTTGAATTCAGAAAATTGGGCAAAACAGACCAGACAGATTCTAATTGAGCACTATACAACAAACCTGGAAGAATTAGAAAATGAATTTGCTCAGGCTGCAGTGACAGAGCGCCTGGAAGAAATGATGGCGAAAGCCACTAATTGGATTAAAAAGAGTCTTAGACATAAATTCAAAATTCAATCAATTGATGAGGCAAAGAGACATGTGGTGGGATTAGCATCACGGTTGACAGAGCAAGGGACCAGCACACAATTGAGGACAGAACAGCGGACCGGCATACGGACTAGGACGCCCCCACGCCATAGGCCAAATACCTGGGCAGCCTTGTTCCACCAGCCTGCGATCACAGCCCCCTCATGCCGCAGACGGACTGAAAACCCCCCCCCACCCCGTGGGCCAGCTGCCACGACTTTGTCACGCCACCGACGGACACCCCCACCCCGTGAGCCAACTGCCACAACCTCGTCAAGCCACCGACACACCCCCCCACCCTTTGAGCCAGCTGCCATTACTTCAGCACGCCACCGGCAGACCCCCCCACCCCTTGCACCAGTTGCCACGACTTCGTCACACCACCAACACACCCCCCCACCCTTGGAGCCAGCTGCCATGACTTCGTCATGCCACCGATGGACCCCCCCACCCCTTGCACCAGTTGCCACGACTTCGTCACACCACCAACACACACCCCCACCCTTTGAGCCAGCTGCCATGACTTCGTCACGCCACCGACAGACCCCCCCACCCCGTGGGCCAGCGACCCCGACTTCATCACACCACCAGCAGACCACTGAAACCCCCCCTTCCTTGCGGTCCAGGGCAGTGACCCCCCCTTCCCCGCCATCCAGGGCGGCGACTAGCCCTACCCCACCCCACAGGCCAAGGACCAGGATTTCCAATGTGGCCATCATTAGGAACCTGGACATCACACTTGGCTCTCAAGAGCCTGAGCCACGTAGACCCCAGCACTACATGGGGAACCAACATCAGACCGTATTAAACCAAATCACTAGGGATTCCTCAGACCCAAAACAAACAGAAGGGAGAACCCCTCCTACACCAGGGACAAATCCATGCACAACATTCCTGTACCCCAAAACCAGGGTCATGTACCAACCGCTCCCACAGAGACAAAAGAAAGACTGTACCAAACCAACCATCCCAAGAAATACAGCAGTTCTAGAGCCCGAGATCAGTGTCACAAAACAACCCCTTCCACAGAAACAAAGGAGCGACCAGACCGGACAGGTAAACCCAATAGACACAGAAATGAGGACAGGAACAATGAGAGCCCAGACAGACAACACAGTAGGAGAGGCAGAAATAGCTGAAGCCGAGGTAGGGAACACAATAGGGGAGGCAGGGGTAGCAGACATAGAAACAGAAAACACACCAACAGGGGCAGAACCTGACTCTGAAGGGGAAGATGCACAGAGAGTGACGAGGCACCCCAACACCAGCCGAAAAAACATTACCTGGAAATTGGAACCCAGAAAATCCATTTTAATAATAGGAGATTCCAACCTCTCCAAGATAAAAAGATGCCCAAATCCCACCACCCAAATTGATAGCTTTCCAGGAGCTAAATTCATTCATGTCACAGCAATTCTGGACAAATTGGAACCCTGTCCGGAGACCAAAAAGGTGGTGCTCTCAGTTGGCATTAATAATCGAACGCAGAGACCACTGACTGCAACCAAGCAACTGCAGTCATTACTTAAATTGGCTAAGAGCACATTCCCAAATGCTCAGATCTGGGTGCCGGAAATTAACTTCAGTAACTTACTTCCAGAAACAGAGAGGGATACAATCAGAGGAATTAACCAGCATATAAAAAAACAGAATTACATACCAGCAATTAATGCTAGATCCTTTAAAGTGGGGGCTGACCACATCCATTGGACAGATAGCACTGCCCATAACATAATAAACCAGTGGATGAAGTCTTTAAACTAAAAAGGACATTAACCCAAGAGAAGGGTAGATTACACCTGGGAAAAACTGTTATTAATATTTCCCAACTCTTTAACCCCACAGAGGTACAGGAGAGGGTTTTAAACAAGGGCCTTACATTTGTTCCAACCCCAAAACATTGTAAAGTACAAATTCAGGAAGATCTGAAAAGGTTTTACAGGAGAGTAAAACTGACCGATTACTTTAGCGATTCAGAAACAGACAAGCAACCTTTTACACCACCATCAGAATGGACCCCACCAAACAATAAAATAGAGCCAGAAATCCTAAACTTTATTAAACAGACTCAATCACAAATTGAAAAAATCCCTAAACAGACAGACAAGCAAAACCTCACTGGAAGAGAGAGACGGGCAATCATAGAACTTAGAAACAATCTAGATATAATCATAAAACCAGCAGATAAGGGCAGTAGTATAGTGATCATGGATAGGCAACAGTATCTACTTGAAGCTCACAGACAGCTTAATAATACAGCCCACTACACGAAATTAGCAGGACCAATTTACCAGGACACACGAAAAGAGATTGGAAACATTTTAACAGAACTAAAGAAATCTAAACACTTGAATCAGAAACAAGTGGAATACCTAAGGGGGGAACAACCACAACCCAGAAAATTCTACATACTACCCAAAATACACAAGCACCCTGACACATGGACTGTACCAGGAGAAATACCACCAGGAAGACCCATTGTGTCAGACTGTGGTAGTGAATCCTACAGGATAGCAGAATACATTGACTCATTCCTAAACCCCTTATCACAGAAGCACCCTAGCTACATTAAAGACACTTACCACTTCATAGAAATAGTGAACTCACTGACCGTACCCCCGAACGCAATACTCTTTACCATGGACATTGAAAGCCTATACACAAACATAGAAACAGACAGAGGCATACAGGCAGTGGAAAATATCCTTAGAAAGTTCCCCCAACCCCACAGACCAGATGCAGCCATAATCCAGCTATTACACCTAGGACTAACAAAAAATGACTTTGAATTCCAGGAGCAATTCTACCTACAGATTAAGGGCACGGCTATGGGCAAGAAATTTGCCCCGGCCTACGCAAACATATACATGGCAGACTGGGAAAACACAGTCTTTGAAAAGTGTTCCAAGCTCCCGATGTGTTATTACAGATACCTGGATGACATATGGGGAGTCTGGACTCACACAGAAACAGAATTGCAAGAATTTGTAGGTATTCTCAACAGTCACCACCAATCTATTAAACTTAAAGTTACAACACATAGAGAAAGTGTGGATTTCCTGGACACCACAGTATTTAAATTACAACAGGAGAATAACAGCCACAAGCTAGCAACAAAGGTATTCTTTAAAGAAACAGACACACACACACTCCTGCACATAAACAGCCACCATCCAAAACATACCTTTCGGGGGCTGGTGAAGTCACAACTGACACGTTTTCACCGCATATGCACAAACGGAGAGGACTTTAGGGAAGCCACCACAACCCTATTTACTGCACTGAGACAGAGAGGTTACACAAAAAGGTTCCTCAGGCACCTTAAGTCTGATTTCCTGAGGGGACTGAATAGCCCACGGCCAAACAGAGAAGTAGCAAGACTACCACTGATAACGACATACGATACAATGACCAAACTAATACACGGAGTGATTAAAACCCAATTTGGGAAACTAAAAGAGGATGTTGACACACTTAGTCGATACCACATAACGTCGGCATACAAAAGAACTCGGAACCTTCGCGACATGCTGGTTCGGAGTAGGATAAGAAAACAGACAACCCAGAACTGCACAAACCCAAAATGTGGGACGTGTAAATACCTAATAATCCGCAAAATGATACAAAATAGACACACAGGAAAAGCAGCCCTAATTAAACAAAGAATTACATGTGAACAGCACAATGCTGTTTATGCAATTCGATGCAAACAATGCCACATCTTGTATGTAGGAGAAACAGGGAATAGTCTAAGGATGAGGCTCACAGGGCACCTCAGTGCTATTAGAACAAAGGATGTATACAAACCTACCTCCCGACACTTCATGGAGCATGGTCTTGAATCCCTGGAATTTATGGGGTTGGAGACCAACATGAACTGGACAACCTCACAAAGGAAGAGGAGGGAAAAACACTGGATAACAACCCTACAAACTCAGTTACCAAAGGGCTTAAATCAGATCTAAAATGGGGGAAATCCAACATCAAAAAACAAAACTGCCCCGACCTTAATTACCACAAATCCCAACCCCAACTTGATAAACCTCCCAAACCGCAACCACACCACACCCTACCCTAATCACAATAAACAGAGCTAACCCCTACTGTTTAAGCTAACCAAAACCACTAAACCCCACACTGCCCACAACAAACAGACCAAAGCCCCAACCCTAACTACAAACAGACCACATCCATATCCCAAATCCTAACTCCAAATGCACCCCACTCTACCCCTAAAGCCTAACCGTAACTCTAATACAGCAAACCTAATCTCCCACCCCACCCCTAAAATCTAAGCCTAACACACCCCACCCTACTCCTAAACCCTGACCCTCACTTAACCCTACCCCTAATGCAACCCTAACCCATAACTCCAACCCCCCAGCCCTGAATCTAATCACAACTCTCCAAATGCACCCCACTCTACCCCTAAAGCCTAACCGTAACTCTAATACAGCAAACCTAATCTCCCACCCCACCCCTAAAATCTAAGCCTAACACACCCCACCCTACTCCTAAACCCTGACCCTCACTTAACCCTACCCCTAATGCAACCCTAACCCATAACTCCAACCCCCCAGCCCTGAATCTAATCACAACTCTCCAAATGCACCCCACTCTACCCCTAAAGCCTAACCGTAACTCTAATACAGCAAACCTAATCTCCCACCCCACCCCTAAAATCTAAGCCTAACACACCCCACCCTACTCCTAAACCCTGACCCTCACTTAACCCTACCCCTAATGCAACCCTAACCCATAACTCCAACCCCCCAGCCCTGAATCTAATCACAACTCTGACCCTGGACCCTAACCCTGATGCACCCTACCCTACCCCTAAACACCTAACCCTAACCCTGATGCACCCTACCCTACCCCTAAACACCTAACCCTAACCCTGATGCACCCAACCCTACCCCTAAAACATAACCCTAACCCCACCCCACCCCTAAACACCTAACCCTAACCCTGATGCACCCCAACCTAACCCCAATATAGCCCTGAACCTAACTGCGACCCTGACCCTCACCTAACCCCAACACTAACCCCAGTGCAGCAACCCTAACCCTAACCTGAACCCCCCAACCTCAATACAACATAACCCTAACACTACGTAAAATAAAGGGTAGAGTTCCAACACCAATAATAATAACTAAATACGACATAGAGGCCATAAATTGGCAAAACCCAGGAACTGATTATAACCCCAGAGGGGGATCAAAGGATTACGGATCAAGAAATTACTAAGAAGCGATCGGCAAGAAAAAGAAGCCAGGTGGTAAGGTAAAGCGTGGGCCAACCAAAAGTGGCAGGTATAAGTGACAAGAAGCTCAAGGGATGAGTGAGAATACGAACACAAGAGGGTGTAACTACCCTCCTGCCCACACCATACAACCTAACCCTAACCCTAACCCTAAACCTAACCCTAACCCTAACCCTAACCCTAACCCTAACCCTAACCCTAACCCTAATGCAACGCACGAAGGACTTGGTCTGTTTGTTTGTAGCTCCCTGATGAGCCGCAAGATGGCGAAACCGGTCGGAGTGTTCCAAGAAGGAACGATGGATGGTACTTAAGGCTGGAGGACGGGACACATTCAGTAGTAGCCAAGCAGGAACTCTGGATGGTGCCTAAAGCTAAAGCACAAGGTGCATTCATTTGGACAACAGCAACAGTCTGAGGTGCGGGCCAGAACCAAGAGGCAGACAACATAGGGAGGGCGTTTCCCCCCTCTGCCCACCATTTTAAAACCTAACTTTTGCAAGTGACGCACTAAGGACTTGGTCTGTTTGTTTGTAGCTCCCTGATGAGCCGCAAGATGGCGAAACCGGTCGGAGTGTTCCAAGAAGGAACGATGGATGCTACTTAAGGCTGCAGGACGGGACACATTCAGTAGTAGCCAAGCAGGAACTCTGGATGGTGCCTAAAGCTAAAGCACAAGGTGCATTCATTTGGACAACAGCAACAGTCTGAGGTGCGGGCCAGAACCAAGAGGCAGACAACATAGGGAGGGCGTTTCCCCCCTCTGCCCACCATTTTAAAACCTAACTTTTGCAAGTGACGCACTAAGGACTTGGTCTGTTTGTTTGTAGCTCCCTGATGAGCCGCAAGATGGCGAAACCGGTCGGAGTGTTCCAAGAAGGAACGATGGATGGTACTTAAGGCTGGAGGATGGGACACATTCAGTAGTAGCCAAGCAGGAACTCTGGATGGTGCCTAAAGCTAAAGCACAAAGTGCATTCATTTGGACAACAGCAACAGTCTGAGGTGCGGGCCAGAACCAAGAGGCAGACAACATAGGGAGGGCGTTTCCCCCCTCTGCCCACCATTTTAAAACCTAACTTTTGCAAGTGACGCACTAAGGACTTGGTCTGTTTGTTTGTAGCTCCCTGATGAGCCGCAAGATGGCGAAACCGGTCGGAGTGTTCCAAGAAGGAACGATGGATGGTACTTAAGGCTGCAGGACGGGACACATTCAGTAGTAGCCAAGCAGGAACTCTGGATGGTGCCTAAAGCTAAAGCACAAGGTGCATTCATTTGGACAACAGCAACAGTCTGAGGTGCGGGCCAGAACCAAAAGGCAGACAACATAGGGAGGGCGTTTCCCCCCTCTGCCCACCATTTTAAAACCTAACTTTTGCAAGTGACGCACTAAGGACTTGGTCTGTTTGTTTGTAGCTCCCTGATGAGCCGCAAGATGGCGAAACCGGTCGGAGTGTTCCAAGAAGGAACGATGGATGCTACTTAAGGCTGCAGGACGGGACACATTCAGTAGTAGCCAAGCAGGAACTCTGGATGGTGCCTAAAGCTAAAGCACAAGGTGCATTCATTTGGACAACAGCAACAGTCTGAGGTGCGGGCCAGAACCAAGAGGCAGACAACATAGGGAGGGCGTTTCCCCCCTCTGCCCACCATTTTAAAACCTAACTTTTGCAAGTGACGCACTAAGGACTTGGTCTGTTTGTTTGTAGCTCCCTGATGAGCCGCAAGATGGCGAAACCGGTCGGAGTGTTCCAAGAAGGAACGATGGATGGTACTTAAGGCTGGAGGACGGGACACATTCAGTAGTAGCCAAGCAGGAACTCTGGATGGTGCCTAAAGCTAAAGCACAAGGTGCATTCATTTGGACAACAGCAACAGTCTGAGGTGCGGGCCAGAACCAAAAGGCAGACAACATAGGGAGGGCGTTTCCCCCCTCTGCCCACCATTTTAAAACCTAACTTTTGCAAGTGACGCACTAAGGACTTGGTCTGTTTGTTTGTAGCTCCCTGATGAGCCGCAAGATGGCGAAACCGGTCGGAGTGTTCCAAGAAGGAACGATGGATGGTACTTAAGGCTGGAGGACGGGACACATTCAGTAGTAGCCAAGCAGGAACTCTGGATGGTGCCTAAAGCTAAAGCACAAGGTGCATTCATTTGGACAACAGCAACAGTCTGAGGTGCGGGCCAGAACCAAGAGGCAGACAACATAGGGAGGGCGTTTCCCCCCTCTGCCCACCATTTTAAAACCTAACTTTTGCAAGTGACGCACTAAGGACTTGGTCTGTTTGTTTGTAGCTCCCTGATGAGCCGCAAGATGGCGAAACCGGTCGGAGTGTTCCAAGAAGGAACGATGGATGGTACTTAAGGCTGGAGGACGGGACACATTCAGTAGTAGCCAAGCAGGAACTCTGGATGGTGCCTAAAGCTAAAGCACAAGGTGCATTCATTTGGACAACAGCAACAGTCTGAGGTGCGGGCCAGAACCAAGAGGCAGACAACATAGGGAGGGCGTTTCCCCCCTCTGCCCACCATTTTAAAACCTAACTTTTGCAAGTGACGCACTAAGGACTTGGTCTGTTTGTTTGTAGCTCCCTGATGAGCCGCAAGATGGCGAAACCGGTCGGAGTGTTCCAAGAAGGAACGATGGATGCTACTTAAGGCTGCAGGACGGGACACATTCAGTAGTAGCCAAGCAGGAACTCTGGATGGTGCCTAAAGCTAAAGCACAAGGTGCATTCATTTGGACAACAGCAACAGTCTGAGGTGCGGGCCAGAACCAAGAGGCAGACAACATAGGGAGGGCGTTTCCCCCCTCTGCCCACCATTTTAAAACCTAACTTTTGCAAGTGACGCACTAAGGACTTGGTCTGTTTGTTTGTAGCTCCCTGATGAGCCGCAAGATGGCGAAACCGGTCGGAGTGTTCCAAGAAGGAACGATGGATGGTACTTAAGGCTGGAGGATGGGACACATTCAGTAGTAGCCAAGCAGGAACTCTGGATGGTGCCTAAAGCTAAAGCACAAAGTGCATTCATTTGGACAACAGCAACAGTCTGAGGTGCGGGCCAGAACCAAGAGGCAGACAACATAGGGAGGGCGTTTCCCCCCTCTGCCCACCATTTTAAAACCTAACTTTTGCAAGTGACGCACTAAGGACTTGGTCTGTTTGTTTGTAGCTCCCTGATGAGCCGCAAGATGGCGAAACCGGTCGGAGTGTTCCAAGAAGGAACGATGGATGGTACTTAAGGCTGCAGGACGGGACACATTCAGTAGTAGCCAAGCAGGAACTCTGGATGGTGCCTAAAGCTAAAGCACAAGGTGCATTCATTTGGACAACAGCAACAGTCTGAGGTGCGGGCCAGAACCAAAAGGCAGACAACATAGGGAGGGCGTTTCCCCCCTCTGCCCACCATTTTAAAACCTAACTTTTGCAAGTGACGCACTAAGGACTTGGTCTGTTTGTTTGTAGCTCCCTGATGAGCCGCAAGATGGCGAAACCGGTCGGAGTGTTCCAAGAAGGAACGATGGATGCTACTTAAGGCTGCAGGACGGGACACATTCAGTAGTAGCCAAGCAGGAACTCTGGATGGTGCCTAAAGCTAAAGCACAAGGTGCATTCATTTGGACAACAGCAACAGTCTGAGGTGCGGGCCAGAACCAAGAGGCAGACAACATAGGGAGGGCGTTTCCCCCCTCTGCCCACCATTTTAAAACCTAACTTTTGCAAGTGACGCACTAAGGACTTGGTCTGTTTGTTTGTAGCTCCCTGATGAGCCGCAAGATGGCGAAACCGGTCGGAGTGTTCCAAGAAGGAACGATGGATGGTACTTAAGGCTGGAGGACGGGACACATTCAGTAGTAGCCAAGCAGGAACTCTGGATGGTGCCTAAAGCTAAAGCACAAGGTGCATTCATTTGGACAACAGCAACAGTCTGAGGTGCGGGCCAGAACCAAAAGGCAGACAACATAGGGAGGGCGTTTCCCCCCTCTGCCCACCATTTTAAAACCTAACTTTTGCAAGTGACGCACTAAGGACTTGGTCTGTTGGTTTGTAGCTCCCTGATGAGCCGCAAGATGGCGAAACCGGTCGGAGTGTTCCAAGAAGGAACGATGGATGGTACTTAAGGCTGGAGGACGGGACACATTCAGTAGTAGCCAAGCAGGAACTCTGGATGGTGCCTAAAGCTAAAGCACAAGGTGCATTCATTTGGACAACAGCAACAGTCTGAGGTGCGGGCCAGAACCAAGAGGCAGACAACATAGGGAGGGCGTTTCCCCCCTCTGCCCACCATTTTAAAACCTAACTTTTGCAAGTGACGCACTAAGGACTTGGTCTGTTTGTTTGTAGCTCCCTGATGAGCCGCAAGATGGCGAAACCGGTCGGAGTGTTCCAAGAAGGAACGATGGATGGTACTTAAGGCTGGAGGACGGGACACATTCAGTAGTAGCCAAGCAGGAACTCTGGATGGTGCCTAAAGCTAAAGCACAAGGTGCATTCATTTGGACAACAGCAACAGTCTGAGGTGCGGGCCAGAACCAAGAGGCAGACAACATAGGGAGGGCGTTTCCCCCCTCTGCCCACCATTTTAAAACCTAACTTTTGCAAGTGACGCACTAAGGACTTGGTCTGTTTGTTTGTAGCTCCCTGATGAGCCGCAAGATGGCGAAACCGGTCGGAGTGTTCCAAGAAGGAACGATGGATGCTACTTAAGGCTGCAGGACGGGACACATTCAGTAGTAGCCAAGCAGGAACTCTGGATGGTGCCTAAAGCTAAAGCACAAGGTGCATTCATTTGGACAACAGCAACAGTCTGAGGTGCGGGCCAGAACCAAGAGGCAGACAACATAGGGAGGGCGTTTTCCCCCCTCTGCCCACCATTTTAAAACCTAACTTTTGCAAGTGACGCACTAAGGACTTGGTCTGTTTGTTTGTAGCTCCCTGATGAGCCGCAAGATGGCGAAACCGGTCGGAGTGTTCCAAGAAGGAACGATGGATGGTACTTAAGGCTGCAGGACGGGACACATTCAGTAGTAGCCAAGCAGGAACTCTGGATGGTGCCTAAAGCTAAAGCACAAGGTGCATTCATTTGGACAACAGCAACAGTCTGAGGTGCGGGCCAGAACCAAGAGGCAGACAACATAGGGAGGGCGTTTTCCCCCCTCTGCCCACCATTTTAAAACCTAACTTTTGCAAGTGACGCACTAAGGACTTGGTCTGTTTGTTTGTAGCTCCCTGATGAGCCGCAAGATGGCGAAACCGGTCGGAGTGTTCCAAGAAGGAACGATGGATGGTACTTAAGGCTGCAGGACGGGACACATTCAGTAGTAGCCAAGCAGGAACTCTGGATGGTGCCTAAAGCTAAAGCACAAGGTGCATTCATTTGGACAACAGCAACAGTCTGAGGTGCGGGCCAGAACCAAGAGGCAGACAACATAGGGAGGGCGTTTCCCCCCTCTGCCCACCATTTTAAAACCTAACTTTTGCAAGTGACGCACTAAGGACTTGGTCTGTTTGTTTGTAGCTCCCTGATGAGCCGCAAGATGGCGAAACCGGTCGGAGTGTTCCAAGAAGGAACGATGGATGCTACTTAAGGCTGCAGGACGGGACACATTCAGTAGTAGCCAAGCAGGAACTCTGGATGGTGCCTAAAGCTAAAGCACAAGGTGCATTCATTTGGACAACAGCAACAGTCTGAGGTGCGGGCCAGAACCAAGAGGCAGACAACATAGGGAGGGCGTTTTCCCCCCTCTGCCCACCATTTTAAAACCTAACTTTTGCAAGTGACGCACTAAGGACTTGGTCTGTTTGTTTGTAGCTCCCTGATGAGCCGCAAGATGGCGAAACCGGTCGGAGTGTTCCAAGAAGGAACGATGGATGGTACTTAAGGCTGCAGGACGGGACACATTCAGTAGTAGCCAAGCAGGAACTCTGGATGGTGCCTAAAGCTAAAGCACAAGGTGCATTCATTTGGACAACAGCAACAGTCTGAGGTGCGGGCCAGAACCAAGAGGCAGACAACATAGGGAGGGCGTTTTCCCCCCTCTGCCCACCATTTTAAAACCTAACTTTTGCAAGTGACGCACTAAGGACTTGGTCTGTTTGTTTGTAGCTCCCTGATGAGCCGCAAGATGGCGAAACCGGTCGGAGTGTTCCAAGAAGGAACGATGGATGGTACTTAAGGCTGCAGGACGGGACACATTCAGTAGTAGCCAAGCAGGAACTCTGGATGGTGCCTAAAGCTAAAGCACAAGGTGCATTCATTTGGACAACAGCAACAGTCTGAGGTGCGGGCCAGAACCAAGAGGCAGACAACAGAGGGAGGGCGTTTTCCCCCCTCTGCCCACCATTTTAAAACCTAACCCTAACCCTAACCCTAACCCTAACCCTAATGCAGCGTAACCCTAACCCTAACCCTAACCCTAATGCAACGCACGAAGGACTTGGTCTGTTTGTTTGTAGCTCCCTGATGAGCCGCAAGATGGCGAAACCGGTCGGAGTGTTCCAAGAAGGAACGATGGATGGTACTTAAGGCTGGAGGACGGGACACATTCAGTAGTAGCCAAGCAGGAACTCTGGATGGTGCCTAAAGCTAAAGCACAAGGTGCATTCATTTGGACAACAGCAACAGTCTGAGGTGCGGGCCAGAACCAAGAGGCAGACAACATAGGGAGGGCGTTTCCCCCCTCTGCCCACCATTTTAAAACCTAACTTTTGCAAGTGACGCACTAAGGACTTGGTCTGTTTGTTTGTAGCTCCCTGATGAGCCGCAAGATGGCGAAACCGGTCGGAGTGTTCCAAGAAGGAACGATGGATGCTACTTAAGGCTGCAGGACGGGACACATTCAGTAGTAGCCAAGCAGGAACTCTGGATGGTGCCTAAAGCTAAAGCACAAGGTGCATTCATTTGGACAACAGCAACAGTCTGAGGTGCGGGCCAGAACCAAGAGGCAGACAACATAGGGAGGGCGTTTCCCCCCTCTGCCCACCATTTTAAAACCTAACTTTTGCAAGTGACGCACTAAGGACTTGGTCTGTTTGTTTGTAGCTCCCTGATGAGCCGCAAGATGGCGAAACCGGTCGGAGTGTTCCAAGAAGGAACGATGGATGGTACTTAAGGCTGGAGGACGGGACACATTCAGTAGTAGCCAAGCAGGAACTCTGGATGGTGCCTAAAGCTAAAGCACAAGGTGCATTCATTTGGACAACAGCAACAGTCTGAGGTGCGGGCCAGAACCAAGAGGCAGACAACATAGGGAGGGCGTTTCCCCCCTCTGCCCACCATTTTAAAACCTAACTTTTGCAAGTGACGCACTAAGGACTTGGTCTGTTTGTTTGTAGCTCCCTGATGAGCCGCAAGATGGCGAAACCGGTCGGAGTGTTCCAAGAAGGAACGATGGATGGTACTTAAGGCTGGAGGACGGGACACATTCAGTAGTAGCCAAGCAGGAACTCTGGATGGTGCCTAAAGCTAAAGCACAAGGTGCATTCATTTGGACAACAGCAACAGTCTGAGGTGCGGGCCAGAACCAAGAGGCAGACAACATAGGGAGGGCGTTTCCCCCCTCTGCCCACCATTTTAAAACCTAACTTTTGCAAGTGACGCACTAAGGACTTGGTCTGTTTGTTTGTAGCTCCCTGATGAGCCGCAAGATGGCGAAACCGGTCGGAGTGTTCCAAGAAGGAACGATGGATGGTACTTAAGGCTGGAGGACGGGACACATTCAGTAGTAGCCAAGCAGGAACTCTGGATGGTGCCTAAAGCTAAAGCACAAGGTGCATTCATTTGGACAACAGCAACAGTCTGAGGTGCGGGCCAGAACCAAGAGGCAGACAACATAGGGAGGGCGTTTCCCCCCTCTGCCCACCATTTTAAAACCTAACCCTAACCCTAACCCTAACCCTAACCCTAACCCTAACCCTAACCCTAACCCTAACCCTAACCCTAACCCTAACCCTAACCCTAACCCTAACCCTAACCCTAACCCTAACCCTTTTAAAACCTAACCCTAACCCTAACCCTAACCCTAACCCTAACCCTAACCCTAACCCTAACCCTAACCCTAACCCTAACCCTAACCCTAACCCTAACCCTAACCCTAACCCTAACCCTAACCCTAACCCTAATGCAGGGCGTTTCCCCCCTCTGCCCACCATTTTAAAACCTAACTTTTGCAAGTGACGCACTAAGGACTTGGTCTGTTTGTTTGTAGCTCCCTGATGAGCCGTAAGATGGCGAAACCGGTCGGAGTGTTCCAAGAAGGAACGATGGATGGTACTTAAGGCTGGAGGACGGGACACATTCAGTAGTAGCCAAGCAGGAACTCTGGATGGTGCCTAAAGCTAAAGCACAAGGTGCATTCATTTGGACAACAGCAACAGTCTGAGGTGCGGGCCAGAACCAAGAGGCAGACAACGTAGGGAGGGCGTTTCCCCCCTCTGCCCACCATTTTAAAACCTAACTTTTGCAAGTGACGCACTAAGGACTTGGTCTGTTTGTTTGTAGCTCCCTGATGAGCCGTAAGATGGCGAAACCGGTCGGAGTGTTCCAAGAAGGAACGATGGATGGTACTTAAGGCTGGAGGACGGGACACATTCAGTAGTAGCCAAGCAGGAACTCTGGATGGTGCCTAAAGCTAAAGCACAAGGTGCATTCATTTGGACAACAGCAACAGTCTGAGGTGCGGGCCAGAACCAAGAGGCAGACAACGTAGGGAGGGCGTTTCCCCCCTCTGCCCACCATTTTTAAACCCTAACCCTAACCCTAACCCTAACCCTAACCCTAACCCTAACCCTAACCCTAACCCTAACCCTAACCCTAACCCTAACCCTAACCCTAACGCAGCAACGATGGATGGTACTTAAGGCTGGAGGACGGGACACATTCAGTAGTAGCCAAGCAGGAACTCTGGATGGTGCCTAAAGCTAAAGCACAAGGTGCATTCATTTGGACAACAGCAACAGTCTGAGGTGCGGGCCAGAACCAAGAGGCAGACAACATAGGGAGGGCGTTTCCCCCCTCTGCCCACCATTTTAAAACCTAACCTTTGCAAGTGACGCACTAAGGACTTGGTCTGTTTGTTTGTAGCTCCCTGATGAGCCGCAAGATGGCGAAACCGGTCGGAGTGTTCCAAGAAGGAACGATGGATGGTACTTAAGGCTGGAGGACGGGACACATTCAGTAGTAGCCAAGCAGGAACTCTGGATGGTGCCTAAAGCTAAAGCACAAGGTGCATTCATTTGGACAACAGCAACAGTCTGAGGTGCGGGCCAGAACCAAGAGGCAGACAACATAGGGAGGGCGTTTCCCCCCTCTGCCCACCATTTTAAAACCTAACCTTTGCAAGTGACGCACTAAGGACTTGGTCTGTTTGTTTGTAGCTCCCTGATGAGCCGCAAGATGGCGAAACCGGTCGGAGTGTTCCAAGAAGGAACGATGGATGGTACTTAAGGCTGGAGGACGGGACACATTCAGTAGTAGCCAAGCAGGAACTCTGGATGGTGCCTAAAGCTAAAGCACAAGGTGCATTCATTTGGACAACAGCAACAGTCTGAGGTGCGGGCCAGAACCAAGAGGCAGACAACATAGGGAGGGCGTTTCCCCCCTCTGCCCACCATTTTAAAACCTAACCTTTGCAAGTGACGCACTAAGGACTTGGTCTGTTTGTTTGTAGCTCCCTGATGAGCCGCAAGATGGCGAAACCGGTCGGAGTGTTCCAAGAAGGAACGATGGATGGTACTTAAGGCTGGAGGACGGGACACATTCAGTAGTAGCCAAGCAGGAACTCTGGATGGTGCCTAAAGCTAAAGCACAAGGTGCATTCATTTGGACAACAGCAACAGTCTGAGGTGCGGGCCAGAACCAAGAGGCAGACAACATAGGGAGGGCGTTTCCCCCCTCTGCCCACCATTTTAAAACCTAACCTTTGCAAGTGACGCACTAAGGACTTGGTCTGTTTGTTTGTAGCTCCCTGATGAGCCGCAAGATGGCGAAACCGGTCGGAGTGTTCCAAGAAGGAACGATGGATGGTACTTAAGGCTGGAGGACGGGACACATTCAGTAGTAGCCAAGCAGGAACTCTGGATGGTGCCTAAAGCTAAAGCACAAGGTGCATTCATTTGGACAACAGCAACAGTCTGAGGTGCGGGCCAGAACCAAGAGGCAGACAACATAGGGAGGGCGTTTCCCCCCTCTGCCCACCATTTTAAAACCTAACCTTTGCAAGTGACGCACTAAGGACTTGGTCTGTTTGTTTGTAGCTCCCTGATGAGCCGCAAGATGGCGAAACCGGTCGGAGTGTTCCAAGAAGGAACGATGGATGGTACTTAAGGCTGGAGGACGGGACACATTCAGTAGTAGCCAAGCAGGAACTCTGGATGGTGCCTAAAGCTAAAGCACAAGGTGCATTCATTTGGACAACAGCAACAGTCTGAGGTGCGGGCCAGAACCAAGAGGCAGACAACATAGGGAGGGCGTTTCCCCCCTCTGCCCACCATTTTAAAACCTAACCTTTGCAAGTGACGCACTAAGGACTTGGTCTGTTTGTTTGTAGCTCCCTGATGAGCCGCAAGATGGCGAAACCGGTCGGAGTGTTCCAAGAAGGAACGATGGATGGTACTTAAGGCTGGAGGACGGGACACATTCAGTAGTAGCCAAGCAGGAACTCTGGATGGTGCCTAAAGCTAAAGCACAAGGTGCATTCATTTGGACAACAGCAACAGTCTGAGGTGCGGGCCAGAACCAAGAGGCAGACAACATAGGGAGGGCGTTTCCCCCCTCTGCCCACCATTTTAAAACCTAACCTTTGCAAGTGACGCACTAAGGACTTGGTCTGTTTGTTTGTAGCTCCCTGATGAGCCGCAAGATGGCGAAACCGGTCGGAGTGTTCCAAGAAGGAACGATGGATGGTACTTAAGGCTGGAGGACGGGACACATTCAGTAGTAGCCAAGCAGGAACTCTGGATGGTGCCTAAAGCTAAAGCACAAGGTGCATTCATTTGGACAACAGCAACAGTCTGAGGTGCGGGCCAGAACCAAGAGGCAGACAACATAGGGAGGGCGTTTCCCCCCTCTGCCCACCATTTTAAAACCTAACCTTTGCAAGTGACGCACTAAGGACTTGGTCTGTTTGTTTGTAGCTCCCTGATGAGCCGCAAGATGGCGAAACCGGTCGGAGTGTTCCAAGAAGGAACGATGGATGGTACTTAAGGCTGGAGGACGGGACACATTCAGTAGTAGCCAAGCAGGAACTCTGGATGGTGCCTAAAGCTAAAGCACAAGGTGCATTCATTTGGACAACAGCAACAGTCTGAGGTGCGGGCCAGAACCAAGAGGCAGACAACATAGGGAGGGCGTTTCCCCCCTCTGCCCACCATTTTAAAACCTAACCTTTGCAAGTGACGCACTAAGGACTTGGTCTGTTTGTTTGTAGCTCCCTGATGAGCCGCAAGATGGCGAAACCGGTCGGAGTGTTCCAAGAAGGAACGATGGATGGTACTTAAGGCTGGAGGACGGGACACATTCAGTAGTAGCCAAGCAGGAACTCTGGATGGTGCCTAAAGCTAAAGCACAAGGTGCATTCATTTGGACAACAGCAACAGTCTGAGGTGCGGGCCAGAACCAAGAGGCAGACAACATAGGGAGGGCGTTTCCCCCCTCTGCCCACCATTTTAAAACCTAACCTTTGCAAGTGACGCACTAAGGACTTGGTCTGTTTGTTTGTAGCTCCCTGATGAGCCGCAAGATGGCGAAACCGGTCGGAGTGTTCCAAGAAGGAACGATGGATGGTACTTAAGGCTGGAGGACGGGACACATTCAGTAGTAGCCAAGCAGGAACTCTGGATGGTGCCTAAAGCTAAAGCACAAGGTGCATTCATTTGGACAACAGCAACAGTCTGAGGTGCGGGCCAGAACCAAGAGGCAGACAACATAGGGAGGGCGTTTCCCCCCTCTGCCCACCATTTTAAAACCTAACCTTTGCAAGTGACGCACTAAGGACTTGGTCTGTTTGTTTGTAGCTCCCTGATGAGCCGCAAGATGGCGAAACCGGTCGGAGTGTTCCAAGAAGGAACGATGGATGGTACTTAAGGCTGGAGGACGGGACACATTCAGTAGTAGCCAAGCAGGAACTCTGGATGGTGCCTAAAGCTAAAGCACAAGGTGCATTCATTTGGACAACAGCAACAGTCTGAGGTGCGGGCCAGAACCAAGAGGCAGACAACATAGGGAGGGCGTTTCCCCCCTCTGCCCACCATTTTAAAACCTAACTTTTGCAAGTGACGCACTAAGGACTTGGTCTGTTTGTTTGTAGCTCCCTGATGAGCCGTAAGATGGCGAAACCGGTCGGAGTGTTCCAAGAAGGAACGATGGATGGTACTTAAGGCTGGAGGACGGGACACATTCAGTAGTAGCCAAGCAGGAACTCTGGATGGTGCCTAAAGCTAAAGCACAAGGTGCATTCATTTGGACAACAGCAACAGTCTGAGGTGCGGGCCAGAACCAAGAGGCAGACAACATAGGGAGGGCGTTTCCCCCCTCTGCCCACCATTTTAAAACCTAACTTTTGCAAGTGACGCACTAAGGACTTGGTCTGTTTGTTTGTAGCTCCCTGATGAGCCGTAAGATGGCGAAACCGGTCGGAGTGTTCCAAGAAGGAACGATGGATGGTACTTAAGGCTGGAGGACGGGACACATTCAGTAGTAGCCAAGCAGGAACTCTGGATGGTGCCTAAAGCTAAAGCACAAGGTGCATTCATTTGGACAACAGCAACAGTCTGAGGTGCGGGCCAGAACCAAGAGGCAGACAACATAGGGAGGGCGTTTCCCCCCTCTGCCCACCATTTTAAAACCTAACTTTTGCAAGTGACGCACTAAGGACTTGGTCTGTTTGTTTGTAGCTCCCTGATGAGCCGTAAGATGGCGAAACCGGTCGGAGTGTTCCAAGAAGGAACGATGGATGGTACTTAAGGCTGGAGGACGGGACACATTCAGTAGTAGCCAAGCAGGAACTCTGGATGGTGCCTAAAGCTAAAGCACAAGGTGCATTCATTTGGACAACAGCAACAGTCTGAGGTGCGGGCCAGAACCAAGAGGCAGACAACATAGGGAGGGCGTTTCCCCCCTCTGCCCACCATTTTAAAACCTAACTTTTGCAAGTGACGCACTAAGGACTTGGTCTGTTTGTTTGTAGCTCCCTGATGAGCCGTAAGATGGCGAAACCGGTCGGAGTGTTCCAAGAAGGAACGATGGATGGTACTTAAGGCTGGAGGACGGGACACATTCAGTAGTAGCCAAGCAGGAACTCTGGATGGTGCCTAAAGCTAAAGCACAAGGTGCATTCATTTGGACAACAGCAACAGTCTGAGGTGCGGGCCAGAACCAAGAGGCAGACAACATAGGGAGGGCGTTTCCCCCCTCTGCCCACCATTTTAAAACCTAACTTTTGCAAGTGACGCACTAAGGACTTGGTCTGTTTGTTTGTAGCTCCCTGATGAGCCGTAAGATGGCGAAACCGGTCGGAGTGTTCCAAGAAGGAACGATGGATGGTACTTAAGGCTGGAGGACGGGACACATTCAGTAGTAGCCAAGCAGGAACTCTGGATGGTGCCTAAAGCTAAAGCACAAGGTGCATTCATTTGGACAACAGCAACAGTCTGAGGTGCGGGCCAGAACCAAGAGGCAGACAACATAGGGAGGGCGTTTCCCCCCTCTGCCCACCATTTTAAAACCTAACTTTTGCAAGTGACGCACTAAGGACTTGGTCTGTTTGTTTGTAGCTCCCTGATGAGCCGTAAGATGGCGAAACCGGTCGGAGTGTTCCAAGAAGGAACGATGGATGGTACTTAAGGCTGGAGGACGGGACACATTCAGTAGTAGCCAAGCAGGAACTCTGGATGGTGCCTAAAGCTAAAGCACAAGGTGCATTCATTTGGACAACAGCAACAGTCTGAGGTGCGGGCCAGAACCAAGAGGCAGACAACATAGGGAGGGCGTTTCCCCCCTCTGCCCACCATTTTAAAACCTAACTTTTGCAAGTGACGCACTAAGGACTTGGTCTGTTTGTTTGTAGCTCCCTGATGAGCCGTAAGATGGCGAAACCGGTCGGAGTGTTCCAAGAAGGAACGATGGATGGTACTTAAGGCTGGAGGACGGGACACATTCAGTAGTAGCCAAGCAGGAACTCTGGATGGTGCCTAAAGCTAAAGCACAAGGTGCATTCATTTGGACAACAGCAACAGTCTGAGGTGCGGGCCAGAACCAAGAGGCAGACAACATAGGGAGGGCGTTTCCCCCCTCTGCCCACCATTTTAAAACCTAACTTTTGCAAGTGACGCACTAAGGACTTGGTCTGTTTGTTTGTAGCTCCCTGATGAGCCGTAAGATGGCGAAACCGGTCGGAGTGTTCCAAGAAGGAACGATGGATGGTACTTAAGGCTGGAGGACGGGACACATTCAGTAGTAGCCAAGCAGGAACTCTGGATGGTGCCTAAAGCTAAAGCACAAGGTGCATTCATTTGGACAACAGCAACAGTCTGAGGTGCGGGCCAGAACCAAGAGGCAGACAACATAGGGAGGGCGTTTCCCCCCTCTGCCCACCATTTTAAAACCTAACTTTTGCAAGTGACGCACTAAGGACTTGGTCTGTTTGTTTGTAGCTCCCTGATGAGCCGTAAGATGGCGAAACCGGTCGGAGTGTTCCAAGAAGGAACGATGGATGGTACTTAAGGCTGGAGGACGGGACACATTCAGTAGTAGCCAAGCAGGAACTCTGGATGGTGCCTAAAGCTAAAGCACAAGGTGCATTCATTTGGACAACAGCAACAGTCTGAGGTGCGGGCCAGAACCAAGAGGCAGACAACATAGGGAGGGCGTTTCCCCCCTCTGCCCACCATTTTAAAACCTAACTTTTGCAAGTGACGCACTAAGGACTTGGTCTGTTTGTTTGTAGCTCCCTGATGAGCCGTAAGATGGCGAAACCGGTCGGAGTGTTCCAAGAAGGAACGATGGATGGTACTTAAGGCTGGAGGACGGGACACATTCAGTAGTAGCCAAGCAGGAACTCTGGATGGTGCCTAAAGCTAAAGCACAAGGTGCATTCATTTGGACAACAGCAACAGTCTGAGGTGCGGGCCAGAACCAAGAGGCAGACAACATAGGGAGGGCGTTTCCCCCCTCTGCCCACCATTTTAAAACCTAACCCTAACCCTAACCCTAACCCTAACCCTAACCCTAACCCTAACCCTAACCCTAACCCTAACCCTAACCCTAACCCTAACCCTAACCCTAACCCTAACCCTAACCCTAACCCTAACCCTAACCCTAACCCTAATTCACTAACCCTAACCCTAACCCTAACCCTAACCCTAACCCTAACCCTATCCCTAACCCTAACCCTAACCCTAACCCTAACCCTAACCCTAATGCAGCAACGATGGATGGTACTTAAGGCTGGAGGACGGGACACATTCAGTAGTAGCCAAGCAGGAACTCTGGATGGTGCCTAAAGCTAAAGCACAAGGTGCATTCATTTGGACAACAGCAACAGTCTGAGGTGCGGGCCAGAACCAAGAGGCAGACAACATAGGGAGGGCGTTTCCCCCCTCTGCCCACCATTTTAAAACCTAACCTTTGCAAGTGACGCACTAAGGACTTGGTCTGTTTGTTTGTAGCTCCCTGATGAGCCGCAAGATGGCGAAACCGGTCGGAGTGTTCCAAGAAGGAACGATGGATGGTACTTAAGGCTGGAGGACGGGACACATTCAGTAGTAGCCAAGCAGGAACTCTGGATGGTGCCTAAAGCTAAAGCACAAGGTGCATTCATTTGGACAACAGCAACAGTCTGAGGTGCGGGCCAGAACCAAGAGGCAGACAACATAGGGAGGGCGTTTCCCCCCTCTGCCCACCATTTTAAAACCTAACCTTTGCAAGTGACGCACTAAGGACTTGGTCTGTTTGTTTGTAGCTCCCTGATGAGCCGCAAGATGGCGAAACCGGTCGGAGTGTTCCAAGAAGGAACGATGGATGGTACTTAAGGCTGGAGGACGGGACACATTCAGTAGTAGCCAAGCAGGAACTCTGGATGGTGCCTAAAGCTAAAGCACAAGGTGCATTCATTTGGACAACAGCAACAGTCTGAGGTGCGGGCCAGAACCAAGAGGCAGACAACATAGGGAGGGCGTTTCCCCCCTCTGCCCACCATTTTAAAACCTAACCTTTGCAAGTGACGCACTAAGGACTTGGTCTGTTTGTTTGTAGCTCCCTGATGAGCCGCAAGATGGCGAAACCGGTCGGAGTGTTCCAAGAAGGAACGATGGATGGTACTTAAGGCTGGAGGACGGGACACATTCAGTAGTAGCCAAGCAGGAACTCTGGATGGTGCCTAAAGCTAAAGCACAAGGTGCATTCATTTGGACAACAGCAACAGTCTGAGGTGCGGGCCAGAACCAAGAGGCAGACAACATAGGGAGGGCGTTTCCCCCCTCTGCCCACCATTTTAAAACCTAACCTTTGCAAGTGACGCACTAAGGACTTGGTCTGTTTGTTTGTAGCTCCCTGATGAGCCGCAAGATGGCGAAACCGGTCGGAGTGTTCCAAGAAGGAACGATGGATGGTACTTAAGGCTGGAGGACGGGACACATTCAGTAGTAGCCAAGCAGGAACTCTGGATGGTGCCTAAAGCTAAAGCACAAGGTGCATTCATTTGGACAACAGCAACAGTCTGAGGTGCGGGCCAGAACCAAGAGGCAGACAACATAGGGAGGGCGTTTCCCCCCTCTGCCCACCATTTTAAAACCTAACCTTTGCAAGTGACGCACTAAGGACTTGGTCTGTTTGTTTGTAGCTCCCTGATGAGCCGCAACATGGCGAAACCGGTCGGAGTGTTCCAAGAAGGAACGATGGATGGTACTTAAGGCTGGAGGACGGGACACATTCAGTAGTAGCCAAGCAGGAACTCTGGATGGTGCCTAAAGCTAAAGCACAAGGTGCATTCATTTGGACAACAGCAACAGTCTGAGGTGCGGGCCAGAACCAAGAGGCAGACAACATAGGGAGGGCGTTTCCCCCCTCTGCCCACCATTTTAAAACCTAACCTTTGCAAGTGACGCACTAAGGACTTGGTCTGTTTGTTTGTAGCTCCCTGATGAGCCGCAAGATGGCGAAACCGGTCGGAGTGTTCCAAGAAGGAACGATGGATGGTACTTAAGGCTGGAGGACGGGACACATTCAGTAGTAGCCAAGCAGGAACTCTGGATGGTGCCTAAAGCTAAAGCACAAGGTGCATTCATTTGGACAACAGCAACAGTCTGAGGTGCGGGCCAGAACCAAGAGGCAGACAACATAGGGAGGGCGTTTCCCCCCTCTGCCCACCATTTTAAAACCTAACCTTTGCAAGTGACGCACTAAGGACTTGGTCTGTTTGTTTGTAGCTCCCTGATGAGCCGCAAGATGGCGAAACCGGTCGGAGTGTTCCAAGAAGGAACGATGGATGGTACTTAAGGCTGGAGGACGGGACACATTCAGTAGTAGCCAAGCAGGAACTCTGGATGGTGCCTAAAGCTAAAGCACAAGGTGCATTCATTTGGACAACAGCAACAGTCTGAGGTGCGGGCCAGAACCAAGAGGCAGACAACATAGGGAGGGCGTTTCCCCCCTCTGCCCACCATTTTAAAACCTAACCTTTGCAAGTGACGCACTAAGGACTTGGTCTGTTTGTTTGTAGCTCCCTGATGAGCCGCAAGATGGCGAAACCGGTCGGAGTGTTCCAAGAAGGAACGATGGATGGTACTTAAGGCTGGAGGACGGGACACATTCAGTAGTAGCCAAGCAGGAACTCTGGATGGTGCCTAAAGCTAAAGCACAAGGTGCATTCATTTGGACAACAGCAACAGTCTGAGGTGCGGGCCAGAACCAAGAGGCAGACAACATAGGGAGGGCGTTTCCCCCCTCTGCCCACCATTTTAAAACCTAACCTTTGCAAGTGACGCACTAAGGACTTGGTCTGTTTGTTTGTAGCTCCCTGATGAGCCGCAAGATGGCGAAACCGGTCGGAGTGTTCCAAGAAGGAACGATGGATGGTACTTAAGGCTGGAGGACGGGACACATTCAGTAGTAGCCAAGCAGGAACTCTGGATGGTGCCTAAAGCTAAAGCACAAGGTGCATTCATTTGGACAACAGCAACAGTCTGAGGTGCGGGCCAGAACCAAGAGGCAGACAACATAGGGAGGGCGTTTCCCCCCTCTGCCCACCATTTTAAACCCTAACCCTAACCCTAACCCTAACCCTAACCCTAACCCTAACCCTAACCCTAACCCTAACCCTAACCCTAACCCTAACCCTAACCCTAACCCTAACCCTAATGCAGCGTAACCCTAACCCTAACCCTAACCCTAACCCTAACCCTAACCCTAACCCTAACCCTAACCCTAACCCTAACCCTAACCCTAACCCTAATGCAGGGCGTTTCCCCCCTCTGCCCACCATTTTAAAACCTAACTTTTGCAAGTGACGCACTAAGGACTTGGTCTGTTTGTTTGTAGCTCCCTGATGAGCCGTAAGATGGCGAAACCGGTCGGAGTGTTCCAAGAAGGAACGATGGATGGTACTTAAGGCTGGAGGACGGGACACATTCAGTAGTAGCCAAGCAGGAACTCTGGATGGTGCCTAAAGCTAAAGCACAAGGTGCATTCATTTGGACAACAGCAACAGTCTGAGGTGCGGGCCAGAACCAAGAGGCAGACAACGTAGGGAGGGCGTTTCCCCCCTCTGCCCACCATTTTAAAACCTAACTTTTGCTAGTGACGCACTAAGGACTTGGTCTGTTTGTTTGTAGCTCCCTGATGAGCCGTAAGATGGCGAAACCGGTCGGAGTGTTCCAAGAAGGAACGATGGATGGTACTTAAGGCTGGAGGACGGGACACATTCAGTAGTAGCCAAGCAGGAACTCTGGATGGTGCCTAAAGCTAAAGCACAAGGTGCATTCATTTGGACAACAGCAACAGTCTGAGGTGCGGGCCAGAACCAAGAGGCAGACAACGTAGGGAGGGCGTTTCCCCCCTCTGCCCACCATTTTTAAACCCTAACCCTAACCCTAACCCTAACCCTAACCCTAACCCTAACCCTAACCCTAACCCTAACCCTAACCCTAATGCAGCAACGATGGATGGTACTTAAGGCTGGAGGACGGGACACATTCAGTAGTAGCCAAGCAGGAACTCTGGATGGTGCCTAAAGCTAAAGCACAAGGTGCATTCATTTGGACAACAGCAACAGTCTGAGGTGCGGGCCAGAACCAAGAGGCAGACAACATAGGGAGGGCGTTTCCCCCCTCTGCCCACCATTTTAAAACCTAACCTTTGCAAGTGACGCACTAAGGACTTGGTCTGTTTGTTTGTAGCTCCCTGATGAGCCGCAAGATGGCGAAACCGGTCGGAGTGTTCCAAGAAGGAACGATGGATGGTACTTAAGGCTGGAGGACGGGACACATTCAGTAGTAGCCAAGCAGGAACTCTGGATGGTGCCTAAAGCTAAAGCACAAGGTGCATTCATTTGGACAACAGCAACAGTCTGAGGTGCGGGCCAGAACCAAGAGGCAGACAACATAGGGAGGGCGTTTCCCCCCTCTGCCCACCATTTTAAAACCTAACCTTTGCAAGTGACGCACTAAGGACTTGGTCTGTTTGTTTGTAGCTCCCTGATGAGCCGCAAGATGGCGAAACCGGTCGGAGTGTTCCAAGAAGGAACGATGGATGGTACTTAAGGCTGGAGGACGGGACACATTCAGTAGTAGCCAAGCAGGAACTCTGGATGGTGCCTAAAGCTAAAGCACAAGGTGCATTCATTTGGACAACAGCAACAGTCTGAGGTGCGGGCCAGAACCAAGAGGCAGACAACATAGGGAGGGCGTTTCCCCCCTCTGCCCACCATTTTAAACCCTAACCCTAACCCTAACCCTAACCCTAACCCTAACCCTAACCCTAACCCTAACCCTAACCCTAATGCAGCCTAACCCTAACCCTAACCCTAACCCTAACCCTAACCCTAACCCTAACCCTAACCCTAACCCTAACCCTAACCCTAACCCTAACCCTAACCCTAACCCTAACCCTAACCCTAACCCTAACCCTAACCCTAACCCTAACCCTAACCCTAACCCTAACCCTAACCCTAACCCTAACCCTAACCCTAACCCTAACCCTAACCCTAACCCTAACCCTAACCCTAACCGTCACAGGAAACCCTAACCAAATTGGCTTTGAATTCAGAAAATTGGGCAAAACAGACCAGACAGATTCTAATTGAGCACTATACAACAAACCTGGAAGAATTAGAAAATGAATTTGCTCAGGCTGCAGTGACAGAGCGCCTGGAAGAAATGATGGCGAAAGCCACTAATTGGATTAAAAAGAGTCTTAGACATAAATTCAAAATTCAATCAATTGATGAGGCAAAGAGACATGTGGTGGGATTAGCATCACGGTTGACAGAGCAAGGGACCAGCACACAATTGAGGACAGAACAGCGGACCGGCATACGGACTAGGACGCCCCCACGCCATAGGCCAAATACCTGGGCAGCCTTGTTCCACCAGCCTGCGATCACAGCCCCCTCATGCCGCAGACGGACTGAAAACCCCCCCCCACCCCGTGGGCCAGCTGCCACGACTTTGTCACGCCACCGACGGACACCCCCACCCCGTGAGCCAACTGCCACAACCTCGTCAAGCCACCGACACACCCCCCCACCCTTTGAGCCAGCTGCCATTACTTCAGCACGCCACCGGCAGACCCCCCCACCCCTTGCACCAGTTGCCACGACTTCGTCACACCACCAACACACCCCCCCACCCTTGGAGCCAGCTGCCATGACTTCGTCATGCCACCGATGGACCCCCCCACCCCTTGCACCAGTTGCCACGACTTCGTCACACCACCAACACACACCCCCACCCTTTGAGCCAGCTGCCATGACTTCGTCACGCCACCGACAGACCCCCCCACCCCGTGGGCCAGCGACCCCGACTTCATCACACCACCAGCAGACCACTGAAACCCCCCCTTCCTTGCGGTCCAGGGCAGTGACCCCCCCTTCCCCGCCATCCAGGGCGGCGACTAGCCCTACCCCACCCCACAGGCCAAGGACCAGGATTTCCAATGTGGCCATCATTAGGAACCTGGACATCACACTTGGCTCTCAAGAGCCTGAGCCACGTAGACCCCAGCACTACATGGGGAACCAACATCAGACCGTATTAAACCAAATCACTAGGGATTCCTCAGACCCAAAACAAACAGAAGGGAGAACCCCTCCTACACCAGGGACAAATCCATGCACAACATTCCTGTACCCCAAAACCAGGGTCATGTACCAACCGCTCCCACAGAGACAAAAGAAAGACTGTACCAAACCAACCATCCCAAGAAATACAGCAGTTCTAGAGCCCGAGATCAGTGTCACAAAACAACCCCTTCCACAGAAACAAAGGAGCGACCAGACCGGACAGGTAAACCCAATAGACACAGAAATGAGGACAGGAACAATGAGAGCCCAGACAGACAACACAGTAGGAGAGGCAGAAATAGCTGAAGCCGAGGTAGGGAACACAATAGGGGAGGCAGGGGTAGCAGACATAGAAACAGAAAACACACCAACAGGGGCAGAACCTGACTCTGAAGGGGAAGATGCACAGAGAGTGACGAGGCACCCCAACACCAGCCGAAAAAACATTACCTGGAAATTGGAACCCAGAAAATCCATTTTAATAATAGGAGATTCCAACCTCTCCAAGATAAAAAGATGCCCAAATCCCACCACCCAAATTGATAGCTTTCCAGGAGCTAAATTCATTCATGTCACAGCAATTCTGGACAAATTGGAACCCTGTCCGGAGACCAAAAAGGTGGTGCTCTCAGTTGGCATTAATAATCGAACGCAGAGACCACTGACTGCAACCAAGCAACTGCAGTCATTACTTAAATTGGCTAAGAGCACATTCCCAAATGCTCAGATCTGGGTGCCGGAAATTAACTTCAGTAACTTACTTCCAGAAACAGAGAGGGATACAATCAGAGGAATTAACCAGCATATAAAAAAACAGAATTACATACCAGCAATTAATGCTAGATCCTTTAAAGTGGGGGCTGACCACATCCATTGGACAGATAGCACTGCCCATAACATAATAAACCAGTGGATGAAGTCTTTAAACTAAAAAGGACATTAACCCAAGAGAAGGGTAGATTACACCTGGGAAAAACTGTTATTAATATTTCCCAACTCTTTAACCCCACAGAGGTACAGGAGAGGGTTTTAAACAAGGGCCTTACATTTGTTCCAACCCCAAAACATTGTAAAGTACAAATTCAGGAAGATCTGAAAAGGTTTTACAGGAGAGTAAAACTGACCGATTACTTTAGCGATTCAGAAACAGACAAGCAACCTTTTACACCACCATCAGAATGGACCCCACCAAACAATAAAATAGAGCCAGAAATCCTAAACTTTATTAAACAGACTCAATCACAAATTGAAAAAATCCCTAAACAGACAGACAAGCAAAACCTCACTGGAAGAGAGAGACGGGCAATCATAGAACTTAGAAACAATCTAGATATAATCATAAAACCAGCAGATAAGGGCAGTAGTATAGTGATCATGGATAGGCAACAGTATCTACTTGAAGCTCACAGACAGCTTAATAATACAGCCCACTACACGAAATTAGCAGGACCAATTTACCAGGACACACGAAAAGAGATTGGAAACATTTTAACAGAACTAAAGAAATCTAAACACTTGAATCAGAAACAAGTGGAATACCTAAGGGGGGAACAACCACAACCCAGAAAATTCTACATACTACCCAAAATACACAAGCACCCTGACACATGGACTGTACCAGGAGAAATACCACCAGGAAGACCCATTGTGTCAGACTGTGGTAGTGAATCCTACAGGATAGCAGAATACATTGACTCATTCCTAAACCCCTTATCACAGAAGCACCCTAGCTACATTAAAGACACTTACCACTTCATAGAAATAGTGAACTCACTGACCGTACCCCCGAACGCAATACTCTTTACCATGGACATTGAAAGCCTATACACAAACATAGAAACAGACAGAGGCATACAGGCAGTGGAAAATATCCTTAGAAAGTTCCCCCAACCCCACAGACCAGATGCAGCCATAATCCAGCTATTACACCTAGGACTAACAAAAAATGACTTTGAATTCCAGGAGCAATTCTACCTACAGATTAAGGGCACGGCTATGGGCAAGAAATTTGCCCCGGCCTACGCAAACATATACATGGCAGACTGGGAAAACACAGTCTTTGAAAAGTGTTCCAAGCTCCCGATGTGTTATTACAGATACCTGGATGACATATGGGGAGTCTGGACTCACACAGAAACAGAATTGCAAGAATTTGTAGGTATTCTCAACAGTCACCACCAATCTATTAAACTTAAAGTTACAACACATAGAGAAAGTGTGGATTTCCTGGACACCACAGTATTTAAATTACAACAGGAGAATAACAGCCACAAGCTAGCAACAAAGGTATTCTTTAAAGAAACAGACACACACACACTCCTGCACATAAACAGCCACCATCCAAAACATACCTTTCGGGGGCTGGTGAAGTCACAACTGACACGTTTTCACCGCATATGCACAAACGGAGAGGACTTTAGGGAAGCCACCACAACCCTATTTACTGCACTGAGACAGAGAGGTTACACAAAAAGGTTCCTCAGGCACCTTAAGTCTGATTTCCTGAGGGGACTGAATAGCCCACGGCCAAACAGAGAAGTAGCAAGACTACCACTGATAACGACATACGATACAATGACCAAACTAATACACGGAGTGATTAAAACCCAATTTGGGAAACTAAAAGAGGATGTTGACACACTTAGTCGATACCACATAACGTCGGCATACAAAAGAACTCGGAACCTTCGCGACATGCTGGTTCGGAGTAGGATAAGAAAACAGACAACCCAGAACTGCACAAACCCAAAATGTGGGACGTGTAAATACCTAATAATCCGCAAAATGATACAAAATAGACACACAGGAAAAGCAGCCCTAATTAAACAAAGAATTACATGTGAACAGCACAATGCTGTTTATGCAATTCGATGCAAACAATGCCACATCTTGTATGTAGGAGAAACAGGGAATAGTCTAAGGATGAGGCTCACAGGGCACCTCAGTGCTATTAGAACAAAGGATGTATACAAACCTACCTCCCGACACTTCATGGAGCATGGTCTTGAATCCCTGGAATTTATGGGGTTGGAGACCAACATGAACTGGACAACCTCACAAAGGAAGAGGAGGGAAAAACACTGGATAACAACCCTACAAACTCAGTTACCAAAGGGCTTAAATCAGATCTAAAATGGGGGAAATCCAACATCAAAAAACAAAACTGCCCCGACCTTAATTACCACAAATCCCAACCCCAACTTGATAAACCTCCCAAACCGCAACCACACCACACCCTACCCTAATCACAATAAACAGAGCTAACCCCTACTGTTTAAGCTAACCAAAACCACTAAACCCCACACTGCCCACAACAAACAGACCAAAGCCCCAACCCTAACTACAAACAGACCACATCCATATCCCAAATCCTAACTCCAAATGCACCCCACTCTACCCCTAAAGCCTAACCGTAACTCTAATACAGCAAACCTAATCTCCCACCCCACCCCTAAAATCTAAGCCTAACACACCCCACCCTACTCCTAAACCCTGACCCTCACTTAACCCTACCCCTAATGCAACCCTAACCCATAACTCCAACCCCCCAGCCCTGAATCTAATCACAACTCTCCAAATGCACCCCACTCTACCCCTAAAGCCTAACCGTAACTCTAATACAGCAAACCTAATCTCCCACCCCACCCCTAAAATCTAAGCCTAACACACCCCACCCTACTCCTAAACCCTGACCCTCACTTAACCCTACCCCTAATGCAACCCTAACCCATAACTCCAACCCCCCAGCCCTGAATCTAATCACAACTCTCCAAATGCACCCCACTCTACCCCTAAAGCCTAACCGTAACTCTAATACAGCAAACCTAATCTCCCACCCCACCCCTAAAATCTAAGCCTAACACACCCCACCCTACTCCTAAACCCTGACCCTCACTTAACCCTACCCCTAATGCAACCCTAACCCATAACTCCAACCCCCCAGCCCTGAATCTAATCACAACTCTGACCCTGGACCCTAACCCTGATGCACCCTACCCTACCCCTAAACACCTAACCCTAACCCTGATGCACCCTACCCTACCCCTAAACACCTAACCCTAACCCTGATGCACCCAACCCTACCCCTAAAACATAACCCTAACCCCACCCCACCCCTAAACACCTAACCCTAACCCTGATGCACCCCAACCTAACCCCAATATAGCCCTGAACCTAACTGCGACCCTGACCCTCACCTAACCCCAACACTAACCCCAGTGCAGCAACCCTAACCCTAACCTGAACCCCCCAACCTCAATACAACATAACCCTAACACTACGTAAAATAAAGGGTAGAGTTCCAACACCAATAATAATAACTAAATACGACATAGAGGCCATAAATTGGCAAAACCCAGGAACTGATTATAACCCCAGAGGGGGATCAAAGGATTACGGATCAAGAAATTACTAAGAAGCGATCGGCAAGAAAAAGAAGCCAGGTGGTAAGGTAAAGCGTGGGCCAACCAAAAGTGGCAGGTATAAGTGACAAGAAGCTCAAGGGATGAGTGAGAATACGAACACAAGAGGGTGTAACTACCCTCCTGCCCACACCATACAACCTAACCCTAACCCTAACCCTAAACCTAACCCTAACCCTAACCCTAACCCTAACCCTAACCCTAACCCTAACCCTAATGCAACGCACGAAGGACTTGGTCTGTTTGTTTGTAGCTCCCTGATGAGCCGCAAGATGGCGAAACCGGTCGGAGTGTTCCAAGAAGGAACGATGGATGGTACTTAAGGCTGGAGGACGGGACACATTCAGTAGTAGCCAAGCAGGAACTCTGGATGGTGCCTAAAGCTAAAGCACAAGGTGCATTCATTTGGACAACAGCAACAGTCTGAGGTGCGGGCCAGAACCAAGAGGCAGACAACATAGGGAGGGCGTTTCCCCCCTCTGCCCACCATTTTAAAACCTAACTTTTGCAAGTGACGCACTAAGGACTTGGTCTGTTTGTTTGTAGCTCCCTGATGAGCCGCAAGATGGCGAAACCGGTCGGAGTGTTCCAAGAAGGAACGATGGATGCTACTTAAGGCTGCAGGACGGGACACATTCAGTAGTAGCCAAGCAGGAACTCTGGATGGTGCCTAAAGCTAAAGCACAAGGTGCATTCATTTGGACAACAGCAACAGTCTGAGGTGCGGGCCAGAACCAAGAGGCAGACAACATAGGGAGGGCGTTTCCCCCCTCTGCCCACCATTTTAAAACCTAACTTTTGCAAGTGACGCACTAAGGACTTGGTCTGTTTGTTTGTAGCTCCCTGATGAGCCGCAAGATGGCGAAACCGGTCGGAGTGTTCCAAGAAGGAACGATGGATGGTACTTAAGGCTGGAGGATGGGACACATTCAGTAGTAGCCAAGCAGGAACTCTGGATGGTGCCTAAAGCTAAAGCACAAAGTGCATTCATTTGGACAACAGCAACAGTCTGAGGTGCGGGCCAGAACCAAGAGGCAGACAACATAGGGAGGGCGTTTCCCCCCTCTGCCCACCATTTTAAAACCTAACTTTTGCAAGTGACGCACTAAGGACTTGGTCTGTTTGTTTGTAGCTCCCTGATGAGCCGCAAGATGGCGAAACCGGTCGGAGTGTTCCAAGAAGGAACGATGGATGGTACTTAAGGCTGCAGGACGGGACACATTCAGTAGTAGCCAAGCAGGAACTCTGGATGGTGCCTAAAGCTAAAGCACAAGGTGCATTCATTTGGACAACAGCAACAGTCTGAGGTGCGGGCCAGAACCAAAAGGCAGACAACATAGGGAGGGCGTTTCCCCCCTCTGCCCACCATTTTAAAACCTAACTTTTGCAAGTGACGCACTAAGGACTTGGTCTGTTTGTTTGTAGCTCCCTGATGAGCCGCAAGATGGCGAAACCGGTCGGAGTGTTCCAAGAAGGAACGATGGATGCTACTTAAGGCTGCAGGACGGGACACATTCAGTAGTAGCCAAGCAGGAACTCTGGATGGTGCCTAAAGCTAAAGCACAAGGTGCATTCATTTGGACAACAGCAACAGTCTGAGGTGCGGGCCAGAACCAAGAGGCAGACAACATAGGGAGGGCGTTTCCCCCCTCTGCCCACCATTTTAAAACCTAACTTTTGCAAGTGACGCACTAAGGACTTGGTCTGTTTGTTTGTAGCTCCCTGATGAGCCGCAAGATGGCGAAACCGGTCGGAGTGTTCCAAGAAGGAACGATGGATGGTACTTAAGGCTGGAGGACGGGACACATTCAGTAGTAGCCAAGCAGGAACTCTGGATGGTGCCTAAAGCTAAAGCACAAGGTGCATTCATTTGGACAACAGCAACAGTCTGAGGTGCGGGCCAGAACCAAAAGGCAGACAACATAGGGAGGGCGTTTCCCCCCTCTGCCCACCATTTTAAAACCTAACTTTTGCAAGTGACGCACTAAGGACTTGGTCTGTTTGTTTGTAGCTCCCTGATGAGCCGCAAGATGGCGAAACCGGTCGGAGTGTTCCAAGAAGGAACGATGGATGGTACTTAAGGCTGGAGGACGGGACACATTCAGTAGTAGCCAAGCAGGAACTCTGGATGGTGCCTAAAGCTAAAGCACAAGGTGCATTCATTTGGACAACAGCAACAGTCTGAGGTGCGGGCCAGAACCAAGAGGCAGACAACATAGGGAGGGCGTTTCCCCCCTCTGCCCACCATTTTAAAACCTAACTTTTGCAAGTGACGCACTAAGGACTTGGTCTGTTTGTTTGTAGCTCCCTGATGAGCCGCAAGATGGCGAAACCGGTCGGAGTGTTCCAAGAAGGAACGATGGATGGTACTTAAGGCTGGAGGACGGGACACATTCAGTAGTAGCCAAGCAGGAACTCTGGATGGTGCCTAAAGCTAAAGCACAAGGTGCATTCATTTGGACAACAGCAACAGTCTGAGGTGCGGGCCAGAACCAAGAGGCAGACAACATAGGGAGGGCGTTTCCCCCCTCTGCCCACCATTTTAAAACCTAACTTTTGCAAGTGACGCACTAAGGACTTGGTCTGTTTGTTTGTAGCTCCCTGATGAGCCGCAAGATGGCGAAACCGGTCGGAGTGTTCCAAGAAGGAACGATGGATGCTACTTAAGGCTGCAGGACGGGACACATTCAGTAGTAGCCAAGCAGGAACTCTGGATGGTGCCTAAAGCTAAAGCACAAGGTGCATTCATTT
Source organism: Heptranchias perlo (assembly GCF_035084215.1). Lineage (NCBI taxonomy): Eukaryota > Metazoa > Chordata > Chondrichthyes > Hexanchiformes > Hexanchidae > Heptranchias > Heptranchias perlo. The sequence goes on from NW_027139324.1 coordinate 108,114, forward strand.
GGACAACAGCAACAGTCTGAGGTGCGGGCCAGAACCAAGAGGCAGACAACATAGGGAGGGCGTTTCCCCCCTCTGCCCACCATTTTAAAACCTAACTTTTGCAAGTGACGCACTAAGGACTTGGTCTGTTTGTTTGTAGCTCCCTGATGAGCCGCAAGATGGCGAAACCGGTCGGAGTGTTCCAAGAAGGAACGATGGATGGTACTTAAGGCTGGAGGATGGGACACATTCAGTAGTAGCCAAGCAGGAACTCTGGATGGTGCCTAAAGCTAAAGCACAAAGTGCATTCATTTGGACAACAGCAACAGTCTGAGGTGCGGGCCAGAACCAAGAGGCAGACAACATAGGGAGGGCGTTTCCCCCCTCTGCCCACCATTTTAAAACCTAACTTTTGCAAGTGACGCACTAAGGACTTGGTCTGTTTGTTTGTAGCTCCCTGATGAGCCGCAAGATGGCGAAACCGGTCGGAGTGTTCCAAGAAGGAACGATGGATGGTACTTAAGGCTGCAGGACGGGACACATTCAGTAGTAGCCAAGCAGGAACTCTGGATGGTGCCTAAAGCTAAAGCACAAGGTGCATTCATTTGGACAACAGCAACAGTCTGAGGTGCGGGCCAGAACCAAAAGGCAGACAACATAGGGAGGGCGTTTCCCCCCTCTGCCCACCATTTTAAAACCTAACTTTTGCAAGTGACGCACTAAGGACTTGGTCTGTTTGTTTGTAGCTCCCTGATGAGCCGCAAGATGGCGAAACCGGTCGGAGTGTTCCAAGAAGGAACGATGGATGCTACTTAAGGCTGCAGGACGGGACACATTCAGTAGTAGCCAAGCAGGAACTCTGGATGGTGCCTAAAGCTAAAGCACAAGGTGCATTCATTTGGACAACAGCAACAGTCTGAGGTGCGGGCCAGAACCAAGAGGCAGACAACATAGGGAGGGCGTTTCCCCCCTCTGCCCACCATTTTAAAACCTAACTTTTGCAAGTGACGCACTAAGGACTTGGTCTGTTTGTTTGTAGCTCCCTGATGAGCCGCAAGATGGCGAAACCGGTCGGAGTGTTCCAAGAAGGAACGATGGATGGTACTTAAGGCTGGAGGACGGGACACATTCAGTAGTAGCCAAGCAGGAACTCTGGATGGTGCCTAAAGCTAAAGCACAAGGTGCATTCATTTGGACAACAGCAACAGTCTGAGGTGCGGGCCAGAACCAAAAGGCAGACAACATAGGGAGGGCGTTTCCCCCCTCTGCCCACCATTTTAAAACCTAACTTTTGCAAGTGACGCACTAAGGACTTGGTCTGTTGGTTTGTAGCTCCCTGATGAGCCGCAAGATGGCGAAACCGGTCGGAGTGTTCCAAGAAGGAACGATGGATGGTACTTAAGGCTGGAGGACGGGACACATTCAGTAGTAGCCAAGCAGGAACTCTGGATGGTGCCTAAAGCTAAAGCACAAGGTGCATTCATTTGGACAACAGCAACAGTCTGAGGTGCGGGCCAGAACCAAGAGGCAGACAACATAGGGAGGGCGTTTCCCCCCTCTGCCCACCATTTTAAAACCTAACTTTTGCAAGTGACGCACTAAGGACTTGGTCTGTTTGTTTGTAGCTCCCTGATGAGCCGCAAGATGGCGAAACCGGTCGGAGTGTTCCAAGAAGGAACGATGGATGGTACTTAAGGCTGGAGGACGGGACACATTCAGTAGTAGCCAAGCAGGAACTCTGGATGGTGCCTAAAGCTAAAGCACAAGGTGCATTCATTTGGACAACAGCAACAGTCTGAGGTGCGGGCCAGAACCAAGAGGCAGACAACATAGGGAGGGCGTTTCCCCCCTCTGCCCACCATTTTAAAACCTAACTTTTGCAAGTGACGCACTAAGGACTTGGTCTGTTTGTTTGTAGCTCCCTGATGAGCCGCAAGATGGCGAAACCGGTCGGAGTGTTCCAAGAAGGAACGATGGATGCTACTTAAGGCTGCAGGACGGGACACATTCAGTAGTAGCCAAGCAGGAACTCTGGATGGTGCCTAAAGCTAAAGCACAAGGTGCATTCATTTGGACAACAGCAACAGTCTGAGGTGCGGGCCAGAACCAAGAGGCAGACAACATAGGGAGGGCGTTTTCCCCCCTCTGCCCACCATTTTAAAACCTAACTTTTGCAAGTGACGCACTAAGGACTTGGTCTGTTTGTTTGTAGCTCCCTGATGAGCCGCAAGATGGCGAAACCGGTCGGAGTGTTCCAAGAAGGAACGATGGATGGTACTTAAGGCTGCAGGACGGGACACATTCAGTAGTAGCCAAGCAGGAACTCTGGATGGTGCCTAAAGCTAAAGCACAAGGTGCATTCATTTGGACAACAGCAACAGTCTGAGGTGCGGGCCAGAACCAAGAGGCAGACAACATAGGGAGGGCGTTTTCCCCCCTCTGCCCACCATTTTAAAACCTAACTTTTGCAAGTGACGCACTAAGGACTTGGTCTGTTTGTTTGTAGCTCCCTGATGAGCCGCAAGATGGCGAAACCGGTCGGAGTGTTCCAAGAAGGAACGATGGATGGTACTTAAGGCTGCAGGACGGGACACATTCAGTAGTAGCCAAGCAGGAACTCTGGATGGTGCCTAAAGCTAAAGCACAAGGTGCATTCATTTGGACAACAGCAACAGTCTGAGGTGCGGGCCAGAACCAAGAGGCAGACAACATAGGGAGGGCGTTTCCCCCCTCTGCCCACCATTTTAAAACCTAACTTTTGCAAGTGACGCACTAAGGACTTGGTCTGTTTGTTTGTAGCTCCCTGATGAGCCGCAAGATGGCGAAACCGGTCGGAGTGTTCCAAGAAGGAACGATGGATGCTACTTAAGGCTGCAGGACGGGACACATTCAGTAGTAGCCAAGCAGGAACTCTGGATGGTGCCTAAAGCTAAAGCACAAGGTGCATTCATTTGGACAACAGCAACAGTCTGAGGTGCGGGCCAGAACCAAGAGGCAGACAACATAGGGAGGGCGTTTTCCCCCCTCTGCCCACCATTTTAAAACCTAACTTTTGCAAGTGACGCACTAAGGACTTGGTCTGTTTGTTTGTAGCTCCCTGATGAGCCGCAAGATGGCGAAACCGGTCGGAGTGTTCCAAGAAGGAACGATGGATGGTACTTAAGGCTGCAGGACGGGACACATTCAGTAGTAGCCAAGCAGGAACTCTGGATGGTGCCTAAAGCTAAAGCACAAGGTGCATTCATTTGGACAACAGCAACAGTCTGAGGTGCGGGCCAGAACCAAGAGGCAGACAACATAGGGAGGGCGTTTTCCCCCCTCTGCCCACCATTTTAAAACCTAACTTTTGCAAGTGACGCACTAAGGACTTGGTCTGTTTGTTTGTAGCTCCCTGATGAGCCGCAAGATGGCGAAACCGGTCGGAGTGTTCCAAGAAGGAACGATGGATGGTACTTAAGGCTGCAGGACGGGACACATTCAGTAGTAGCCAAGCAGGAACTCTGGATGGTGCCTAAAGCTAAAGCACAAGGTGCATTCATTTGGACAACAGCAACAGTCTGAGGTGCGGGCCAGAACCAAGAGGCAGACAACAGAGGGAGGGCGTTTTCCCCCCTCTGCCCACCATTTTAAAACCTAACCCTAACCCTAACCCTAACCCTAACCCTAATGCAGCGTAACCCTAACCCTAACCCTAACCCTAATGCAACGCACGAAGGACTTGGTCTGTTTGTTTGTAGCTCCCTGATGAGCCGCAAGATGGCGAAACCGGTCGGAGTGTTCCAAGAAGGAACGATGGATGGTACTTAAGGCTGGAGGACGGGACACATTCAGTAGTAGCCAAGCAGGAACTCTGGATGGTGCCTAAAGCTAAAGCACAAGGTGCATTCATTTGGACAACAGCAACAGTCTGAGGTGCGGGCCAGAACCAAGAGGCAGACAACATAGGGAGGGCGTTTCCCCCCTCTGCCCACCATTTTAAAACCTAACTTTTGCAAGTGACGCACTAAGGACTTGGTCTGTTTGTTTGTAGCTCCCTGATGAGCCGCAAGATGGCGAAACCGGTCGGAGTGTTCCAAGAAGGAACGATGGATGCTACTTAAGGCTGCAGGACGGGACACATTCAGTAGTAGCCAAGCAGGAACTCTGGATGGTGCCTAAAGCTAAAGCACAAGGTGCATTCATTTGGACAACAGCAACAGTCTGAGGTGCGGGCCAGAACCAAGAGGCAGACAACATAGGGAGGGCGTTTCCCCCCTCTGCCCACCATTTTAAAACCTAACTTTTGCAAGTGACGCACTAAGGACTTGGTCTGTTTGTTTGTAGCTCCCTGATGAGCCGCAAGATGGCGAAACCGGTCGGAGTGTTCCAAGAAGGAACGATGGATGGTACTTAAGGCTGGAGGACGGGACACATTCAGTAGTAGCCAAGCAGGAACTCTGGATGGTGCCTAAAGCTAAAGCACAAGGTGCATTCATTTGGACAACAGCAACAGTCTGAGGTGCGGGCCAGAACCAAGAGGCAGACAACATAGGGAGGGCGTTTCCCCCCTCTGCCCACCATTTTAAAACCTAACTTTTGCAAGTGACGCACTAAGGACTTGGTCTGTTTGTTTGTAGCTCCCTGATGAGCCGCAAGATGGCGAAACCGGTCGGAGTGTTCCAAGAAGGAACGATGGATGGTACTTAAGGCTGGAGGACGGGACACATTCAGTAGTAGCCAAGCAGGAACTCTGGATGGTGCCTAAAGCTAAAGCACAAGGTGCATTCATTTGGACAACAGCAACAGTCTGAGGTGCGGGCCAGAACCAAGAGGCAGACAACATAGGGAGGGCGTTTTCCCCCCTCTGCCCACCATTTTAAAACCTAACTTTTGCAAGTGACGCACTAAGGACTTGGTCTGTTTGTTTGTAGCTCCCTGATGAGCCGCAAGATGGCGAAACCGGTCGGAGTGTTCCAAGAAGGAACGATGGATGGTACTTAAGGCTGGAGGACGGGACACATTCAGTAGTAGCCAAGCAGGAACTCTGGATGGTGCCTAAAGCTAAAGCACAAGGTGCATTCATTTGGACAACAGCAACAGTCTGAGGTGCGGGCCAGAACCAAGAGGCAGACAACATAGGGAGGGCGTTTCCCCCCTCTGCCCACCATTTTAAAACCTAACCCTAACCCTAACCCTAACCCTAACCCTAATGCAGCGTTAACCCTAACCCTAACCCTAATGCAGCGTGGGCCAACCAAAAGTGGCAGGTATAAGTGACAAGAAGCTCAAGCGTTGAGTAAGAATACGAACACAAGAGGGTGTAACTACCCTCCTGCCCACACCATACAACCTAACCCTAACCCTAACCCTAACGCAGCGTGGGCCAACCAAAAGTGGCAGGTATAAGTGACAAGAATCTCAAGCGTTGAGTAAGAATACGAACACAAGAGGGTGTAACTACCCTCCTGCCCACACCATACAACCTAACCCTAACCCTAACCCTAACCATAACCCTAACCCTAACCCTAATACACCTAACCCTAACCCTGATGCACCCCAACCTAACCCCAATATAGCCCTGAACCTAACTGCGACCCTGACCCTCACCTAACCCCAACACTAACCCCAGTGCAGCAACCCTAACCCTAACCTGAACCCCCCAACCTCAATACAACATAACCCTAACACTACGTAAAATAAAGGGTAGAGTTCCAACACCAATAATAATAACTAAATACGACATAGAGGCCATAAATTGGCAAAACCCAGGAACTGATTATAACCCCAGAGGGGGATCAAAGGATTACGGATCAAGAAATTACTAAGAAGCGATCGGCAAGAAAAAGAAGCCAGGTGGTAAGGTAAAGCGTGGGCCAACCAAAAGTGGCAGGTATAAGTGACAAGAAGCTCAAGGGTTGAGTGAGAATACGAACACAAGAGGGTGTAACTACCCTCCTGCCCACACCATACAACCGAACATTCAGGAGTGACACGCTTTACATTACCACAGACAAAAAAAGATATAAATGCCAAGAAAAGAAAACCCAGAGAATATATCTTGCAAATACCTTAAATCTAAACTTGATCAGTGAGGTAGATGGTTAAATAACTTTTGTTCCCCTTCTGCCCCCCCACAAAAAAAGCAGCAAGCAACTTATAAAAATAGGGAGCACCAAGGAGGTTTTTTTAAATTTTAAAATCTAAAATATTTAAAAGGTGCACTTAAAATAAAGCATAGCTGGAAATGTGGGTCTGACAGACATGGAACTCATCTTCCCAAACCCCCCCCCCCCCCCCACGAAGTTTGGGACAGCAATAAGGGCACAAAAGATTACATATTTTTTTTAAAAAGTTGTAGTTCCCATAGACACGGTCTCTGGACATTGATGCGGGGACGGCGCCTTTAAGAGATGCCTGGTGCTGCGGGGACGGCCCCTTTAAGAGATGCCTGGTGCTGCGGGGAACGCGACAGCAGGGAGCTGCTGGATATCGACCTCGGTTTTTTAAAAAGAAACCCTTTCCCCGGGGATCTGGAGGAGTTGGGGACACGGGTGAGAATCCGATAACTTTATCTTGTCTTTAGATTTTGAGCGTTCACCGGGTGATTTTTATCTTTGAAATCGGGTTTTTTTCTCAGCGACTGAAAAGCGAGCGCCGCGTGAGGCATTCTGGGATATGGAGTTCTCTCGGGTCAAACACGAGGGCAAGACCCGTAAATAAAAGGGTTTACTTGGTCTCTCTGGGGCTGGGGGACCTTTCTTTCCCCCTCCTCTCCCCCCGGGGGGCGGGTGGCAGCGGTTACGGGAGTTTTTATGGGGAATCGGACCTTGGAAATCAAAATTTTGTTCCACGCGGCCGCTGAAAAGCGAGCGACGCGTGAGGCATTCTGGGAGATTGAGTCTCGTTTAACGAGCGATCGGGTTTAAAAAGGAGCAAATCGGTGGGAAGTTTAATTAATTGTTTAAAATACCCTCATAATTAAAAGGCATAGCCGGAGGTGGGGGTTTGGAGAAGTAGCTTCATGTTTTTATTTAAAAAATGAGGTGAGGCGGACAGGTAATCAAGCCCCGGGGTCAGCAGACAGTCAGACTCCGTGGCGCCAGAATGACCTGGAGCATTAAAACAGATTCAAAGGTTAAAAAGCAATATTTTTAAAAACATTACCTCAAAAAAAATAACCCCAAACATCTAAGATAAACTAAAGGAACATTAAAACATTAGGTTAAAAAAATATAATTTAAAAATAACGAACACGTGGAGCGAAGGGGGCGGGGCCAGCCCTGCATGAGACAGGACTCATTACATACAGGACAGAAATTCTAACCAATCCCAGGTCAAGGCTAGCCTGCTTGTGGGCGGGAACAAAACTTCAGCCAACAGTAGCACACAGGGGAGGGGCCAGTCCAAGGCTCCGGACTTATAAACAACTGTAAACAAAGTTAAAATCCTTTCTCCCTGATGAAGCTTAAGGATAAGCGAAACGTCGGAGAAAAAAAGATTCCAGGCCGGAGAACTTACTGAACGAAAGAGTTTTTGGATAGTACTGTTGCAGGCAGAGAACCATCGAAGCCAGAGAGCCACCGGAGGGGAGGTGAGACCGGTGGAAAAAGAGCCTTTCCAGGCGGGACAGCCGGCTGAACTGGGGAGTGTTTGGAGGACGCAGTCCCAGGCAGGAGACCATCTGAGCCAGGGAGCCACCGTGGGGTGAGATTACAGTTACTAGCGGGGACCTCTATTACCAAATAGAAGCTAGCAACATCTTTTAAAACCTTTTTCACCTTTCTACACCCAGGGAATGGCTAACACTATGCGGAACACATGCAGGTTGTCTGACAACCGTACGCATATGAGGTCGGACCCTGGTACACATAGGTGTCTCCCCGTAGCCAGGGATGAATTTGCTACAACAGTGAGAATAATTTATAGAATTTTCCAGACAATCCACCATCTAATATTCTTAAAGGGCCAGAATCAGCCCCCTAAGGGCATCTTAAAACAAGCTGATAAACTAACCTGCTTTATAAAACCGGCAAAACCGTCACAGGAAACCCTAACCAAATTGGCTTTGAATTCAGAAAATTGGGCAAAACAGACCAGACAGATTCTAATTGAGCACTATACAACAAACCTGGAAGAATTAGAAAATGAATTTGCTCAGGCTGCAGTGACAGAACGCCTGGAAGAAATTATGACGAAAGCCACTAATTGGATTAAAAAGAGTCTTAGACATAAATTCAAAATTCAATCAATTGATGAGGCAAAGAGACATGTGGTGGGATTAGCATCACGGTTGACAGAGCAAGGGACCAGCACACAATTGAGGACAGAACAGCGGACCGGCACACGGACTAGGACGCCCCCACGCCATAGGCCAAATACCTGGGCAGCCTTGTTCCACCAGCCTGCGATCACAGCCCCCTCATGCCGCAGACGGACTGAAAACCCCCCCCCACCCCGTGGGCCAGCTGCCACGACTTTGTCACGCCACCGACGGATACCCCCACCCCGTGAGCCAACTGCCACAACCTCGTCAAGCCACCGACACACCCCCCCCACCCTTTGAGCCAGCTGCCATGACTTCAGCACGCCACCGGCAGACCCCCCCACCCCTTGCACCAGTTGCCACGACTTCGTCACACCACCAACACACCCCCCCACCCTTGGAGCCAGCTGCCATGACTTCGTCATGCCACCGATGGACCCCCCCACCCCTTGCACCAGTTGCCACGACTTCGTCACACCACCAACACACACCCCCACCCTTTGAGCCAGCTGCCATGACTTCGTCACGCCACCGACAGACCCCCCCACCCCGTGGGCCAGCTACCCCGACTTCATCACACCACCAGCAGACCACTGAAACCCCCCCTTCCTTGCGGTCCAGGGCAGTGACCCCCCCTTCCCCGCCATCCAGGGCGGCGACTAGCCCTACCCCACCCCACAGGCCAAGGACCAGGATTTCCAATGTGGCCATCATTAGGGACCTGGACATCACACTTGGCTCTCAAGAGCCTGAGCCACGTAGACCCCAGCACTACATGGGGAACCAACATCAGACCGTATTAAACCAAATCACTAGGGATTCCTCAGACCCAAAACAAACAGAAGGGAGAACCCCTCCTACACCAGGGACAAATCCATGCACAACATTCCTGTACCCCAAAACCAGGGTCACGTACCAACCGCTCCCACAGAGACAAAAGAAAGACTGTACCAAACCAACCATCCCAAGAAATACAGCAGTTCTAGAGCCCGAGATCAGTGTCACAAAACAACCCCTTCCACAGAAACAAAGGAGCGACCAGACCGGACAGGTAAACCCAATAGACACAGAAATGAGGACAGGAACAATGAGAGCCCAGACAGACAACACAGTAGGAGAGGCAGAAATAGCTGAAGCCGAGGTAGGGAACACAATAGGGGAGGCAGGGGTAGCAGACATAGAAACAGAAAACACACCAACAGGGGCAGAACCTGACTCTGAAGGGGAAGATGCACAGAGAGTGACGAGGCACCCCAACACCAGCCGAAAAAACATTACCTGGAAATTGGAACCCAGAAAATCCATTTTAATAATAGGAGATTCCAACCTCTCCAAGATAAAAAGATGCCCAAATCCCACCACCCAAATTGATAGCTTTCCAGGAGCTAAATTCATTCATGTCACAGCAATTCTGGACAAATTGGAACCCTGCCCGGAGACCAAAAAGGTGGTGCTCTCAGTTGGCATTAATAATCGAACGCAGAGACCACTGACTGCAACCAAGCAACTGCAGTCATTACTTAAATTGGCTAAGAGCACATTCCCAAATGCTCAGATCTGGGTGCCGGAAATTAACTTCAGTAACTTACTTCCAGAAACGGAGAGGGATACAATCAGAGGAATTAACCAGCATATAAAAAAACAGAATTACATACCAGCAATTAATGCTAGATCCTTTAAAGTGGGGGCTGACCACATCCATTGGACAGATAGCACTGCCCATAACATAATAAACCAGTGGATGAAGTCTTTAAACTAAAAAGGACATTAACCCAAGAGAAGGGTAGATTACACCTGGGAAAAACTGTTATTAATATTTCCCAACTCTTTAACCCCACAGAGGTACAGGAGAGGGTTTTAAACAAGGGCCTTACATTTGTTCCAACCCCAAAACATTGTAAAGTACAAATTCAGGAAGATCTGAAAAGGTTTTACAGGAGAGTAAAACTGACCGATTACTTTAGCGATTCAGAAACAGACAAGCAACCTTTTACACCACCATCAGAATGGACCCCACCAAACAATAAAATAGAGCCAGAAATCCTAAACTTTATTAAACAGACTCAATCACAAATTGAAAAAATCCCTAAACAGACAGACAAGCAAAACCTCACTGGAAGAGAGAGACGGGCAATCATAGAACTTAGAAACAATCTAGATATAATCATAAAACCAGCAGATAAGGGCAGTAGTATAGTGATCATGGATAGGCAACAGTATCTACTTGAAGCTCACAGACAGCTTAATAATACAGCCCACTACACGAAATTAGCAGGACCAATTTACCAGGACACACGAAAAGAGATTGGAAACATTTTAACAGAACTAAAGAAATCTAAACACTTGAATCAGAAACAAGTGGAATACCTAAGGGGGGAACAACCACAACCCAGAAAATTCTACATACTACCCAAAATACACAAGCACCCTGACACATGGACTGTACCAGGAGAAATACCACCAGGAAGACCCATTGTGTCAGACTGTGGTAGTGAATCCTACAGGATAGCAGAATACATTGACTCATTCCTAAACCCCTTATCACAGAAGCACCCTAGCTACATTAAAGACACTTACCACTTCATAGAAATAGTGAACTCACTGACCGTACCCCCGAACGCAATACTCTTTACCATGGACATTGAAAGCCTATACACAAACATAGAAACAGACAGAGGCATACAGGCAGTGGAAAATATCCTTAGAAAGTTCCCCCAACCCCACAGACCAGATGCAGCCATAATCCAGCTATTACACCTAGGACTAACAAAAAATGACTTTGAATTCCAGGAGCAATTCTACCTACAGATTAAGGGCACGGCTATGGGCAAGAAATTTGCCCCGGCCTACGCAAACATATACATGGCAGACTGGGAAAACACAGTCTTTGAAAAGTGTTCCAAGCTCCCGATGTGTTATTACAGATACCTGGATGACATATGGGGAGTCTGGACTCACACAGAAACAGAATTGCAAGAATTCTCAACAGTCACCACCAATCGATTAAACTTAAAGTTACAACACATAGAGAAAGTGTGGATTTCCTGGACACCACAGTATTTAAATTACAACAGGAGAATAACAGCCACAAGCTAGCAACAAAGGTATTCTTTAAAGAAACAGACACACACACACTCCTGCACATAAACAGCCACCATCCAAAACATACCTTTCGGGGGCTGGTGAAGTCACAACTGACACGTTTTCACCGCATATGCACAAACGGAGAGGACTTTAGGGAAGCCACCACAACCCTATTTACTGCACTGAGACAGAGAGGTTACACAAAAAGGTTCCTCAGGCACCTTAAGTCTGATTTCCTGAGGGGACTGAATAGCCCACGGCCAAACAGAGAAGTAGCAAGACTACCACTGATAACGACATACGATACAATGACCAAACTAATACACGGAGTGATTAAAACCCAATTTGGGAAACTAAAAGAGGATGTTGACACACTTAGTCGATACCACATAACGTCGGCATACAAAAGAACTCGGAACCTTCGGGACATGCTGGTTCGGAGTAGGATAAGAAAACAGACAACCCAGAACTGCACAAACCCAAAATGTGGGACGTGTAAATACCTAATAATCCGCAAAATGATACAAAATAGACACACAGGAAAAGCAGCCCTAATTAAACAAAGAATTACATGTGAACAGCACAATGCTGTTTATGCAATTCGATGCAAACAATGCCACATCTTGTATGTAGGAGAAACAGGGAATAGTCTAAGGATGAGGCTCACAGGGCACCTCAGTGCTATTAGAACAAAGGATGTATACAAACCTACCTCCCGACACTTCATGGAGCATGGTCTTGAATCCCTGGAATTTATGGGGTTGGAGACCAACAGGAACTGGACAACCTCACAAAGGAAGAGGAGGGAAAAACACTGGATAACAACCCTACAAACTCAGTTACCAAAGGGCTTAAATCAGATCTAAAATGGGGGAAATCCAACATCAAAAAACAAAACTGCCCCGACCTTAATTACCACAAATCCCAACCCCAACTTGATAAACCTCCCAAACCGCAACCACACCACACCCTACCCTAATCACAATAAACAGAACTAACCCCTACTGTTTAAGCTAACCAAAACCACTAAACCCCACACTGCCCACAACAAACAGACCAAAGCCCCAACCCTAACTACAAACAGACCACATCCATATCCCAAATCCTAACTCCAAATGCACCCCACTCTACCCCTAAAGCCTAACCGTAACTCCAATACAGCAAACCTAATCTCCCACCCCACCCCTAAAATCTAAGCCTAACACACCCCACCCTACTCCTAAACCCTGACCCTCACTTAACCCTACCCCTAATGCAACCCTAACCCATAACTCCAACCCCCCAGCCCTGAATCTAATCACAACTCTCCAAATGCACCCCACTCTACCCCTAAAGCCTAACCGTAACTCTAATACAGCAAACCTAATCTCCCACCCCACCCCTAAAATCTAAGCCTAACACACCCCACCCTACTCCTAAACCCTGACCCTCACTTAACCCTACCCCTAATGCAACCCTAACCCATAACTCCAACCCCCCAGCCCTGAATCTAATCACAACTCTGACCCTGGACCCTAACCCTGATGCACCCTACCCTACCCCTAAACACCTAACCCTAACCCTGATGCACCCAACCCTACCCCTAAAACATAACCCTAACCCCACCCCACCCCTAAACACCTAACCCTAACCCTGATGCACCCCAACCTAACCCCAATATAGCCCTGAACCTAACTGCGACCCTGACCCTCACCTAACCCCAACACTAACCCCAGTGCAGCAACCCTAACCCTAACCTGAACCCCCCAACCTCAATACAACATAACCCTAACACTACGTAAAATAAAGGGTAGAGTTCCAACACCAATAATAATAACCAAATACGACATAGAGACCATAAATTGGCAAAACCCAGGAACTGATTATAACCCCAGAGGGGGATCAAAGGATTACGGATCAAGAAATTACTAAGAAGCGATCGGCAAGAAAAAGAAGCCAGGTGGTAAGGTAAAGCGTGGGCCAACCAAAAGTGGCAGGTATAAGTGACAAGAAGCTCAAGCGTTGAGTGAGAATACGAACACAAGAGGGTGTAACTACCCTCCTGCCCACACCATACAACCTAACCGTAACCCTAACCCTAACCCTAACCCTAATGCAGCGTAACCCTAACCCTAACCCTAACCCTGACCCTCACTGAACCCTACCCCTAATGCAACCCTAACCCATAACTCCAACCCCCCAGCCCTGAATCTAATCACAACTCTGACCCTGGACCCTAACCCTGATGCACCCTACCCTACCCCTAAACACCTAACCCTAACCCTGATGCACCCTACCCTACCCCTAAACACCGAACCCTAACCCTGATGCACCCAACCCTACCCCTAAAACATAACCCTAACCCCACCCCACCCCTAAACACCTAACCCTAACCCCAATATAGCCCTGAACCTAACTGCGACCCTGACCCTCACCTAAACCCAACACTAACCCCAGTGCAGCAACCCTAACCCTAACCTGAACCCCCCAACCTCAATACAACATAACCCTAACACTACGTAAAATAAAGGGTAGAGTTCCAACACCAATAATAATAACTAAATACGACATAGAGACCATAAATTGGCAAAACCCAGGAACTGAGTATAACCCCAGAGGGGGATCAAAGGATTACGGATCAAGAAATTACTAAGAAGCGATCGGCAAGAAAAAGAAGCCAGGTGGTAAGGTAAAGCGTGGGCCAACCAAAAGTGGCAGGTATAAGTGACAAGAAGCTCAAGGGTTGAGTGAGAATACGAACACAAGAGGGTGTAACTACCCTCCTGCCCACACCATACAACCTAACCCTAACCCTAACCCTAACCCTAATGCAGTAGCCAAGCAGGAACTCTGGATGGTGCCTAAAGCTAAAGCACAAGGTGCATTCATTTGGACAACAGCAACAGTCTGAGGTGCGGGCCAGAACCAAGAGGCAGACAACATAGGGAGGGCGTTTCCCCCCTCTGCCCACCATTTTAAAACCTAACTTTTGCAAGTGACGCACTAAGGACTTGGTCTGTTTGTTTGTAGCACCCTGATGAGCCGCAAGATGGCGAAACCGGTCGGAGTGTTCCAAGAAGGAACGATGGATGCTACTTAAGGCTGCAGGACGGGACACATTCAGTAGTAGCCAAGCAGGAACTCTGGATGGTGCCTAAAGCTAAAGCACAAGGTGCATTCATTTGGACAACAGCAACAGTCTGAGGTGCGGGCCAGAACCAAGAGGCAGACAACATAGGGAGGGCGTTTCCCCCCTCTGCCCACCATTTTAAAACCTAACCTTTGCAAGTGACGCACTAAGGACTTGGTCTGTTTGTTTGTAGCTCCCTGATGAGCCGCAAGATGGCGAAACCGGTCGGAGTGTTCCAAGAAGGAACGATGGATGGTACTTAAGGCTGGAGGACGGGACACATTCAGTAGTAGCCAAGCAGGAACTCTGGATGGTGCCTAAAGCTAAAGCACAAGGTGCATTCATTTGGACAACAGCAACAGTCTGAGGTGCGGGCCAGAACCAAGAGGCAGACAACATAGGGAGGGCGTTTCCCCCCCCTGCCCACCATTTTAAAACCTAACCTTTGCAAGTGACGCACTAAGGACTTGGTCTGTTTGTTTGTAGCTCCCTGATGAGCCGCAAGATGGCGAAACCGGTCGGAGTGTTCCAAGAAGGAACGATGGATGGTACTTAAGGCTGCAGGACGGGACACATTCAGTAGTAGCCAAGCAGGAACTCTGGATGGTGCCTAAAGCTAAAGCACAAGGTGCATTCATTTGGACAACAGCAACAGTCTGAGGTGCGGGCCAGAACCAAGAGGCAGACAACATAGGGAGGGCGTTTTCCCCCCTCTGCCCACCATTTTAAAACCTAACCCTAACCCTAACCCTAATGCAGCGTAACCCTAACCCTAACCCTAATGCAGCTCCCTGATGAGCCGCAAGATGGCGAAACCGGTCGGAGTGTTCCAAGAAGGAACGATGGATGGTACTTAAGGCTGGAGGACGGGACACATTCAGTAGTAGCCAAGCAGGAACTCTGGATGGTGCCTAAAGCTAAAGCACAAGGTGCATTCATTTGGACAACAGCAACAGTCTGAGGTGCGGGCCAGAACCAAGAGGCAGACAACATAGGGAGGGCGTTTGCCCCCTCTGCCCACCATTTTAAAACCTAACTTTTGCAAGTGACGCACTAAGGACTTGGTCTGTTTGTTTGTAGCTCCCTGATGAGCCGCAAGATGGCGAAACCGGTCGGAGTGTTCCAAGAAGGAACGATGGATGGTACTTAAGGCTGGAGGACGGGACACATTCAGTAGGAGCCAAGCAGGAACTCTGGATGGTGCCTAAAGCTAAAGCACAAGGTGCATTCATTTGGACAACAGCAACAGTCTGAGGTGCGGGCCAGAACCAAGAGGCAGACAACATAGGGAGGGCGTTTTCCCCCCTCTGCCCACCATTTTAAAACCTAAACCTAACCCTAACCCTAACCCGAACCCTAACGCAGCGTAACCCTAACCCTAACCCTAACTCCAACCCCCCAGCCCTGAATCTAATCACAACTCTGACCCTGGACCCTAACCCTGATGCACCCTACCCTACCCCTAAACACCTAACCCTAACCCTGATGCACCTTACCCTACCCCTAAACACCTAACCCTAACCCTGATGCACCCAACCCTACCCCTAAAACATAACCCTAACCCCACCCCACCCCTAAACACCTAACCCTAACCCTGATGCACCCCAACCTAACCCCAATATAGCCCTGAACCTAACTGCGACCCTGACCCTCACCTAACCCCAACACTAACCCCAGTGCAGCAACCCTAACCCTAACCTGAACCCCCCAACCTCAATACAACATAACCCTAACACTACGTAAAATAAAGGGTAGAGTTCCAACACCAATAATAATAACTAAATACGACATAGAGGCCATAAATTGGCAAAACCCAGGAACTGATTATAACCCCAGAGGGGGATCAAAGGATTACGGATCAAGAAATTACTAAGAAGCGATCGGCAAGAAAAAGAAGCCAGGTGGTAAGGTAAAGCGTGGGCCAACCAAAAGTGGCAGGTATAAGTGACAAGAAGCTCAAGGGTTGAGTGAGAATACGAACACAAGAGGGTGTAACTACCCTCCTGCCCACACCATACAACCTAACATTCAGGAGTGACACGCTTTACATTACCACAGACAAAAAAAGATATAAATGCCAAGAAAAGAAAACCCAGAGAATATATCTTGCAAATACCTTAAATCTAAACTTGATCAGTGAGGTAGATGGTTAAATAACTTTTTGTTCCCCTTTTGCCCCCCCACAAAAAAAGCAGCAAGCAACTTATAAAAATAGGGAGCACCAAGGAGGTTTTTTTAAATTTTAAAATCTAAAATATTTAAAAGGTGCACTTAAAATAAAGCATGGCTGGAAATGTGGGTCTGACAGACATGGAACTCATCTTCCCAAAACCCCCCCCCCCCCCCACGAGGTTTGGGACAGCAATAAGGGCACAAAAGATTACGTATTTTTAAAAAAAGTTGTAGTTCCCATAGACACGGTCTCTGGACATGGATGCGGGGACGGCCCCTTTAAGAGAAGCCTGGTGCTGCGGGGACGGCCCCTTTAAGAGATGCCTGGTGCTGCGGGGAACGCGACAGCAGGGAGCTGCTGGATATCGACCTCGGTTTTTTTTAAAAGAAACCCTTTCCCCGGGGATCTGGAGGAGTTGGGGACACGGGTGAGAATCCGATAACTTTATCTAGTCTTTAGATTTTGAGCGTTCACCGGGTGATTTTTATCTTTGAAATCGGGTTTTTTTCTCAGCGACTGAAAAGCGAGCGCCGCGTGAGGCATTCTGGGATATGGAGTTCTCTCGGGTCAAACACGAGGGCAAGACCCGTAAATAAAAGGGTTTACTTGGTCTCTCTGGGGCTGGGGGACCTTTCTTTCCCCCTCCTCTCCCCCCGGGGGGCGGGTGGCAGCGGTTACGGGAGTTTTTATGGGGAATCGGACCTTGGAAATCAAAATTTTGTTCCACGCGGCCGCTGAAAAGCGAGCGCCGCGTGAGGCATTCTGGGATATGGAGTTCTCTCGGGTCAAACACGAGGGCAACGCTCTTAAATAAAAGGGTTTACTTTGGTTTTTTGGGGCTGGGGGACCTTTCTTTCCCCCTCCTCTCCCCCCGGGGGGGAGGGTGGCGGCGGATTCGGGAGTTTTTTTTGGGAATCGGACCTTGGAAATCGGTTTTTTTCTGCGCGGCCGCTGAAAAGCGAGCGACGCGTGAGGCATTCTGGGAGATTGAGTCTCGTTTAACGAGCGATCGGGTTTAAAAAGGAGGAAATCGGTGGGAAGTTTAATTAATTGTTTAAAATACCCTCATAATTAAAAGGCATAGCCGGAGGTGGGGGTTTGGAGAAGTAGCTTCATGTTTTCATCTTAAAAAATGAGGTGAGGCGGACAGGTAATCAAGCCCCGGGGTCAGCAGACAGTCAGACTCCGTGGCGCCAGAATGACCTGGAGCATTAAAACAGATTCAAAGGTTAAAAAACAATATTTTTAAAAACATTACCTCAAAAAAAATAACCCCAAACATCTAAGATAAACTAAAGGAACATTAAAACATTAGGTTAAAAAAATATAATTTAAAAATAACGAACACGTGGAGCGAAGGGGGCGGGGCCAGCCCTGCATGAGACAGGACTCATTACATACAGGACAGAAATTCTAACCAATCCCAGGTCAAGGCTAGCCTGCTTGTGGGCGGGAACAAAACTTCAGCCAACAGTAGCACACAGGGGAGGGGCCAGTCCAAGGCTCCGGACTTATAAGCAACTGTAAACAAAGTTAAAATCCTTTCTCCCTGATGAAGCTTAAGGATAAGCGAAACGTCGGAGAAAAAAAGATTCCAGGCCGGAGAACTTACTGAACGAAAGAGTTTTTGGATAGTACTGTTGCAGGCAGAGAACCATCGAAGCCAGAGAGCCACCGGAGGGGAGGTGAGACCGGTGGAAAAAGAGCCTTTCCAGGCGGGACAGCCGGCTGAGCTGGGGAGTGTTTGGAGGACGCAGTCCCAGGCAGGAGACCATCTGAGCCAGGGAGCCACCGTGGGTACTGTTGCAGGCAGAGAACCATCGAAGCCAGAGAGCCACCGGAGGGGAGGTGAGACCGGTGGAAAAAGAGCCTTTCCAGGCGGGACAGCCGGCTGAGCTGGGGAGTGTTTGGAGGACGCAGTCCCAGGCAGGAGACCATCTGAGCCAGGGAGCCACCGTGGGTACTGTTGCAGGCAGAGAACCATCGAAGCCAGAGAGCCACCGGAGGGGAGGTGAGACCGGTGGAAAAAGAGCCTTTCCAGGCGGGACAGCCGGCTGAGCTGGGGAGTGTTTGGAGGACGCAGTCCCAGGCAGGAGACCATCTGAGCCAGGGAGCCACCGTGGGTACTGTTGCAGGCAGAGAACCATCGAAGCCAGAGAGCCACCGGAGGGGAGGTGAGACCGGTGGAAAAAGAGCCTTTCCAGGCGGGACAGCCGGCTGAGCTGGGGAGTGTTTGGAGGACGCAGTCCCAGGCAGGAGACCATCTGAGCCAGGGAGCCACCGTGGGGTGAGATTACAGTTACTAGCGGGGACCTCTATTACCAAATAGAAGCTAGTAACATCTTTTAAAACCTTTTGCACCTTTCTACACCCAGGGAATGGCTAACACTATGCGGAACACATGCAGGTTGTCTGACAACCGTACGCATATGAGGTCGGACCCTGGTACACATAGGGTTGTGGTGGCTTCCCTAAATTCATCCCTGGTCTCCCCGTAGCCAGGGATGAATTTGCTACAACAGTGAGAATAATTTATAGAATTTTCCAGACAATCCACCATCTAATCAAAACCTCACTGGAAGAGAGAGACGGGCAATCATAGAACTTAGAAACAATCTGGATATAATCATAAAACCAGCGGATAAGGGCAGTAGTATAGTGATCATGGATAGGCAACAGTATCTACTTGAAGCTCACAGACAGCTTAATAATACAGCCCACTACACGAAATTAGCAGGACCAATTTACCAGGACACACGAAAAGAGATTGGAAACATTTTAACAGAACTAAAGAAATCTAAACACTTGAATCAGAAACAAGTGGAATACCTAAGGGGGGAACAACCACAACCCAGAAAATTCTACATACTACCCAAAATACACAAGCACCCTGACACATGGACTGTACCAGGAGAAATACCACCAGGGAGACCCATTGTGTCAGACTGTGGTAGTGAATCCTACAGGATAGCAGAATACATTGACTCATTCCTAAACCCCTTATCACAGAAGCACCCTAGCTACATTAAAGACACTTACCACTTCATAGAAATAGTGAACTCACTGACCGTACCCCCGAACGCAATACTCTTTACCATGGACATTGAAAGCCTATACACAAACATAGAAACAGACAGAGGCATACAGGCAGTGGAAAATATCCTTAGAAAGTTCCCCCAACCCCACAGACCAGATGCAGCCATAATCCAGCTATTACACCTAGGACTAACAAAAAATGACTTTGAATTCCAGGAGCAATTCTACCTACAGATTAAGGGCACGGCTATGGGCAAGAAATTTGCCCCGGCCTACGCAAACATATACATGGCAGACTGGGAAAACACAGTCTTTGAAAAGTGTTCCAAGCTCCCGATGTGTTATTACAGATACCTGGATGACATATGGGGAGTCTGGACTCACACAGAAACAGAATTGCAAGAATTCTCAACAGTCACCACCAATCTATTAAACTGAAAGTTACAACACATAGAGAAAGTGTGGATTTCCTGGACACCACAGTATTTAAATTACAACAGGAGAATAACAGCCACAAGCTAGCAACAAAGGTATTCTTTAAAGAAACAGACACACACACACTCCTGCACATAAACAGCCACCATCCAAAACATACCTTTCGGGGGCTGGTGAAGTCACAACTGACACGTTTTCACCGCATATGCACAAACGGAGAGGACTTTAGGGAAGCCACCACAACCCTATTTACTGCACTGAGACAGAGAGGTTACACAAAAAGGTTCCTCAGGCACCTTAAGTCTGATTTCCTGAGGGGACTGAATAGCCCACGGCCAAACAGAGAAGTAGCAAGACTACCACTGATAACGACATACGATACAATGACCAAACTAATACACGGAGTGATTAAAACCCAATTTGGGAAACTAAAAGAGGATGTTGACACACTTAGTCGATACCACATAACGTCGGCATACAAAAGAACTCGGAACCTTCGGGACATGCTGGTTCGGAGTAGGATAAGAAAACAGACAACCCAGAACTGCACAAACCCAAAATGTGGGACGTGTAAATACCTAATAATCCGCAAAATGATACAAAATAGACACACAGGAAAAGCAGCCCTAATTAAACAAAGAATTACATGTGAACAGCACAATGCTGTTTATGCAATTCGATGCAAACAATGCCACATCTTGTATGTAGGAGAAACAGGGAATAGTCTAAGGATGAGGCTCACAGGGCACCTCAGTGCTATTAGAACAAAGGATGTATACAAACCTACCTCCCGACACTTCATGGAGCATGGTCTTGAATCCCTGGAATTTATGGGGTTGGAGACCAACAGGAACTGGACAACCTCACAAAGGAAGAGGAGGGAAAAACACTGGATAACAACCCTACAAACTCAGTTACCAAAGGGCTTAAATCAGATCTAAAATGGGGGAAATCCAACATCAAAAAACAAAACTGCCTCGACCTTAATTACCACAAATCCCAACCCCAACTTGATAAACCTCCCAAACCGCAACCACACCACACCCTACCCTAATCACAATAAACAGAGCTAACCCCTACTGTTTAAGCTAACCAAAACCACTAAACCCCACACTGCCCACAACAAACAGACCAAAGCCCCAACCCTAACTACAAACAGACCACATCCATATCCCAAATCCTAACTCCAAATGCACCCCACTCTACCCCTAAAGCCTAACCGTAACTCTAATACAGCAAACCTAATCTCCCACCCCACCCCTAAAATCTAAGCCTAACACACCCCACCCTACTCCTAAACCCTGACCCTCACTTAACCCTACCCCTAATGCAACCCTAACCCATAACTCCAACCCCCCAGCCCTGAATCTAATCACAACTCTGACCCTGGACCCTAACCCTGATGCACCCTACCCTACCCCTAAACACCTAACCCTAACCCTGATGCACCCAACCCTACCCCTAAAACATAACCCTAACCCCACCCCACCCCTAAACACCTAACCCTATCCCTGATGCACCCCAACCTAACCCCAATATAGCCCTGAACCTAACTGCGACCCTGACCCTCACCTAACCCCAACACTAACCCCAGTGCAGCAACCCTAACCCTAACCTGAACCCCCCAACCTCAATACAACATAACCCTAACACTACGTAAAATAAAGGGTAGAGTTCCAACACCAATAATAATAATTAATACGACATAGAGACCATAAATTGGCAAAACCCAGGAACTGATTATAACCCCAGAGGGGGATCAAAGGATTACGGATCAAGAAATTACTAAGAAGCGATCGGCAAGAAAAAGAAGCCAGGTGGTAAGGTAAAGCGTGGGCCAACCAAAAGTGGCAGGTATAAGTGACAAGAAGCTCAAGGGTTGAGTGAGAATACGAACACAAGAGGGTGTAACTACCCTCCTGCCCACACCATACAACCTAACCGTAACCCTAACCCTAACCCTAACCCTAATGCAGCGTAACCCTAACCCTAACCCTAACCCTAACCCTGACCCTCACTGAACCCTACCTCTAATGCAACCCTAACCCATAACTCCAACCCCCCAGCCCTGAATCTAATCACAACTCTGACCCTGGACCCTAACCCTGATGCACCCTACCCTACCCCTAAACACCTAACCCTAACCCTGATGCACCCTACCCTACCCCTAAACACCTAACCCTAACCCTGATGCACCCAACCCTACCCCTAAAACATAACCCTAACCCCACCCCACCCCTAAACACCTAACCCTCACCCTGATGCACCCCAACCTAACCCCAATATAGCCCTGAACCTAACTGCGACCCTGACCCTCACCTAAACCCAACACTAACCCCAGTGCAGCAACCCTAACCCTAACCTGAACCCCCCAACCTCAATACAACATAACCCTAACACTACGTAAAATAAAGGGTAGAGTTCCAACACCAATAATAATAACTAAATACGACATAGAGACCATAAATTGGCAAAACCCAGGAACTGAGTATAACCCCAGAGGGGGATCAAAGGATTACGGATCAAGAAATTACTAAGAAGCGATCGGCAAGAAAAAGAAGCCAGGTGGTAAGGTAAAGCGTGGGCCAACCAAAAGTGGCAGGTATAAGTGACAAGAAGCTCAAGGGTTGAGTGAGAATACGAACACAAGAGGGTGTAACGACCCTCCTGCCCACACCATACAACCTAACCCTAACCCTAACCCTAACCCTAACCCTAATGCCTAAAGCTAAAGCACAAGGTGCATTCATTTGGACAACAGCAACAGTCTGAGGTGCGGGCCAGAACCAAGAGGCAGACAACATAGGGAGGGCGTTTCCCCCCTCTGCCCACCATTTTGAAACCTAACCTTTGCAAGTGACGCACTAAGGACTTGGTCTGTTTGTTTGTAGCTCCCTGAGGAGCCGCAAGGGCGGCGAAACCGGTCGGAGTGTTCCAAGAAGGAACGATGGATGGTACTTAAGGCTGGAGGACGAGACACATTCAGTAGTAGCCAAGCAGGAACTCTGGATGGTGCCTAAAGCTAAAGCACAAGGTGCATTCATTTGGACAACAGCAACAGTCTGAGGTGCGGGCCAGAACCAAGAGGCAGACAACATAGGGAGGGCGTTTCCCCCCTCTGCCCACCATTTTGAAACCTAACCTTTGCAAGTGACGCACTAAGGACTTGGTCTGTTTGTTTGTAGCTCCCTGAGGAGCCGCAAGGGCGGCGAAACCGGTCGGAGTGTTCCAAGAAGGAACAATGGATAGTACTTAAGGCTGGAGGACGAGACACATTCAGTAGTAGCCAAGCAGGAACTCTGGATGGTGCCTAAAGCTAAAGCACAAGGTGCATTCATTTGGACAACAGCAACAGTCTGAGGTGCGGGCCAGAACCAAGAGGCAGACAACATAGGGAGGGCGTTTCCCCCCTCTGCCCACCATTTTGAAACCTAACCTTTGCAAGTGACGCACTAAGGACTTGGTCTGTTTGTTTGTAGCTCCCTGAGGAGCCGCAAGGGTGGCGAAACCGGTCGGAGTGTTCCAAGAAGGAACGATGGATGGTACTTAAGGCTGGAGGACGAGACACATTCAGTAGTAGCCAAGCAGGAACTCTGGATGGTGCCTAAAGCTAAAGCACAAGGTGCATTCATTTGGACAACAGCAACAGTCTGAGGTGCGGGCCAGAACCAAGAGGCAGACAACATAGGGAGGGCGTTTCCCCCCTCTGCCCACCATTTTGAAACCGAACCCTAACCCTAACCCTAACCCTAACCCTAATTCACTAACCCTAACCCTAACCCTAATGCACCCTAACCCTAACCCTAACCCTAACCCTAATGCAGCGTAACCCTAACCCTAACCCTAACCCTAACCCTAATGCAGCAACCCTAACCCTAACCCTAACACTAATGCAGCACCCTAACCCGAACCCTAACCCTAATGCAGCGTAACCCTAACCCTAACCCTAATGCAGCGTAACCCTAACCCTGACCCTAATCCCTAACCCTAACCCTAACCCTTACCCAGAGGGGGATCAAAGGATTACGGATCAAGAAATTACTAAGAAGAGATCGGCAAGAAAAAGAAGCCAGGTGGTAACGTAAAGCGTGGGCCAACGAAAAGTGGCAGGTATCAGTGACAAGAAGCTCAAGTGTTGAGTGAGAATACGAACACAAGAGGGTGTAACTACCCTCCTGCCCACACCATACAACCTAACCCTAACCCTAACCCTAACCCTAATGCAGCGTAACCCTAACCCTAACCCTAATCCCTAATCCCTAACCCTAACCCTAACCCAGAGGGGGATCAAAGGATTACGGATCAAGAAATTACTAAGAAGAGATCGGCAAGAAAAAGAAGCCAGGTGGTAACGTAAAGCGTGGGCCAACCAAAAGTGGCAGGTATAAGTGACAAGAAGCTCAAGCGTTGAGTGAGAATACGAACACAAGAGGGTGTAACTACCCTCCTGCCCACACCATACAACCTAACATTCAGGAGTGACACGCTTTGTAACCCTAACCCTAACCCTAACACTAATGCAGTGAGAATACGAACACAAGAGGGTGTAACTACCCTCCTGCCCACATCATGCAAACTAATCCTACCCTAACCCTAACCCTAATGCATCGTAACCCTAACCCTAACCCTAACCCCCTAACCCTAACCCTAACCCTAATGCAGCACCCTAACCCGAACCCTAACACTAATGCAGCGTAACCCTAACCCTAATGCAGCGTAACCCTAACCCTGACCCTAATCCCTAATCCCTAACCCTAACCCTAACCCTTACCCAGAGGGGGATCAAAGGATTACGGATCAAGAAATTACTAAGAAGAGATCGGCAAGAAAAAGAAGCCAGGTGGTAACGTAAAGCGTGGGCCAACGAAAAGTGGCAGTTATAAGTGACAAGAAGCTCAAGCGTTGAGTGAGAATACGAACACAAGAGGGTGTAACTACCCTCCTGCCCACACCATACAACCTAACCCTAACCCTAACCCTAACCCTAATGCAGCGTAACCCTAACCCTAACCCTAATCCCTAATCCCTAACCCTAACCCTAACCCAGAGTGGGATCAAAGGATTACGGATCAAGAAATTACTAAGAAGAGATCGGCAAGAAAAAGAAGCCAGGTGGTAACGTAAAGCGTGGGCCAACCAAAAGTGGCAGGTATAA
The DNA here is from genome assembly GCF_035084215.1 of Heptranchias perlo. Classification (NCBI taxonomy): domain Eukaryota; kingdom Metazoa; phylum Chordata; class Chondrichthyes; order Hexanchiformes; family Hexanchidae; genus Heptranchias; species Heptranchias perlo. The sequence continues at coordinate 133,327 of NW_027139324.1, forward strand.
GTGAAAAGAAGCTCAAGCGTTGAGTGAGAATACGAACACAAGAGGGTGTAACTACCCTCCTGCCCACACCATACAACCTAACCCTAACCCTAACCCTAATTCACTAACACTAACCCTAACCCAAACCCTAATGCAGCGTAACCCTAACCCTAACCCTAATGCAGTATTACCCTAACCCTAACCCTAATGCAGCGTAACCCTAACCCTAACCCCAACCCTAATGCAGCGTAACCCTAACCCTAACCCTAATGCAGCGTAACCCTAACCCTAACCCTTATGCAGCGTAACCCTAACCCTAATGCTGCTACATATTGCAACAAATAAAGTGGAACACAGCTGCTGCTCACTGCAACAAATAGAGTGGAACAATGCTGCTGTACACTGCAACAAATTGAGTGTAACACTGCTGCTGCAGACTGCAACAAATAGAGTGCAACACTGCTGCTGCATACTACAACAAATAAAGTGGAACACTGCTGCTGTACACTGCAACAAATAGAGTGCAACACTGCTGTTGCATACTGCAACAAATAGAGTGCAACACTGCTGCTGCTGCACACTGCAACAAATAGAGTGCAACACTGCTGTTGTACACTGCAACAAATAGTGTGGAACACTGCTGCTGCACACTGCAACAAACAGTGTGGAACACTGCTGCTGCACACTGCAACAAATAGATTGGAACACTGCTGCTGCAGACTGCAACAAATAGAGTGGAACACTGCTGTTGTATACTGCAACAAAAAGAGTGTAACACTGCTGCTGCACACTGCAACAAATAGAGTGGAACACTGCTGGTGCACACTGCAACAGAGTGTAAAACTGCGATGGCACACTGCAACAAAAAGAGTGGAATACTGCTGCTCACTGCAACAAATAGAGTGGAACACTGCTGCTGTACACTGCAACAAATAGAGTGGAACACTGCTGCTGCAGACTGCAACAAATAGAGTGGAACACTGCTGCTGCAGACTGCAACAAATAGAGTGTAACAATTCTGCTGCAGACTGCAACAAATAGAGTGTAACACTGCTGCTGCAGACTGCAACAAATAGAGTGCAACACTGCTGTTGCATACTGCAACAAATAGAGTGCAACACTGCTGCTGCTGCATACTGCAACAAATAGAGTGCAACACTGCTGTTGTACACTGCAACAAATAGTGTGGAACACTGCTGCTGCACACTGCAACAAACAGTGTGGAACACTGCTGCTGCACACTGCAACAAATAGATTGGAACACTGCTGCTGCAGACTGCAACAAATAGAGTGGAACACTGCTGTTGTATACTGCAACAAAAAGAGTGTAACACTGCTGCTGCACACTGCAACAAATAGAGTGGAACACTGCTGGTGCACACTGCAACAGAGTGTAAAACTGCGATGGCACACTGCAACAAAAAGAGTGGAACACTGCTGCTCACTGCAACAAATAGAGGGGAACACTGCTGCTGTACACTGCAACAAATAGAGTGGAACACTTGCTGCAGACTGCAACAAATAGAGTGCAAAACTGCTGTTGCATACTGCAACAAATAGAGTGCAACACTGCTGTTGTACACTGCAACAAATAGTGTGGAACACTGCTGCTGCACACTGCAACAAACAGTGTGGAACACTGCTGCTGCACACTGCAACAAACAGTGTGGAACACTGCTGCTGCACACTGCAACAAATAGATTGGAACACTGCTGCTGCAGACTGCAACAAATAGAGTGGAACACTGCTGTTGTGTACTGCAACAAAAAGAGTGTAACACTGCTGCTGCACACTGCAACAAATAGAGTGGAACACTGCTGGTGCACACTGCAACAGAGTGTAAAACTGCGATGGCACACTGCAACAAAAAGAGTGGAATACTGCTGCTCACTGCAACAAATAGAGTGGAACACTGCTGCTGTACACTGCAACAAATAGAGTGGAACACTGCTGCTGCAGACTGCAACAAATAGAGTGGAACACTGCTGCTGCAGACTGCAACAAATAGAGTGTAACAATTCTGCTGCAGACTGCAACAAATAGAGTGTAACACTGCTGCTGCAGACTGCAACAAATAGAGTGCAACACTGCTGTTGCATACTGCAACAAATAGAGTGCAACACTGCTGCTGCTGCATACTGCAACAAATAGAGTGCAACACTGCTGTTGTACACTGCAACAAATAGTGTGGAACACTGCTGCTGCACACTGCAACAAATAGATTGGAACACTGCTGCTGCAGACTGCAACAAATAGAGTGGAACACTGCTGTTGTATACTGCAACAAAAAGAGTGTAACACTGCTGCTGCACACTGCAACAAATAGAGTGGAACACTGCTGGTGCACACTGCAACAGAGTGTAAAACTGCGATGGCACACTGCAACAAAAAGAGTGGAACACTGCTGCTCACTGCAACAAATAGAGTGGAACACTGCTGCTGTACACTGCAACAAATAGAGTGGAACACTTGCTGCAGACTGCAACAAATAGAGTGCAAAACTGCTGTTGCATACTGCAACAAATAGCGTGCAGCACTGCTGTTGTACACTGCAACAAATAGTGTGGAACACTGCTGCTGCACACTGCAACAAACAGTGTGGAACACTGCTACTGCACACTGCAACAAATAGAGTGGAACACTGCTGCTGCAGACTGCAACAAATAGAGTGTAACAATTCTGCTGCAGACTGCAACAAATAGAGTGTAACACTGCTGCTGCAGACTGCAACAAACATTGAGGAACACTGCTGCTGCATACTGCAACAAATAGAGTGGAACACTGCTGCTGCAGACTGCAACAAATAGTGTGTAACACTGCTGCTGTACAATGCAACAAATAGAGTGGAACACTGCTGCTGCAGACTGCAACAAATAGAGTGGAACACTGCTGCTGCACACTGCAACAGAGTGTAAAACTGCGATGGCACACTGCAACAAAAAGAGTGGAACACTGCTGCTCACTGCAACAAATAGTGTGGAACACTGCTGCTGTACACTGTAACAAATAGAGTGGAACACTTGCTGCAGACTGCAACAAATAGAGTGCAACACTGCTGTTGCATACTGCAACAAATAGAGTGCAACACTGCTGTTGTACACTGCAACAAATAGTGTGGAACACTGCTGCTGCACACTGCAACAAACAGTGTGGAACACTGCTACTGCACACTGCAACAAATAGAGTGGAACACTGCTGCTGCACACTGCAACAGAGTGTAAAACTGCGATGGCACACTGCAACAAAAAGAGTGGAACACTGCTGCTCACTGCAACAAATAGTGTGGAACACTGCTGCTGCACACTGCAACAAACAGTGTGGAACACTGCTACTGCACACTGCAACAAATAGAGTGTAACACTGCTGCTGCAGAGTGCAACGAACATTGAGGAACACTGCTGCTGCATACTGCAACAAATAGAGTGGAACACTGCTGCTGCAGACTGCAACAAATAGTGTGTAACACTGCTGCTGTACAATGCAACAAATAGAGTGGAACACTGCTGCTGCAGACTGCAACAAATAGAGTGCAACACTGCTGCTGCATACTACAACAAATAAAGTGGAACATTGCTGCTGTACACTGCAACAAATAGAGTGCAACACTGCTGTTGCATACTGCAACAAATAGAGTGCAACACTGCTGCTGCTGCACACTGCAACAAATAGAGTGCAACACTGCTGTTGTACACTGCAACAAATAGTGTGGAACACTGCTGCTGCACACTGCAACAAACAGTGTGGAACACTGCTGCTGCACACTGCAACAAAAAGAGTGTAACACTGCTGCTCACTGCAACAAATAGAGTGGAACACTGCTGCTGTACACTGCAACAAATAGAGTGGAACACTTGCTGCAGACTGCAACAAATAGAGTGCAACACTGCTGTTGCATACTGCAACAAATAGAGTGCAACACTGCTGTTGTACACTGCAACAAATAGTGTGGAACACTGCTGCTGCACACTGCAACAAACAGTGTGGAACACTGCTACTGCACACTGCAACAAATAGAGTGGAACACTGCTGGTGCACACTGCAACAGAGTGTAAAACTGCGATGGCACACTGCAACAAAAAGAGTGGAACACTGCTGCTCACTGCAACAAATAGTGTGGAACACTGCTGCTGCACACTGCAACAAACAGTGTGGAACACTGCTACTGCACACTGCAACAAATAGAGTGCAACACTGCTGCTGCACACTGCAACAAATAGAGTGCAACACTGCTGCTGCATACTACAACAAATAAAGTGGAACACTGCTGCTGTACACTGCAACAAATAGAGTGGAACACTGCTGCTGCAGACTGCAACAAATAGAGTGTAACAATTCTGCTCCAGACTGCAACAAATAGAGTGTAACACTGCTGCTGCAGACTGCAACAAATAGAGTGCAACACTGCTGTTGCATACTGCAACAAATAGAGTGCAACACTGCTGCTGCTGCACAATGCAACAAATAGAGTGCAACACTGCTGTTGTACACTGCAACAAATAGTGTGGAACACTGCGGCTGAACACTGCAACAAACAGTGTGGAACACTGCTACTGCACACTGCAAAAAATAGAGTGGAACACTGCTGCTGCAGACTGCAACAAATAGAGTGGAACACTGCTGCTGCAGACTGCAACAAATAGAGTGTAACAATTCTGCTGCAGACTGCAACAAATAGAGTGTAACACTGCTGCTGCAGACTGCAACAAATAGAGTGCAACACTGCTGTTGTACACTGCAACAAATAGTGTGGAACACTGCTGCTGCACACTGCAACAAACAGTGTGGAACAATGCTGCTGCACACTGCAACAAATAGATTGGAACACTGCTGCAGCAGACTGCAACAAATAGAGTGGAACACTGCTGTTGTATACTGCAACAAAAAGAGTGTAACACTGCTGCTGCACACTGCAACAAATAGAGTGGAACACTGCTGGTGCACACTGCAACAGAGTGTAAAACTGCGATGGCACACTGCAACAAAAAGAGTGGAACACTGCTGCTCACTGCAACAAATAGAGTGGAACACTGCTGCTGTACACTGCAACAAATAGAGTGGAACACTTGCTGCAGACTGCAACAAATAGAGTGCAAAACTGCTGTTGCATACTGCAACAAATAGAGTGCAACACTGCTGTTGTACACTGCAACAAATAGTGTGGAACACTGCTGCTGCACACTGCAACAAACAGTGTGGAACACTGCTACTGCACACTGCAACAAATAGAGTGGAACACTGCTGCTGCAGACTGCAACAAATAGAGTGTAACAATTCTGCTGCAGACTGCAACAAATAGAGTGTAACACTGCTGCTGCAGACTGCAACAAACATTGAGGAACACTGCTGCTGCATACTGCAACAAATAGAGTGGAACACTGCTGCTGCAGACTGCAACAAATAGTGTGTAACACTGCTGCTGTACAATGCAACAAATAGAGTGGAACACTGCTGCTGCAGACTGCAACAAATAGAGTGCAACACTGCTGCTGCATACTACAACAAATAAAGTGGAACACTGCTGCTGTACACTGCAACAAATAGAGTGCAACACTGCTGTTGCATACTGCAACAAATAGAGTGCAACACTGCTGCTGCTGCACAATGCAACAAATAGAGTGCAACACTGCTGTTGTACACTGCAACAAATAGTGTGGAACACTGCTGCTGCACACTGCAACAAACAGTGTGGAACACTGCTGCTGCACACTGCAACAAATAGATTGGAACACTGCTGCTGCAGACTGCAACAAATAGAGTGGAACACGGCTGTTGTATACTGCAACAAAAAGAGTGTAACACTGCTGGTGCACACTGCAACAGAGTGTAAAACTGCGATGGCACACTGCAACAAAAAGAGTAGAACACTGCTGCTCACTGCAACAAATAGAGTGGAACACTGCTGCTGCACACTGCAACAAATAGAGTGGAACACTTGCTGCAGACTGCAACAAATAGAGTGCAACACTGCTGTTGCATACTGCAACAAATAGAGTGCAACACTGCTGTTGTACACTGCAACAAATAGTGTGGAACACTGCTGCTGCACACTGCAACAAACAGTGTGGAACACTGCTACAGCACACTGCAACAAATAGAGTGGAACACTGCTGCTGCAGACTGCAACAAATAGAGTGGAACACTGCTGCTGCAGACTGCAACAAATAGAGTGGAACAATTCTGCTGCAGACTGCGACAAATAGAGTGTAACACTGCTGCTGCAGACTGCAACAAACATTGAGGAACACTGCTGCTGCATACTGCAACAAATAGAGTGGAACACTGCTGCTGCAGACTGCAACAAATAGTGTGTAACACTGCTGCTGTACAATGCAACAGAATGCAACACTGCTGCTGCACACTGCAACAAATAGAGAGGAACGCTGCTGCTGCATACTGCAACAAATAAAGTGGAACACTGCTGCTGTACACTGCAACAAAGAGCGTGCAAAACTGCTGCTGCATACTGCAACAAATAGAGTGCAACACTGCTGTTGCATACTGCAACAAATAGATTGCAACACTGCTGTTGTACACTACAACAAAGAGTGTAAAACTGCTGCTGCATACTGCAACAAATAGAGTGTAACACTGCTGCTGCACACTGCAACAAATAGAGTGCAACACTGCTGTTGTACACTGCAACAAATAGTGTGAAACACTGCTGCTGCAGACTGCAACAAATAGATTGGAACACTGCTGCTGCACACTGCAACACATAGAGTGGAACACTGCTGCTGTGCACTGCAACAAATAGAGTGGAACACTGCTGCTGCACACTGCAACAAATAGAGTGTAACACTGCTGCTGCATACTGCAACAAATAAAGTGGAACACTGCTGCTGTACACTGTACAGTACATTGTACAAAGAGCGTGTAACACTGCTGCTGCATACTGCAACAAAGAGAGTGCATCACTGCTGTTGCATACTGCAACAAAAAGAGTGGAACACTGCTGCTGCACACTGCAACAAATAGAGTGGAACACTGCTGCTGCAGACTACAACAACGAGTGTAACACTGCTGCTGCACACTGCAACAAATAGAGTGTATCACTGCTGCTGCACACTGCAACAAATAGAGTGGAACACTGCTGCTGCAGACTGCAACAAATAGAGTGTAACACTGCTGCTGCAGACTGCAAAAAATAGAGTGGAACACTGCTGCTGCAGAATGCAACAAATAGAGTGCAACACTGCTGCTGTAAACTGCAACAAATAGAGTGGAACACTGCTGCTGCATACTACAACAAATAAAGTGGAACACTGCTGCTGTACACTGCAACAAATAGAGTGGAACACTGCTGCTGCAGACTGCAACAAATAGAGTGTAACAATTCTGCTCCAGACTGCAACAAATAGAGTGTAACACTGCTGCTGCAGACTGCAACAAATAGAGTGCAACACTGCTGTTGCATACTGCAACAAATAGAGTGCAACACTGCTGCTGCTGCACAATGCAACAAATAGAGTGCAACACTGCTGTTGTACACTGCAACAAATAGTGTGGAACACTGCGGCTGAACACTGCAACAAACAGTGTGGAACACTGCTACTGCACACTGCAAAAAATAGAGTGGAACACTGCTGCTGCAGACTGCAACAAATAGAGTGGAACACTGCTGCTGCAGACTGCAACAAATAGAGTGTAACAATTCTGCTGCAGACTGCAACAAATAGAGTGTAACACTGCTGCTGCAGACTGCAACAAATAGAGTGCAACACTGCTGTTGTACACTGCAACAAATAGTGTGGAACACTGCTGCTGCACACTGCAACAAACAGTGTGGAACAATGCTGCTGCACACTGCAACAAATAGATTGGAACACTGCTGCAGCAGACTGCAACAAATAGAGTGGAACACTGCTGTTGTATACTGCAACAAAAAGAGTGTAACACTGCTGCTGCACACTGCAACAAATAGAGTGGAACACTGCTGGTGCACACTGCAACAGAGTGTAAAACTGCGATGGCACACTGCAACAAAAAGAGTGGAACACTGCTGCTCACTGCAACAAATAGAGTGGAACACTGCTGCTGTACACTGCAACAAATAGAGTGGAACACGTGCTGCAGACTGCAACAAATAGAGTGCAAAACTGCTGTTGCATACTGCAACAAATAGAGTGCAACACTGCTGTTGTACACTGCAACAAATAGTGTGGAACACTGCTGCTGCACACTGCAACAAACAGTGTGGAACACTGCTACTGCACACTGCAACAAATAGAGTGGAACACTGCTGCTGCAGACTGCAACAAATAGAGTGTAACAATTCTGCTGCAGACTGCAACAAATAGAGTGTAACACTGCTGCTGCAGACTGCAACAAACATTGAGGAACACTGCTGCTGCATACTGCAACAAATAGAGTGGAACACTGCTGCTGCAGACTGCAACAAATAGTGTGTAACACTGCTGCTGTACAATGCAACAAATAGAGTGGAACACTGCTGCTGCAGACTGCAACAAATAGAGTGCAACACTGCTGCTGCATACTACAACAAATAAAGTGGAACACTGCTGCTGTACACTGCAACAAATAGAGTGCAACACTGCTGTTGCATACTGCAACAAATAGAGTGCAACACTGCTGCTGCTGCACAATGCAACAAATAGAGTGCAACACTGCTGTTGTACACTGCAACAAATAGTGTGGAACACTGCTGCTGCACACTGCAACAAACAGTGTGGAACACTGCTGCTGCACACTGCAACAAATAGATTGGAACACTGCTGCTGCAGACTGCAACAAATAGAGTGGAACACGGCTGTTGTATACTGCAACAAAAAGAGTGTAACACTGCTGGTGCACACTGCAACAGAGTGTAAAACTGCGATGGCACACTGCAACAAAAAGAGTAGAACACTGCTGCTCACTGCAACAAATAGAGTGGAACACTGCTGCTGCACACTGCAACAAATAGAGTGGAACACTTGCTGCAGACTGCAACAAATAGAGTGCAACACTGCTGTTGCATACTGCAACAAATAGAGTGCAACACTGCTGTTGTACACTGCAACAAATAGTGTGGAACACTGCTGCTGCACACTGCAACAAACAGTGTGGAACACTGCTACAGCACACTGCAACAAATAGAGTGGAACACTGCTGCTGCAGACTGCAACAAATAGAGTGGAACACTGCTGCTGCAGACTGCAACAAATAGAGTGGAACAATTCTGCTGCAGACTGCGACAAATAGAGTGTAACACTGCTGCTGCAGACTGCAACAAACATTGAGGAACACTGCTGCTGCATACTGCAACAAATAGAGTGGAACACTGCTGCTGCAGACTGCAACAAATAGTGTGTAACACTGCTGCTGTACAATGCAACAGAATGCAACACTGCTGCTGCACACTGCAACAAATAGAGAGGAACGCTGCTGCTGCATACTGCAACAAATAAAGTGGAACACTGCTGCTGTACACTGCAACAAAGAGCGTGCAAAACTGCTGCTGCATACTGCAACAAATAGAGTGCAACACTGCTGTTGCATACTGCAACAAATAGATTGCAACACTGCTGTTGTACACTACAACAAAGAGTGTAAAACTGCTGCTGCATACTGCAACAAATAGAGTGTAACACTGCTGCTGCACACTGCAACAAATCGAGTGCAACACTGCTGTTGTACACTGCAACAAATAGTGTGGAACACTGCTGCTGCAGACTGCAACAAATAGATTGGAACACTGCTGCTGCACACTGCAACACATAGAGTGGAACACTGCTGCTGTGCACTGCAACAAATAGAGTGGAACACTGCTGCTGCACACTGCAACAAATAGAGTGTAACACTGCTGCTGCATACTGCAACAAATAAAGTGGAACACTGCTGCTGTACACTGTACAGTACATTGTACAAAGAGCGTGTAACACTGCTGCTGCATACTGCAACAAAGAGAGTGCATCACTGCTGTTGCATACTGCAACAAAAAGAGTGGAACACTGCTGCTGCACACTGCAACAAATAGAGTGGAACACTGCTGCTGCAGACTACAACAACGAGTGTAACACTGCTGCTGCACACTGCAACAAATAGAGTGTATCACTGCTGCTGCACACTGCAACAAATAGAGTGGAACACTGCTGCTGCAGACTGCAACAAATAGAGTGTAACACTGCTGCTGCAGACTGCAAAAAATAGAGTGGAACACTGCTGCTGCAGAATGCAACAAATAGAGTGCAACACTGCTGCTGTAAACTGCAACAAATAGAGTGGAACACTGCTGCTGCAGACTGCAACAAACATTGAGGAACACTGCTGCTGCATACTGCAACAAATAGAGTGGAACACTGCTGCTGCAGACTGCAACAAATAGAGTGGAACACTGCTGCTGCAGACTGCAAGAAATAGAGTGGAACACTGCTGCTGCAGATTGCAACAAATAGTGTGTAACACTGCTGTACAATGCAACAGAGTGTAACACTGCTGCTGCACACTGCAACAAATAGAGTGGAACACTGCTGCTGCACACTGCAACAAATAGAGTGGAACACTGCTGCTGCACACTGCCACAAATAGAGTGCAACACTGCTGTTGTACACTGCAACAAATAGTGTGGAACACTGCTGCTGCAGACTACAACAAAGAGTGTAACACTGCTGCTGCAGACTGCAACAAATAGTGTGTAACACTGCTGCTGCACACTGCAACAAATGGAGTGCAACACTGCTGTTGTGCACTGCAACAAATAGTGTGGAACACTGCTGCTGCACACTGCAACAAATAGAGTGCAACACTGCTGCTGCAGACTGCAACAAATAGAGTGCAACACTGCTGCTGCAGACTGCAACAAATAGAGTGTAACACTGCTGCTGCAGACTGCAACAAATAGAGTGTAACACTGCTGCTGCACACTGCAACAAATAGAGTGTAACACTGCTGCTGCAGACTGCAACAAATAGAGTGTAACACTGCTGCTGTGCACTGCAACAAATAGAGTGGAACACTGCCGCTGCTCACTGCAACAAATAGAGTGGAACACTGCTGCTGTACACTGCAACAAATAGAGCGGAACACTGCTGCTGTGCACTGCAACAAATAGATCGAAACACTGCTGCTGCAGACTGCAACAAATAGAGTGGAACACTGCTGCTGCAGACTGCAACAAATAGAGTGGAACACTGCTGCTGCAGACTGCAAGAAATAGTGTGTAACACTGCTGCTGCACACTGCAACAAATAGAGTGGAAAACTGCTGCTGCACACTGCAACAAATAGAGTGGAACACTGCTGCAGCAGACTACAACAAAGAGTGTAACACTGCTGCTGCACATTGCAACAAATTGAGAGCAACACTGCTGTTGTACACTGCAACAAACAGTGTGGAACACTGCTGCTGCACACTGCAACAAACAATGTGGAACACTGCTGCTGCACACTGCAACAAATAGATTGGAACACTGCTGCTGTGCACTGCAACAAATAGAGTGTAACACTGCTGCTGCACACTGCAACAAATAGAGTGCAACACTGCTGTTGTACACTGCAACAAATAGTGTGGAACACTGCTGCTGCACACTGCAACAAACAGTGTGGAACACTGCTGCTGCACACTGCAACAAATAGATTGGAGCACTGCTGCTGTGCACTGCAACAAATAGAGTGCAACACTGCTGTTGTACATTGCAACAAATAGTGTGGAACACTGCTGCTGCACACTGCAACAAACAGTGTGGAACACTGCTGCTGCAGACTGCAACAAATAGATTGGAAAACTGCTGCTGTGCACTACAACAAATAGAGTGTAACACTGCTGCTGCAGACTGCAACAAATAGAGTGGAACACTGCTGCTGCAGACTGCAAAAAATAGAGTGGAACACTGCTGCTGCAGAATGCAACAAATAGAGTGCAACACTGCTGCTGTACACTGCAACAAATAGAGTGGAACACTGCTGCTGCAGACTGCAACAAACATTGAGGAACACTGCTGCTGCATACTGCAACAAATAGAGTGGAACACTGCTGCTGCAGACTGCAACAAATAGAGTGGAACACTGCTGCTGCAGACTGCAAGAAATAGAGTGGAACACTGCTGCTGCAGACTGCAACAAACATTGAGGAACACTGCTGCTGCATAGTGCAACAAATAGAGTGGAACACTGCTGCTGCAGACTGCAACAAATAGAGTGGAACACTGCTGCTGCAGACTGCAAGAAATAGAGTGGAACACTGCTGCTGCAGACTGCAACAAATAGTGTGTAACACTGCTGCTGTACAATGCAACAGAGTGTAACACTGCTGCTCCACACTGCAACAAATAGAGAGGAACGCTGCTACTGCACACTGCAACAAATAGAGTGGAACACTGCTGCTGCAGACTGCAACAAATAGAGTGGAACACTGCTGCAGCAGACTGCAACAAATAGAGTGGAACACTGCTGCTGCAGACTGCAACAAATAGAGTGTAACGCTGCTGCTGCACACTGCAACAAATAGAGTGGAACACTGCTGCTGCAGAATGCAACAAATAGAGTGCAACACTGCTGCTGTACACAGCAACAAATAGAGTGTAACACTGCTGCTGCAGACTGCAAAAAATAGAGTGGAACACTGCTGCTGAAGAATGCAACAAATAGATTGTAACACTGCTGCTGCAGACTGCAACAAATAGAGTGTAACACTGCTGCTGCAGACTGCAAAAAATCGAGTGGAACACTGCTGCTGAAGAATGCAACAAATAGAGTGCAACACTGCTGCTGTACACTGCAACAAATAGAGTGGAACACTGCTGCTGCAGACTGCAACAAACATTGAGGAACACTGCTGCTGCATACTGCAACAAATAGAGTGGAACACTGCTGCTGCAGACTGCAACAAAGAGTGTAACACTGCTGCTGCACACTGCAACAAATAGAGTGTTACACTGCTGCTGCACACTGCACCAAATAGAGTGCAACACTGCTGTTGTACACTGCAACAAATAGTGTGGCACACTGCTGCAGCACACTGCAACAAATAGAGTGGAACACTGCTGCTGCAGACTGCAACAAATAGAGTGTAACACTGCTGCTGCACACTGCAACAAATAGAGTGCAACACTGCTGTTGTACACTGCAACAAATAGTGTGGAACACTGCTGCTGCACACTGCAACAAATAGAGTGGAACATTGCTGCTGCAGACTGCAACAAATAGAGTGTAACACTGCTGCTGCAGACTGCAACAAATAGAGTGTAACACTGCTGCTGCACACTGCAACAAATAGAGTGTAACACTGCTGCTGCACACTGCAACAAATAGAGTGCAACACTGCTGTTGTACACTGCAACAAATAGTGTGGAACACTGCTGCTGCACACTGCACCAAATAGAGTGGAACATTGCTGCTGCACACTGCAACAAATAGAGTGTAACACTGCTTCTGCAGACTGCAACAAATAGAGTGTAACACTGCTGCTGCACACTGCAACAAATAGAGTGGAACACTGCTGCTGCAGACTGCAACAAATAGAGTGTAACACTGCTGCTGCAGACTGCAACAAATAGAGTGTAACACTGCTGTTGTACACTGCAACAAATAGTGTGGAACACTGCTGCTGCACACTGCAACAAATAGAGTGGAACATTGCTGCTGCACACTGCAACAAATAGAGTATAACACTGCTTCTGCAGACTGCAACAAATAGAGTGTAACACTGCTGCTGCAGACTGCAACAAATAGAGTGGAACACTGCTGCTGCAGACTGCAACAAATAGAGTGTAACACTGCTGCTGCACACTGCAACAAATAGAGTGGAACACTGCTGCTGCGCACTGCAACAAATAGAGTGGAACACTGCTGCTGCAGACTGCAACAAATAGAGTGTAACACTGCTGCTGCGCACTGCAACAAATAGAGTGCAACACTGCTGTTGTACACTGCAACAAATAGTGTGGAACACTGCTGCTGCACACTGCAATAAATAGAGTGAAACACTGCTGCTGTGCAATGCAACAAATAGAGTGTAACACTGCCGCTGCTCACTGCAACAAATAGATTGGAACACTGCTGCTGTGCACTGCAACAAATAGAGTGGAACACTGCTGCTGCACACTGCAACAAATAGAGTGCAACACTGCTGTTGTACATTGCAACAAATAGTGTGGAACACTGCTGCTGCACACTGCAACAAACACTGTGGAACACTGCTGCTGCAGACTGCAACAAATAGATTGGAAAACTGCTGCTGTGCACTGCAACAAATAGAGTGTAACACTGCTGCTGCAGACTGCAACAAATAGAGTGGAACACTGCTGCTGCAGACTGCAAAACATAGAGTGGAACACTGCTGCTGCAGAATGCAACAAATAGAGTGCAACACTGCTGCTGTACACTGCAACAAATAGAGTGGAACACTGCTGCTGCAGACTGCAACAAACATTGAGGAACACTGCTACTGCATACTGCAACAAATAGAGTGGAACACTGCTGCTGCAGACTGCAACAAATAAAGTGCAACACTGCTGTTGCACAATGCAACAGAGTGTAACACTGCTGCTGTACACTGCAACAAATAGAGTGGAACACTGCTGCTGCACACTGCAACAAATAGAATGCAAAACTGCTGCTGCAGAATGCAACAAATAGAGAGCAACACTGCTGCTGTACACTGCAACAAATAGAGTGGAACACTGCTGCTGCAGACTACAACAAACATTGAGGAACACTGCTGCTGCATACTGCAACAAATATAGTGGAACACTGCTGCTGCAGACTGCAAGAAATAGAGTGGAACACTGCTGCTGCAGACTGCAACAAATAGTGTGTAACACTGCTGCTGTACAATGCAACAGAGTGGAACACTGCTGCTGCAGACTGCAACAAATAGAGTGGAACACTGCTGCTGCAGACTGCAACAAATAGAGTGGAGCACTGCTGCTGTGCAATGCAACAAATAGAGTGGAACACTGCCGCTGCTCACTGCAACAAATAGAGTGGAACACTGCTGCTGTACACTGCAACAAATAGAGTGTAACACTGCTGCAGCAGACTGCAACAAATAGAGTGGAACACTGCTGCTGCAGACTGCAACAAATAGAGTGTAACACTGCTGCTGCACACTGCAACAAATAGAGTGGAACACTGCTGCTGCAGAATGCAACAAATAGAGTGCAACACTGCTGCTGTACACTGCAACAAATAGAGTGTAACACTGCTGCTGCAGACTGCAAAAAATAGAGTGGAACACTGCTGCTGAAGAATGCAACAAATAGATTGTAACACTGCTGTTGCAGACTGCATCAAATAGAGTGGAACACTGCTGCTGCAGACTGCAAGAAATAGAGTGGAACACTGCTGCTGCAGACTGCAACAAACATTGAGGAACACTGCTGCTGCATAGTGCAACAAATAGAGTGGAACACTGCTGCTGCAGACTGCAACAAATAGAGTGGAACACTGCTGCTGCAGACTGCAAGAAATAGAGTGGAACACTGCTGCTGCAGACTGCAACAAATAGTGTGTAACACTGCTGCTGTACAATGCAACAGAGTGTAACACTGCTGCTCCACACTGCAACAAATAGAGAGGAACGCTGCTACTGCACACTGCAACAAATAGAGTGGAACACTGCTGCTGCAGACTGCAACAAATAGAGTGGAACACTGCTGCAGCAGACTGCAACAAATAGAGTGGAACACTGCTGCTGCAGACTGCAACAAATAGAGTGTAACGCTGCTGCTGCACACTGCAACAAATAGAGTGGAACACTGCTGCTGCAGAATGCAACAAATAGAGTGCAACACTGCTGCTGTACACAGCAACAAATAGAGTGTAACACTGCTGCTGCAGACTGCAAAAAATAGAGTGGAACACTGCTGCTGAAGAATGCAACAAATAGATTGTAACACTGCTGCTGCAGACTGCAACAAATAGAGTGTAACACTGCTGCTGCAGACTGCAAAAAATCGAGTGGAACACTGCTGCTGAAGAATGCAACAAATAGAGTGCAACACTGCTGCTGTACACTGCAACAAATAGAGTGGAACACTGCTGCTGCAGACTGCAACAAACATTGAGGAACACTGCTGCTGCATACTGCAACAAATAGAGTGGAACACTGCTGCTGCAGACTGCAACAAAGAGTGTAACACTGCTGCTGCACACTGCAACAAATAGAGTGTTACACTGCTGCTGCACACTGCACCAAATAGAGTGCAACACTGCTGTTGTACACTGCAACAAATAGTGTGGCACACTGCTGCAGCACACTGCAACAAATAGAGTGGAACACTGCTGCTGCAGACTGCAACAAATAGAGTGTAACACTGCTGCTGCACACTGCAACAAATAGAGTGCAACACTGCTGTTGTACACTGCAACAAATAGTGTGGAACACTGCTGCTGCACACTGCAACAAATAGAGTGGAACATTGCTGCTGCAGACTGCAACAAATAGAGTGTAACACTGCTGCTGCAGACTGCAACAAATAGAGTGTAACACTGCTGCTGCACACTGCAACAAATAGAGTGTAACACTGCTGCTGCACACTGCAACAAATAGAGTGCAACACTGCTGTTGTACACTGCAACAAATAGTGTGGAACACTGCTGCTGCACACTGCACCAAATAGAGTGGAACATTGCTGCTGCACACTGCAACAAATAGAGTGTAACACTGCTTCTGCAGACTGCAACAAATAGAGTGTAACACTGCTGCTGCACACTGCAACAAATAGAGTGGAACACTGCTGCTGCAGACTGCAACAAATAGAGTGTAACACTGCTGCTGCAGACTGCAACAAATAGAGTGTAACACTGCTGTTGTACACTGCAACAAATAGTGTGGAACACTGCTGCTGCACACTGCAACAAATAGAGTGGAACATTGCTGCTGCACACTGCAACAAATAGAGTATAACACTGCTTCTGCAGACTGCAACAAATAGAGTGTAACACTGCTGCTGCAGACTGCAACAAATAGAGTGGAACACTGCTGCTGCAGACTGCAACAAATAGAGTGTAACACTGCTGCTGCACACTGCAACAAATAGAGTGGAACACTGCTGCTGCGCACTGCAACAAATAGAGTGGAACACTGCTGCTGCAGACTGCAACAAATAGAGTGTAACACTGCTGCTGCGCACTGCAACAAATAGAGTGCAACACTGCTGTTGTACACTGCAACAAATAGTGTGGAACACTGCTGCTGCACACTGCAATAAATAGAGTGAAACACTGCTGCTGTGCAATGCAACAAATAGAGTGTAACACTGCCGCTGCTCACTGCAACAAATAGATTGGAACACTGCTGCTGTGCACTGCAACAAATAGAGTGGAACACTGCTGCTGCACACTGCAACAAATAGAGTGCAACACTGCTGTTGTACATTGCAACAAATAGTGTGGAACACTGCTGCTGCACACTGCAACAAACACTGTGGAACACTGCTGCTGCAGACTGCAACAAATAGATTGGAAAACTGCTGCTGTGCACTGCAACAAATAGAGTGTAACACTGCTGCTGCAGACTGCAACAAATAGAGTGGAACACTGCTGCTGCAGACTGCAAAACATAGAGTGGAACACTGCTGCTGCAGAATGCAACAAATAGAGTGCAACACTGCTGCTGTACACTGCAACAAATAGAGTGGAACACTGCTGCTGCAGACTGCAACAAACATTGAGGAACACTGCTACTGCATACTGCAACAAATAGAGTGGAACACTGCTGCTGCAGACTGCAACAAATAAAGTGCAACACTGCTGTTGCACAATGCAACAGAGTGTAACACTGCTGCTGTACACTGCAACAAATAGAGTGGAACACTGCTGCTGCACACTGCAACAAATAGAATGCAAAACTGCTGCTGCAGAATGCAACAAATAGAGAGCAACACTGCTGCTGTACACTGCAACAAATAGAGTGGAACACTGCTGCTGCAGACTACAACAAACATTGAGGAACACTGCTGCTGCATACTGCAACAAATATAGTGGAACACTGCTGCTGCAGACTGCAAGAAATAGAGTGGAACACTGCTGCTGCAGACTGCAACAAATAGTGTGTAACACTGCTGCTGTACAATGCAACAGAGTGGAACACTGCTGCTGCAGACTGCAACAAATAGAGTGGAACACTGCTGCTGCAGACTGCAACAAATAGAGTGGAGCACTGCTGCTGTGCAATGCAACAAATAGAGTGGAACACTGCCGCTGCTCACTGCAACAAATAGAGTGGAACACTGCTGCTGTACACTGCAACAAATAGAGTGTAACACTGCTGCAGCAGACTGCAACAAATAGAGTGGAACACTGCTGCTGCAGACTGCAACAAATAGAGTGTAACACTGCTGCTGCACACTGCAACAAATAGAGTGGAACACTGCTGCTGCAGAATGCAACAAATAGAGTGCAACACTGCTGCTGTACACTGCAACAAATAGAGTGTAACACTGCTGCTGCAGACTGCAAAAAATAGAGTGGAACACTGCTGCTGAAGAATGCAACAAATAGATTGTAACACTGCTGTTGCAGACTGCATCAAATAGAGTGTAACACTGCTGCTGCAGACTGCAAAAAATCGAGTGGAACACTGCTGCTGAAGAATGCAACAAATAGAGTGCAACACTGCTGCTGTACACTGCAACAAATAGAGTGGAACACTGCTGCTGCAGACTGCAACAAACATTGAGGAACACTGCTGCTGCATACTGCAACAAATAGAGTGGAACACTGCTGCTGCAGACTGCAACAAAGAGTGTAACACTGCTGCTGCACACTGCAACAAATAGAGTGTTACACTGCTGCTGCACACTGCACCAAATAGAGTGCAACACTGCTGTTGTACACTGCAACAAATAGTGTGGCACACTGCTGCAGCACACTGCAACAAATAGAGTGTAACACTGCTGCTGCAGACTGCAACAAATAGAGTGTAACACTGCTGCTGCACACTGCAACAAATAGAGTGCAACACTGCTGTTGTACACTGCAACAAATAGTGTGGAACACTGCTGTTGTACACTGCAACAAATAGTGTGGAACACTGCTGCTGCACACTGCACCAAATAGAGTGGAACATTGCTGCTTCACACTGCAACAAATAGAGTGTAACACTGCTTCTGCAGACTGCAACAAATAGAGTGTAACACTGCTGCTGCACACTGCAACAAATAGAGTGGAACACTGCTGCTGCAGACTGCAACAAATAGAGTGTAACACTGCTGCTGCAGACTGCAACAAATAGAGTGTAACACTGCTGTTGTACACTGCAACAAATAGTGTGGAACACTGCTGCTGCACACTGCAACAAATAGAGTGGAACATTGCTGCTGCACACTGCAACAAATAGAGTATAACACTGCTTCTGCAGACTGCAACAAATAGAGTGTAACACTGCTGCTGCAGACTGCAACAAATAGAGTGGAACACTGCTGCTGCAGACTGCAACAAATAGAGTGTAACACTGCTGCTGCACACTGCAACAAATAGAGTGGAACACTGCTGCTGCGCACTGCAACAAATAGAGTGGAACACTGCTGCTGCAGACTGCAACAAATAGAGTGTAACACTGCTGCTGCAGACTGCAAAAAATAGAGTGGAACACTGCTGCTGCAGAAAGCAACAAATAGAGTGCAACACTGCTGCTGTACACTGCAACAAATAGAGTGGAACACTGCTGCTGCAGACTGCAACAAATAGAGTGGAACACTGCTGCTGCAGACTGCAAGAAATAGAGTGGAACACTGCTGCTGCAGACTACAACAAAGAGTGCAACACTGCTGCTGCAGACTGCAACAAATAGAGTGTTACACTGCTGCTGCAGACTGCAACAAATAGAGTGTAACACTGCTGCTGCACACTGCAACAAATAGAGTGCAACACTGCTGTTGCAGACTGCAACAAATAGAGTGTAACACTGCTGCTGCAGACTGCAACAAATAGAGTGTAACACTGCTGCTGCACACTGCAACAAATAGAGTGGAACACTGCTGCTGTGCACTGCAACAAATAGAGTGGAACACTGCTGTTGCAGACTGCAAAAAATAGAGTGGAACACTGCTGCTGCAGAATGCAACAAATAGAGTGGAACACTGCTGCTGCAGACTGCAACAAATAGAGTGTAACACTGCTGCTGCACACTGCAACAAATAGAGTGGAACACTGCTGCTGCGCACTGCAACAAATAGAGTGGAACACTGCTGCTGCAGACTGCAACAAATAGAGTGTAACACTGCTGCTGCAGACTGCAAAAAATAGAGTGGAATACTGCTGCTGCAGAAAGCAACAAATAGAGTGCAACACTGCTGCTGTACACTGCAACAAATAGAGTGGAACACTGCTGCTGCAGACTGCAACAAACATTGAGGAACACTGCTGCTGCATACTGCAACAAATAGAGTGGAACACTGCTGCTGCAGACTGCAACAAATAGAGTGGAACACTGCTGCTGCAGACTGCAAGAAATAGAGTGGAACACTGCTGCTGCAGACTACAACAAAGAGTGCAACACTGCTGCTGCAGACTGCAACAAATAGAGTGGAACACTGCTGCTGCAGACTGCAACAAATAGAGTGTAACACTGCTGCTGCACACTGCAACAAATAGAGTGCAACACTGCTGTTGTACACTGCAACAAATAGTGTGGAACACTGCTGCTGCACACTGCAACAAATATAGTGGAACATTGCTGCTGCACACTGCAACAAATAGAGTGTAACACTGCTGCTGCAGACTGCAACAAATAGAGTGTAACACTGCTGCTGCACACTGCAACAAATAGAGTGGAACACTGCTGCTGCAGACTGCAACAAATAGAGTGTAACACTGCTGCTGCAGACTGCAACAAATAGAGTGTAACACTGCTGCTGCACACTGCAACAAATAGAGTGGAACACTGCTGCTGTGCACTGCAACAAATAGAGTGGAACACTGCTGTTGCAGACTGCAAAAAATAGAGTGGAACACTGCTGCTGCAGAATGCAACAAATAGAGTGGAACACTGCTGCTGCAGACTGCAACAAATAGAGTGTAACACTGCTGCTGCAGACTGCAAAAAATAGAGTGGAACACTGCTGCTGCAGAATGCAACAAATAGAGTGCAACACTGCTGCTGTACACTGCAACAAATAGAGTGGAACACTGCTGCTGCAGACTGCAACAAACATTGAGGAACACTGCTGCTGCATACTGCAACAAATAGAGTGGAACACTGCTGCTGCAGACTGCAACAAATAGAGTGGAACACTGCTGCTGCAGACTGCAAGAAATAGAGTGGAACACTGCTGCTGCAGACTACAGCAAAGAGTGTAACACTGCTGCTGCAGACTGCAACAAATAGAGTGGAACACTGCTGCTGCAGACTGCAACAAATAGAGTGGAACACTGCTGCTGCAGACTGCAAGAAATAGAGTGGAACACTGCTGCTGCAGACTGCAACAAATAGAGTGGAACACTGCTGCTGCAGACTGCAACAAATAGAGTGGAACACTGCTGCTGCAGACTACAACAAAGAGTGTAACACTGCTGCTGCAGACTGCAACAAATAGTGTGTAACTCTGCTGCTGTACAATGCAACAGAGTGTAACACTGCTGCTGCACACTGCAACAAATGGAGTGGAACACTGCTGCTGCAGACTACAACAAAGAGTGTAACACTGCTGCTGCAGACTGCAACAAATAGAGTGCAACACTGCTGCTGCATACTACAACAAATAAAGTGGAACACTGCTGCTGTACACTGCAACAAATAGAGTGCAACACTGCTGTTGCATACTGCAACAAATAGAGTGCTACACTGCTGCTGCTGCACACTGCAACAAATAGAGTGCAACACTGCTGTTGTACACTGCAACAAATAGTGTGGAACACTGCTGCTGCACACTGCAACAAACAGTGTGGAACACTGCTGCTGCACACTGCAACAAATAGATTGGAACACTGCTGCTGCAGACTGCAAGAAATAGTGTGGAACACTGCTGTTGTATACTGCAACAAAAAGAGTGTAACACTGCTGCTCACTGCAACAAATAGAGTGGAACACTGCTGCTGTACACTGCAACAAATAGAGTGGAACACTTGCTGCAGACTGCAACAAATAGAGTGCAACACTGCTGTTGCATACTGCAACAAATAGAGTGCAACACTGCTGTTGTACACTGCAACAAATAGTGTGGAACACTGCTGCTGCACACTGCAACAAACAGTGTGGAACACTGCTACTGCACACTGCAACAAATAGAGTGGAACATTGCTGGTGCACACTGCAACAGAGTGTAAAACTGCGATGGCACACTGCAACAAAAAGAGTGGAACACTGCTGCTCACTGCAACAAATAGTGTGGAACACTGCTGCTGCACACTGCAACAAACAGTGTGGAACACTGCTACTGCACACTGCAACAAATAGAGTGCAACACTGCTGCTGCACACTGCAACAAATAGAGTGCAACACTGCTGCTGCATACTACAACAAATAAAGTGGAACACTGCTGCTGTACACTGCAACAAATAGAGTGCAACACTGCTGTTGCATACTGCAACAAATAGAGTGCAACACTGCTGCTGCTGCACAATGCAACAAATAGAGTGCAACACTGCTGTTGTACACTGCAACAAATAGTGTGGAACACTGCGGCTGAACACTGCAACAAACAGTGTGGAACACTGCTACTGCACACTGCAACAAATAGAGTGGAACACTGCTGCTGCAGACTGCAACAAATAGAGTGGAAAACTGCTGCTGCAGACTGCAACAAATAGAGTGTAACAATTCTGCTGCAGACTGCAACAAATAGAGTGTAACACTGCTGCTGCAGACTGCAACAAATAGAGTGCAACACTGCTGTTGCATACTGCAACAAATAGAGTGCAACACTGCTGCTGCTGCATACTGCAACAAATAGAGTGCAACACTGCTGTTGTACACTGCAAGAAATAGTGTGGAACACTGCTGCTGCACACTGCAACAAACAGTGTGGAACACTGCTGCTGCACACTGCAACAAATAGATTGGAACACTGCTGCTGCAGACTGCAACAAATAGAGTGGAACACTGCTGTTGTATACTGCAACAAAAAGAGTGTAACACTGCTGCTGCACACTGCAACAAATAGAGTGGAACACTGCTGGTGCACACTGCAACAGAGTGTAAAACTGCGATGGCACACTGCAACAAAAAGAGTGGAATACTGCTGCTCACTGCAACAAATAGAGTGGAACACTGCTGCTGTACACTGTAACAAATAGAGTGGAACACTTGCTGCAGACTGCAACAAATAGAGTGCAACACTGCTGTTGCATACTGCAACAAATAGAGTGCAACACTGCTGTTGTACACTGCAACAAATAGTGTGGAACACTGCTGCTGCACACTGCAACAAACAGTGTGGAACACTGCTACTGCACACTGCAACAAATAGAGTGGAACACTGCTGCTGCACACTGCAACAGAGTGTAAAACTGCGATGGCACACTGCAACAAAAAGAGTGGAACACTGCTGCTCACTGCAACAAATAGTGTGGAACACTGCTGCTGCACACTGCAACAAACAGTGTGGAACACTGCTACTGCACACTGCAACAAATAGAGTGGAACACTGCTGCTGCAGACTGCAACAAATAGAGTGTAACAATTCTGCTGCAGACTGCAACAAATAGAGTGTAACACTGCTGCTGCAGAGTGCAACAAACATTGAGGAACACTGCTGCTGCATACTGCAACAAATAGAGTGGAACACTGCTGCTGCAGACTGCAACAAATAGTGTGTAACACTGCTGCTGTACAATGCAACAAATAGAGTGGAACACTGCTGCTGCAGACTGCAACAAATAGAGTGCAACACTGCTGCTGCATACTACAACAAATAAAGTGGAACACTGCTGCTGTACACTGCAACAAATAGAGTGCAACACTGCTGTTGCATACTGCAACAAATAGAGTGCAACACTGCTGCTGCTGCACACTGCAACAAATAGAGTGCAACACTGCTGTTGTACACTGCAACAAATAGTGTGGAACACTGCTGCTGCACACTGCAACAAACAGTGTGGAACACTGCTGCTGCACACTGCAACAAATAGATTGGAACACTGCTGCTGCAGACTGCAACAAATAGTGTGGAACACTGCTGTTGTATACTGCAACAAAAAGAGTGTAACACTGCTGCTCACTGCAACAAATAGAGTGGAACACTGCTGCTGTACACTGCAACAAATAGAGTGGAACACTTGCTGCAGACTGCAACAAATAGAGTGCAACACTGCTGTTGCATACTGCAACAAATAGAGTGCAACACTGCTGTTGTACACTGCAACAAATAGTGTGGAACACTGCTGCTGCACACTGCAACAAACAGTGTGGAACACTGCTACTGCACACTGCAACAAATAGAGTGGAACACTGCTGGTGCACACTGCAACAGAGTGTAAAACTGCGATGGCACACTGCAACAAAAAGAGTGGAACACTGCTGCTCACTGCAACAAACAGTGTGGAACACTGCTACTGCACACTGCAACAAATAGAGTGCAACACTGCTGCTGCAGACTGCAACAAATAGAGTGCAACACTGCTGCTGCATACTACAACAAATAAAGTGGAACACTGCTGCTGCAGACTGCAACAAATAGAGTGCAACACTGCTGTTGCATACTGCAACAAATAGAGTGCAACACTGCTGCTGCTGCACAATGCAACAAATAGAGTGCAACACTGCTGTTGTACACTGCAACAAATAGTGTGGAACACTGCGGCTGAACACTGCAACAAACAGTGTGGAACACTGCTACTGCACACTGCAACAAATAGAGTGGAACACTGCTGCTGCAGACTGCAACAAATAGAGTGGAACACTGCTGCTGCAGACTGCAACAAATAGAGTGTAACAATTCTGCTGCAGACTGCAACAAATAGAGTGTAACACTGCTGCTGCAGACTGCAACAAATAGAGTGCAACACTGCTGTTGCATACTGCAACAAATAGAGTGCAACACTGCTGCTGCTGCATACTGCAACAAATAGAGTGCAACACTGCTGTTGTACACTGCAAGAAATAGTGTGGAACACTGCTGCTGCACACTGCAACAAACAGTGTGGAACACAGCTGCTGCACACTGCAACAAATAGATTGGAACACTGCTGCTGCAGACTGCAACAAATAGAGTGGAACACTGCTGTTGTATACTGCAACAAAAAGAGTGTAACACTGCTGCTGCACACTGCAACAAATAGAGTGGAACACTGCTGGTGCACACTGCAACAGAGTGTAAAACTGCGATGGCACACTGCAACAAAAAGAGTGGAACACTGCTGCTCACTGCAACAAATAGAGTGGAACACTGCTGCTGTACACTGCAACAAATAGAGTGGAACACTTGCTGCAGACTGCAACAAATAGAGTGCAAAACTGCTGTTGCATACTGCAACAAATAGAGTGCAACACTGCTGTTGTACACTGCAACAAATAGTGTGGAACACTGCTGCTGCACACTGCAACAAACAGTGTGGAACACTGCTACTGCACACTGCAACAAATAGAGTGGAACACTGCTGCTGCAGACTGCAACAAATAGAGTGTAACAATTCTGCTGCAGACTGCAACAAATAGAGTGTAACACTGCTGCTGCAGACTGCAACAAACATTGAGGAACACTGCTGCTGCATACTGCAACAAATAGAGTGGAACACTGCTGCTGCAGACTGCAACAAATAGTGTGTAACACTGCTGCTGTACAATGCAACAAATAGAGTGGAACACTGCTGCTGCAGACTGCAACAAATAGAGTGCAACACTGCTGCTGCATACTACAACAAATAAAGTGGAACACTGCTGCTGTACACTGCAACAAATAGAGTGCAACACTGCTGTTGCATACTGCAACAAATAGAGTGCAACACTGCTGCTGCTGCACAATGCAACAAATAGAGTGCAACACTGCTGTTGTACACTGCAACAAATAGTGTGGAACACTGCTGCTGCACACTGCAACAAACAGTGTGGAACACTGCTGCTGCACACTGCAACAAATAGATTGGAACACTGCTGCTGCAGACTGCAACAAATAGAATGGAACACTGCTGTTGTATACTGCAACGAAAAGAGTGTAACACTGCTGGTGCACACTGCAACAGAGTGTAAAACTGCGATGGCACACTGCAACAAAAAGAGTAGAACACTGCTGCTCACTGCAACAAATAGAGTGGAACACTGCTGCTGCACACTGCAACAAATAGAGTGGAACACTTGCTGCATACTGCAACAAATAGAGTGCAACACTGCTGTTGTACACTGCAACAAATAGTGTGGAACACTGCTGCTGCACACTGCAACAAACAGTGTGGAACACTGCTACAGCACACTGCAACAAATAGAGTGGAACACTGCTGCTGCAGACTGCAACAAATAGAGTGTAACAATTCAGCTGCAGACTGCAACAAATAGAGTGTAACAATTCAGCTGCAGACTGCGACAAATAGAGTGTAACACTGCTGCTGCATACTGCAACAAATAAAGTGGAACACTGCTGCTGTACACTGTACAGTACATTGTACAAAGAGCGTGCAACACTGCTGCTGCATACTGCAACAAAGAGAGTGCATCACTGCTGTTGCATACTGCAACAAAAAGAGTGGAACACTGCTGCTGCACACTGCAACAAATAGAGTGGAACACTGCTGCTGCAGACTACAACAACGAGTGTAACACTGCTGCTGCACACTGCAACAAATAGAGTGTAACACTGCTGCTGCAGACTGCAAAAAATAGAGTGGAACACTGCTGTTGCAGAATGCAACAAATAGAGTGCAACACTGCTGCTGTAAACTGCAACAAATAGAGTGGAACACTGCTGCTGCAGACTGCAACAAACATTGAGGAACACTGCTGCTGCATACTGCAACAAATAGAGTGGAACACTGCTGCTGCAGACTGCAACAAATAGAGTGGAACACTGCTGCTGCAGACTGCAAGAAATAGAGTGGAACACTGCTGCTGCAGACTGCAACAAATAGTGTGTAACACTGCTGTACAATGCAACAGAGTGTAACACTGCTGCTGCACACTGCAACAAATAGAGTGGAACACTGCTGCTGCACACTGCAACAAATAGAGTGGAACACTGCTGCTGCACACTGCCACAAATAGAGTGCAACACTGCTGTTGTACACTGCAACAAATAGTGTGGAACACTGCTGCTGCAGACTACAACAAAGAGAGTAACACTGCTGCTGCAGACTGCAACAAATAGAGTGCAACACTGCTGCTGCAGACTGCAACAAATAGAGTGTAACACTGCTGTTGTACACTGCAACAAATAGTGTGGAACACTGCTGCTGCACACTGCAACAAATAGAGTGCAAAACTGCTGCTGCATACTGCAGCAAATAGAGTGCAACACCGCTGTTGCATACTGCAACAAATAGATTGCAACACTGCTGTTGTACACTACAACAAAGAGTGTAACACTGCTGCTGCACACTGCAACAAATAGAGTGGAACACTGCTGCTGCACACTGCAACAAATAGAGTGGAACACTGCTGCTGCACACTGCAACAAATGGAGTGCAACACTGCTGTTGTACACTACAACAAATAGTGTGGAACACTGCTGCTGCACACTGCAACAAATAGAGTGCAACACTGCTGCTGCAGACTGCAACAAATAGAGTGCAACACTGCTGCTGCAGACTGCAACAAATAGAGTGTAACACTGCTGCTGCACACTGCAACAAATAGAGTGGAACACTGCTGCTGCAGACTGCAACAAATAGAGTGTAACACTGCTGCTGCAGACTGCAACAAATAGAGTGTAACACTGCTGCTGTGCACTGCAACAAATAGAGTGGAACACTGCCGCTGCTCACTGCAACAAATAGAGTGGAACACTGCTGCTGTACACTGCAACAAATAGAGCGGAACACTGCTGCTGTGCACTGCAACAAACAGATCGAAACACTGCTGCTGCAGACTGCAACAAATAGAGTGGAACACTGCTGCTGCAGACTGCAACAAATAGAGTGGAACACTGCTGCTGCAGACTGCAAGAAATAGTGTGTAACACTGCTGCTGCACACTGCAACAAATAGAGTGGAACACTGCTGCTGCAGACTACAACAAAGAGTGTAACACTGCTGCTGCACATTGCAACAAATTGAGAGCAACACTGCTGCTGCAGACTGCAACAAATAGAGTGGAACACTGCTGCTGCAGACTGCAACAAATAGAGTGGAACACTGCTGCTGCACACTGCAACAAATAGAGTGGAACACTGCTGCTGCAGACTACAACAAAGAGTGTAACACTGCTGCTGCACATTGCAACAAATTGAGAGCAACACTGCTGTTGTACACTGCAACAAACAGTGTGGAACACTGCTGCTGCACACTGCAACAAACAATGTGGAACACTGCTGCTGCACACTGCAACAAATAGATTGGAACACTGCTGCTGTGCACTGCAACAAATAGAGTGTAACACTGCTGCTGCACACTGCAACAAATAGAGTGCAACACTGCTGTTGTACACTGCAACAAATAGTGTGGAACACTGCTGCTGCACACTGCAACAAACAGTGTGGAACACTGCTGCTGCACACTGCAACAAATAGATTGGAGCACTGCTGCTGTGCACTGCAACAAATAGAGTGCAACACTGCTGTTGTACATTGCAACAAATAGTGTGGAACACTGCTGCTGCACACTGCAACAAACAGTGTGGAACACTGCTGCTGCAGACTGCAACAAATAGATTGGAAAACTGCTGCTGTGCACTACAACAAATAGAGTGTAACACTGCTGCTGCAGACTGCAACAAATAGAGTGGAACACTGCTGCTGCAGACTGCAAAAAATAGAGTGGAACACTGCTGCTGCAGAATGCAACAAATAGAGTGCAACACTGCTGCTGTACACTGCAACAAATAGAGTGGAACACTGCTGCTGCAGACTGCAACAAACATTGAGGAACACTGCTGCTGCATACTGCAACAAATAGAGTGGAACACTGCTGCTGCAGACTGCAACAAATAGAGTGGAACACTGCTGCTGCAGACTGCAAGAAATAGAGTGGAACACTGCTGCTGCAGACTGCAACAAACATTGAGGAACACTGCTGCTGCATAGTGCA
Organism: Heptranchias perlo; assembly: GCF_035084215.1. Taxonomy (NCBI): domain Eukaryota; kingdom Metazoa; phylum Chordata; class Chondrichthyes; order Hexanchiformes; family Hexanchidae; genus Heptranchias; species Heptranchias perlo. The sequence continues at coordinate 162,354 of NW_027139324.1, forward strand.
ACAAATAGAGTGGAACACTGCTGCTGCAGACTGCAACAAATAGAGTGGAACACTGCTGCTGCAGACTGCAAGAAATGGAGTGGAACACTGCTGCTGCAGACTGCAACAAATAGTGTGTAACACTGCTGCTGTACAATGCAACAGAGTGTAACACTGCTGCTCCACACTGCAACAAATGGAGAGGAACGCTGCTACTGCACACTGCAACAAATAGAGTGGAACACTGCTGCTGCAGACTGCAACAAATAGAGTGGAACACTGCTGCAGCAGACTGCAACAAATAGAGTGGAACACTGCTGCTGCAGACTGCAACAAATAGAGTGTAACGCTGCTGCTGCACACTGCAACAAATAGAGTGGAACACTGCTGCTGCAGAATGCAACAAATAGAGTGCAACACTGCTGCTGTACACTGCAACAAATAGAGTGTAACACTGCTGCTGCAGACTGCAAAAAATAGAGTGGAACACTGCTGCTGAAGAATGCAACAAATAGATTGTAACACTGCTGCTGCAGACTGCAACAAATAGAGTGTAACACTGCTGCTGCAGACTGCAAAAAATCGAGTGGAACACTGCTGCTGAAGAATGCAACAAATAGAGTGCAACACTGCTGCTGTACACTGCAACAAATAGAGTGGAACACTGCTGCTGCAGACTGCAACAAACATTGAGGAACACTGCTGCTGCATACTGCAACAAATAGAGTGGAACACTGCTGCTGCAGACTGCAACAAAGAGTGTAACACTGCTGCTGCACACTGCAACAAATAGAGTGTTACACTGCTGCTGCACACTGCACCAAATAGAGTGCAACACTGCTGTTGTACACTGCAACAAATAGTGTGGCACACTGCTGCAGCACACTGCAACAAATAGAGTGGAACACTGCTGCTGCAGACTGCAACAAATAGAGTGTAACACTGCTGCTGCACACTGCAACAAATAGAGTGCAACACTGCTGTTGTACACTGCAACAAATAGTGTGGAACACTGCTGCTGCACACTGCAACAAATAGAGTGGAACATTGCTGCTGCAGACTGCAACAAATAGAGTGTAACACTGCTGCTGCAGACTGCAACAAATAGAGTGTAACACTGCTGCTGCACACTGCAACAAATAGAGTGTAACACTGCTGCTGCACACTGCAACAAATAGAGTGCAACACTGCTGTTGTACACTGCAACAAATAGTGTGGAACACTGCTGCTGCACACTGCACCAAATAGAGTGGAACATTGCTGCTGCACACTGCAACAAATAGAGTGTAACACTGCTTCTGCAGACTGCAACAAATAGAGTGTAACACTGCTGATGCACACTGCAACAAATAGAGTGGAACACTGCTGCTGCAGACTGCAACAAATAGAGTGTAACACTGCTGCTGCAGACTGCAACAAATAGAGTGTAACACTGCTGTTGTACACTGCAACAAATAGTGTGGAACACTGCTGCTGCACACTGCAACAAATAGAGTGGAACATTGCTGCTGCACACTGCAACAAATAGAGTATAACACTGCTTCTGCAGACTGCAACAAATAGAGTGTAACACTGCTGCTGCAGACTGCAACAAATAGAGTGGAACACTGCTGCTGCAGACTGCAACAAATAGAGTGTAACACTGCTGCTGCACACTGCAACAAATAGAGTGGAACACTGCTGCTGCGCACTGCAACAAATAGAGTGGAACACTGCTGCTGCAGACTGCAACAAATAGAGTGTAACACTGCTGCTGCGCACTGCAACAAATAGAGTGCAACCCTGCTGTTGTACACTGCAACAAATAGTGTGGAACACTGCTGCTGCACACTGCAATAAATAGAGTGAAACACTGCTGCTGTGCAATGCAACAAATAGAGTGTAACACTGCCGCTGCTCACTGCAACAAATAGATTGGAACACTGCTGCTGTGCACTGCAACAAATAGAGTGGAACACTGCTGCTGCACACTGCAACAAATAGAGTGCAACACTGCTGTTGTACATTGCAACAAATAGTGTGGAACACTGCTGCTGCACACTGCAACAAACACTGTGGAACACTGCTGCTGCAGACTGCAACAAATAGATTGGAAAACTGCTGCTGTGCAATGCAACAAATAGAGTGTAACACTGCTGCTGCAGACTGCAACAAATAGAGTGGAACACTGCTGCTGCAGACTGCAAAACATAGAGTGGAACACTGCTGCTGCAGAATGCAACAAATAGAGTGCAACACTGCTGCTGTACACTGCAACAAATAGAGTGGAACACTGCTGCTGCAGACTGCAACAAACATTGAGGAACACTGCTACTGCATACTGCAACAAATAGAGTGGAACACTGCTGCTGCAGACTGCAACAAATAGAATGCAAAACTGCTGCTGCAGAATGCAACAAATAGAGAGCAACACTGCTGCTGTACACTGCAACAAATAGAGTGGAACACTGCTGCTGCACACTGCAACAAATAGAATGCAAAACTGCTGCTGCAGAATGCAACAAATAGAGAGCAACACTGCTGCTGTACACTGCAACAAATAGAGTGGCACACTGCTGCTGCAGACTACAACAAACATTGAGGAACACTGCTGCTGCATACTGCAACAAATATAGTGGAACACTGCTGCTGCAGACTGCAAGAAATAGAGTGGAACACTGCTGCTGCAGACTGCAACAAATAGTGTGTAACACTGCTGCTGTACAATGCAACAGAGTGGAACACTGCTGCTGCAGACTGCAACAAATAGAGTGGAACACTGCTGCTGCAGACTGCAACAAATAGAGTGGAGCACTGCTGCTGTGCAATGCAACAAATAGAGTGGAACACTGCCGCTGCTCACTGCAACAAATAGAGTGGAACACTGCTGCTGTACACTGCAACAAATAGAGTGTAACACTGCTGCAGCAGACTGCAACAAATAGAGTGGAACACTGCTGCTGCAGACTGCAACAAATAGAGTGTAACACTGCTGCTGCACACTGCAACAAATAGAGTGGAACACTGCTGCTGCAGAATGCAACAAATAGAGTGCAACACTGCTGCTGTACACTGCAACAAATAGAGTGTAACACTGCTGCTGCAGACTGCAAAAAATAGAGTGGAACACTGCTGCTGAAGAATGCAACAAATAGATTGTAACACTGCTGCTGCAGACTGCAACAAATAGAGTGTAACACTGCTGCTGCAGACTGCAAAAAATCGAGTGGAACACTGCTGCTGAAGAATGCAACAAATAGAGTGCAACACTGCTGCTGTACACTGCATCAAATAGAGTGGAACACTGCTGCTGCAGACTGCAACAAACATTGAGGAACACTGCTGCTGCATACTGCAACAAATAGAGTGGAACACTGCTGCTGCAGACTGCAACAAAGAGTGTAACACTGCTGCTGCACACTGCAACAAATAGAGTGTTACACTGCTGCTGCACACTGCACCAAATAGAGTGCAACACTGCTGTTGTACACTGCAACAAATAGTGTGGCACACTGCTGCAGCACACTGCAACAAATAGAGTGGAACACTGCTGCTGCAGACTGCAACAAATAGAGTGTAACACTGCTGCTGCACACTGCAACAAATAGAGTGCAACACTGCTGTTGTACACTGCAACAAATAGTGTGGAACACTGCTGTTGTACACTGCAACAAATAGTGTGGAACACTGCTGCTGCACACTGCACCAAATAGAGTGGAACATTGCTGCTGCACACTGCAACAAATAGAGTGTAACACTGCTTCTGCAGACTGCAACAAATAGAGTGTAACACTGCTGCTGCACACTGCAACAAATAGAGTGGAACACTGCTGCTGCAGACTGCAACAAATAGAGTGTAACACTGCTGCTGCAGACTGCAACAAATAGAGTGTAACACTGCTGTTGTACACTGCAACAAATAGTGTGGAACACTGCTGCTGCACACTGCAACAAATAGAGTGGAACATTGCTGCTGCACACTGCAACAAATAGAGTATAACACTGCTTCTGCAGACTGCAACAAATAGAGTGTAACACTGCTGCTGCAGACTGCAACAAATAGAGTGGAACACTGCTGCTGCAGACTGCAACAAATAGAGTGTAACACTGCTGCTGCACACTGCAACAAATAGAGTGGAACACTGCTGCTGCGCACTGCAACAAATAGAGTGGAACACTGCTGCTGCAGACTGCAAAAAATAGAGTGGAACACTGCTGCTGCAGAAAGCAACAAATAGAGTGCAACACTGCTGCTGTACACTGCAACAAATAGAGTGGAACACTGCTGCTGCAGACTGCAACAAATAGAGTGGAACACTGCTGCTGCAGACTGCAAGAAATAGAGTGGAACACTGCTGCTGCAGACTACAACAAAGAGTGCAACACTGCTGCTGCAGACTGCAACAAATAGAGTGGAACACTGCTGCTGCAGACTGCAACAAATAGAGTGTAACACTGCTGCTGCACACTGCAACAAATAGAGTGCAACACTGCTGTTGCAGACTGCAACAAATAGAGTGTAACACTGCTGCTGCAGACTGCAACAAATAGAGTGTAACACTGCTGCTGCACACTGCAACAAATAGAGTGGAACACTGCTGCTGTGCACTGCAACAAATAGAGTGGAACACTGCTGTTGCAGACTGCAAAAAATAGAGTGGAACACTGCTGCTGCAGAATGCAACAAATAGAGTGGAACACTGCTGCTGCAGACTGCAACAAATAGAGTGTAACACTGCTGCTGCACACTGCAACAAATAGAGTGGAACACTGCTGCTGCGCACTGCAACAAATAGAGTGGAACACTGCTGCTGCAGACTGCAACAAATAGAGTGTAACACTGCTGCTGCAGACTGCAAAAAATAGAGTGGAATACTGCTGCTGCAGAAAGCAACAAATAGAGTGCAACACTGCTGCTGTACACTGCAACAAATAGAGTGGAACACTGCTGCTGCAGACTGCAACAAACATTGAGGAACACTGCTGCTGCATACTGCAACAAATAGAGTGGAACACTGCTGCTGCAGACTGCAACAAATAGAGTGGAACACTGCTGCTGCAGACTGCAAGAAATAGAGTTGAACACTGCTGCTGCAGACTACAACAAAGAGTGCAACACTGCTGCTGCAGACTGCAACAAATAGAGTGGAACACTGCTGCTGCAGACTGCAACAAATAGAGTGTAACACTGCTGCTGCACACTGCAACAAATAGAGTGCAACACTGCTGTTGTACACTGCAACAAATAGTGTGGAACACTGCTGCTGCACACTGCAACAAATAGAGTGGAACATTGCTGCTGCACACTGCAACAAATAGAGTGTAACACTGCTGCTGCAGACTGCAACAAATAGAGTGTAACACTGCTGCTGCACACTGCAACAAATAGAGTGGAACACTGCTGCTGCAGACTGCAACAAATAGAGTGTAACACTGCTGCTGCAGACTGCAACAAATAGAGTGTAACACTGCTGCTGCACACTGCAACAAATAGAGTGGAACACTGCTGCTGTGCACTGCAACAAATAGAGTGGAACACTGCTGTTGCAGACTGCAAAAAATAGAGTGGAACACTGCTGCTGCAGAATGCAACAAATAGAGTGGAACACTGCTGCTGCAGACTGCAACAAATAGAGTGGAACACTGCTGCTGCAGACTGCAACAAATAGAGTGTAACACTGCTGCTGCAGACTGCAAAAAATAGAGTGGAACACTGCTGCTGCAGAATGCAACAAATAGAGTGCAACACTGCTGCTGTACACTGCAACAAATAGAGTGTAACACTGCTGTTGTACACTGCAACAAATAGTGTGGAACACTGCTGCTGCACACTGCAACAAATAGAGTGGAACATTGCTGCTGCACACTGCAACAAATAGAGTATAACACTGCTTCTGCAGACTGCAACAAATAGAGTGTAACACTGCTGCTGCAGACTGCAACAAATAGAGTGGAACACTGCTGCTGCAGACTGCAACAAATAGAGTGTAACACTGCTGCTGCACACTGCAACAAATAGAGTGGAACACTGCTGCTGCGCACTGCAACAAATAGAGTGGAACACTGCTGCTGCAGACTGCAACAAATAGAGTGGAACACTGCTGCTGCAGACTGCAACAAATAGAGTGTAACACTGCTGCTGCACACTGCAACAAATAGAGTGGAACACTGCTGCTGCGCACTGCAACAAATAGAGTGGAACACTGCTGCTGCAGAAAGCAACAAATAGAGTGCAACACTGCTGCTGTACACTGCAACAAATAGAGTGGAACACTGCTGCTGCAGACTGCAACAAATAGAGTGGAACACTGCTGCTGCAGACTGCAAGAAATAGAGTGGAACACTGCTGCTGCAGACTACAACAAAGAGTGCAACACTGCTGCTGCAGACTGCAACAAATAGAGTGGAACACTGCTGCTGCAGACTGCAACAAATAGAGTGTAACACTGCTGCTGCACACTGCAACAAATAGAGTGCAACACTGCTGTTGCAGACTGCAACAAATAGAGTGTAACACTGCTGCTGCAGACTGCAACAAATAGAGTGTAACACTGCTGCTGCACACTGCAACAAATAGAGTGGAACACTGCTGCTGTGCACTGCAACAAATAGAGTGGAACACTGCTGTTGCAGACTGCAAAAAATAGAGTGGAACACTGCTGCTGCAGAATGCAACAAATAGAGTGGAACACTGCTGCTGCAGACTGCAACAAATAGAGTGTAACACTGCTGCTGCACACTGCAACAAATAGAGTGGAACACTGCTGCTGCGCACTGCAACAAATAGAGTGGAACACTGCTGCTGCAGACTGCAACAAATAGAGTGTAACACTGCTGCTGCAGACTGCAAAAAATAGAGTGGAATACTGCTGCTGCAGAAAGCAACAAATAGAGTGCAACACTGCTGCTGTACACTGCAACAAATAGAGTGGAACACTGCTGCTGCAGACTGCAACAAACATTGAGGAACACTGCTGCTGCATACTGCAACAAATAGAGTGGAACACTGCTGCTGCAGACTGCAACAAATAGAGTGGAACACTGCTGCTGCAGACTGCAAGAAATAGAGTGGAACACTGCTGCTGCAGACTACAACAAAGAGTGCAACACTGCTGCTGCAGACTGCAACAAATAGAGTGGAACACTGCTGCTGCAGACTGCAACAAATAGAGTGTAACACTGCTGCTGCACACTGCAACAAATAGAGTGCAACACTGCTGTTGTACACTGCAACAAATAGTGTGGAACACTGCTGCTGCACACTGCAACAAATAGAGTGGAACATTGCTGCTGCACACTGCAACAAATAGAGTGGAACACTGCTGCTGCAGACTGCAACAAATAGAGTGTAACACTGCTGCTGCACACTGCAACAAATAGAGTGGAACACTGCTGCTGCAGACTGCAACAAATAGAGTGTAACACTGCTGCTGCAGACTGCAACAAATAGAGTGTAACACTGCTGCTGCACACTGCAACAAATAGAGTGGAACACTGCTGCTGTGCACTGCAACAAATAGAGTGGAACACTGCTGTTGCAGACTGCAAAAAATAGAGTGGAACACTGCTGCTGCAGAATGCAACAAATAGAGTGGAACACTGCTGCTGCAGACTGCAACAAATAGAGTGGAACACTGCTGCTGCAGACTGCAACAAATAGAGTGTAACACTGCTGCTGCAGACTGCAAAAAATAGAGTGGAACACTGCTGCTGCAGAATGCAACAAATAGAGTGCAACACTGCTGCTGTACACTGCAACAAATAGAGTGGAACACTGCTGCTGCAGACTGCAACAAACATTGAGGAACACTGCTGCTGCATACTGCAACAAATAGAGTGGAACACTGCTGCTGCAGACTGCAACAAATAGAGTGGAACACTGCTGCTGCAGACTGCAAGAAATAGAGTGGAACACTGCTGCTGCAGACTACAACAAAGAGTGTAACACTGCTGCTGCAGACTGCAACAAATAGAGTGGAACACTGCTGCTGCAGACTGCAACAAATAGAGTGGAACACTGCTGCTGCAGACTGCAAGAAATAGAGTGGAACACTGCTGCTGCAGACTGCAACAAATAGAGTGGAACACTGCTGCTGCAGACTGCAAGAAATAGTGTGTAACTCTGCTGCTGTACAATGCAACAGAGTGTAACACTGCTGCTGCACACTGCAACAAATGGAGTGGAACACTGCTGCTGCAGACTACAACAAAGAGTGTAACACTGCTGCTGCAGACTGCAACAAATAGAGTGCAACACTGCTGCTGCATACTACAACAAATAAAGTGGAACACTGCTGCTGTACACTGCAACAAATAGAGTGCAACACTGCTGTTGCATACTGCAACAAATAGAGTGCTACACTGCTGCTGCTGCACACTGCAACAAATAGAGTGCAACACTGCTGTTGTACACTGCAACAAATAGTGTGGAACACTGCTGCTGCACACTGCAACAAACAGTGTGGAACACTGCTGCTGCACACTGCAACAAATAGATTGGAACACTGCTGCTGCAGACTGCAAGAAATAGTGTGGAACACTGCTGTTGTATACTGCAACAAAAAGAGTGTAACACTGCTGCTCACTGCAACAAATAGAGTGGAACACTGCTGCTGTACACTGCAACAAATAGAGTGCAACACTGCTGTTGCATACTGCAACAAATAGAGTGCAACACTGCTGTTGTACACTGCAACAAATAGTGTGGAACACTGCTGCTGCACACTGCAACAAACAGTGTGGAACACTGCTACTGCACACTGCAACAAATAGAGTGGAACATTGCTGGTGCACACTGCAACAGAGTGTAAAACTGCGATGGCACACTGCAACAAAAAGAGTGGAACACTGCTGCTCACTGCAACAAATAGTGTGGAACACTGCTGCTGCACACTGCAACAAACAGTGTGGAACACTGCTACTGCACACTGCAACAAATAGAGTGCAACACTGCTGCTGCAGACTGCAACAAATAGAGTGCAACACTGCTGCTGCATACTACAACAAATAAAGTGGAACACTGCTGCTGCAGACTGCAACAAATAGAGTGCAACACTGCTGTTGCATACTGCAACAAATAGAGTGCAACACTGCTGCTGCTGCACAATGCAACAAATAGAGTGCAACACTGCTGTTGTACACTGCAACAAATAGTGTGGAACACTGCGGCTGAACACTGCAACAAACAGTGTGGAACACTGCTACTGCACACTGCAACAAATAGAGTGGAACACTGCTGCTGCAGACTGCAACAAATAGAGTGGAACACTGCTGCTGCAGACTGCAACAAATAGAGTGTAACAATTCTGCTGCAGACTGCAACAAATAGAGTGTAACACTGCTGCTGCAGACTGCAACAAATAGAGTGCAACACTGCTGTTGCATACTGCAACAAATAGAGTGCAACACTGCTGTTGTACACTGCAAGAAATAGTGTGGAACACTGCTGCTGCACACTGCAACAAACAGTGTGGAACACTGCTGCTGCACACTGCAACAAATAGATTGGAACACTGCTGCTGCAGACTGCAACAAATAGAGTGGAACACTGCTGTTGTATACTGCAACAAAAAGAGTGTAACACTGCTGCTGCACACTGCAACAAATAGAGTGGAACACTGCTGGTGCACACTGCAACAGAGTGTAAAACTGCGATGGCACACTGCAACAAAAAGAGTGGAACACTGCTGCTCACTGCAACAAATAGAGTGGAACACTGCTGCTGTACACTGCAACAAATAGAGTGGAACACTTGCTGCAGACTGCAACAAATAGAGTGCAAAACTGCTGTTGCATACTGCAACAAATAGAGTGCAACACTGCTGTTGTACACTGCAACAAATAGTGTGGAACACTGCTGCTGCACACTGCAACAAACAGTGTGGAACACTGCTACTGCACACTGCAACAAATAGAGTGGAACACTGCTGCTGCAGACTGCAACAAATAGAGTGTAACAATTCTGCTGCAGACTGCAACAAATAGAGTGTAACACTGCTGCTGCAGACTGCAACAAACATTGAGGAACACTGCTGCTGCATACTGCAACAAATAGAGTGGAACACTGCTGCTGCAGACTGCAACAAATAGTGTGTAACACTGCTGCTGTACAATGCAACAAATAGAGTGGAACACTGCTGCTGCAGACTGCAACAAATAGAGTGCAACACTGCTGCTGCATACTACAACAAATAAAGTGGAACACTGCTGCTGTACACTGCAACAAATAGAGTGCAACACTGCTGTTGCATACTGCAACAAATAGAGTGCAACACTGCTGCTGCTGCACAATGCAACAAATAGAGTGCAACACTGCTGTTGTACACTGCAACAAATAGTGTGGAACACTGCTGCTGCACACTGCAACAAACAGTGTGGAACACTGCTGCTGCACACTGCAACAAATAGATTGGAACACTGCTGCTGCAGACTGCAACAAATAGAATGGAACACTGCTGTTGTATACTGCAACAAAAAGAGTGTAACACTGCTGGTGCACACTGCAACAGAGTGTAAAACTGCGATGGCACACTGCAACAAAAAGAGTAGAACACTGCTGCTCACTGCAACAAATAGAGTGGAACACTGCTGCTGCACACTGCAACAAATAGAGTGGAACACTTGCTGCATACTGCAACAAATAGAGTGCAACACTGCTGTTGTACACTGCAACAAATAGTGTGGAACACTGCTGCTGCACACTGCAACAAACAGTGTGGAACACTGCAACAGCACACTGCAACAAATAGAGTGGAACACTGCTGCTGCAGACTGCAACAAATAGAGTGTAACAATTCAGCTGCAGACTGCGACAAATAGAGTGTAACACTGCTGCTGCAGACTGCAACAAACATTGAGGAACACTGCTGCTGCATACTGCAACAAATAGAGTGGAACACTGCTGCTGCAGACTGCAACAAATAGTGTGTAACACTGCTGCTGTACAATGCAACAGAATGCAACACTGCTGCTGCACACTGCAACAAATAGAGAGGAACGCTGCTGCTGCATACTGCAACAAATAAAGTGGAACACTGCTGCTGTACACTGCAACAAAGAGCGTGCAAAACTGCTGCTGCATACTGCAGCAAATAGAGTGCAACACTGCTGTTGCATACTGCAACAAATAGATTGCAACACTGCTGTTGTACACTACAACAAAGAGTGTAAAACTGCTGCTGCATACTGCAACAAATAGAGTGTAACACTGCTGCTGCACACTGCAACAAATAGAGTGGAACACTGCTGCTGCAGTCTGCAACAAATAGATTGGAACACTGCTGCTGCACACTGCAACAAATAGAGTGGAACACTGCTGCTGTGCACTGCAACAAATAGAGTGGAACACTGCTGCTGCACACTGCAACAAATAGAGTGTAACACTGCTGCTGCATACTGCAACAAATAAAGTGGAACACTGCTGCTGTACACTGTACAGTACATTGTACAAAGAGCGTGCAACACTGCTGCTGCATACTGCAACAAAGAGAGTGCATCACTGCTGTTGCATACTGCAACAAAAAGAGTGGAACACTGCTGCTGCACACTGCAACAAATAGAGTGGAACACTGCTGCTGCAGACTACAACAACGAGTGTAACACTGCTGCTGCACACTGCAACAAATAGAGTGTAACACTGCTGCTGCAGACTGCAAAAAATAGAGTGGAACACTGCTGCTGCAGAATGCAACAAATAGAGTGCAACACTGCTGCTGTAAACTGCAACAAATAGAGTGGAACACTGCTGCTGCAGACTGCAACAAACATTGAGGAACACTGCTGCTGCATACTGCAACAAATAGAGTGGAACACTGCTGCTGCAGACTGCAAGAAATAGAGTGGAACACTGCTGCTGCAGACTGCAACAAATAGTGTGTAACACTGCTGTACAATGCAACAGAGTGTAACACTGCTGCTGCACACTGCAACAAATAGAGTGGAACACTGCTGCTGCACACTGCAACAAATAGAGTGGAACACTGCTGCTGCACACTGCCACAAATAGAGTGCAACACTGCTGTTGTACACTGCAACAAATAGTGTGGAACACTGCTGCTGCAGACTACAACAAATAGAGTAACACTGCTGCTGCAGACTGCAACAAATAGAGTGCAACACTGCTGCTGCAGACTGCAACAAATAGAGTGTAACACTGCTGTTGTACACTGCAACAAATAGTGTGGAACACTGCTGCTGCACACTGCAACAAATAGAGTGCAACACTGCTGTTGCATACTGCAACAAATAGATTGCAACACTGCTGTTGTACACTACAACAAAGAGTGTAACACTGCTGCTGCACACTGCAACAAATAGAGTGGAACACTGCTGCTGCACACTGCAACAAATAGAGTGCAACACTGCTGTTGCAGACTGCAACAAATAGAGTGTAACACTGCTGCTGCAGACTGCAACAAATAGAGTGTAACACTGCTGCTGCACACTGCAACAAATAGAGTGGAACACTGCTGCTGTGCACTGCAACAAATAGAGTGGAACACTGCTGTTGCAGACTGCAAAAAATAGAGTGGAACACTGCTGCTGCAGAATGCAACAAATAGAGTGGAACACTGCTGCTGCAGACTGCAACAAATAGAGTGTAACACTGCTGCTGCACACTGCAACAAATAGAGTGGAACACTGCTGCTGCGCACTGCAACAAATAGAGTGGAACACTGCTGCTGCAGACTGCAACAAATAGAGTGTAACACTGCTGCTGCAGACTGCAAAAAATAGAGTGGAATACTGCTGCTGCAGAAAGCAACAAATAGAGTGCAACACTGCTGCTGTACACTGCAACAAATAGAGTGGAACACTGCTGCTGCAGACTGCAACAAACATTGAGGAACACTGCTGCTGCATACTGCAACAAATAGAGTGGAACACTGCTGCTGCAGACTGCAACAAATAGAGTGGAACACTGCTGCTGCAGACTGCAAGAAATAGAGTTGAACACTGCTGCTGCAGACTACAACAAAGAGTGCAACACTGCTGCTGCAGACTGCAACAAATAGAGTGGAACACTGCTGCTGCAGACTGCAACAAATAGAGTGTAACACTGCTGCTGCACACTGCAACAAATAGAGTGCAACACTGCTGTTGTACACTGCAACAAATAGTGTGGAACACTGCTGCTGCACACTGCAACAAATAGAGTGGAACATTGCTGCTGCACACTGCAACAAATAGAGTGTAACACTGCTGCTGCAGACTGCAACAAATAGAGTGTAACACTGCTGCTGCACACTGCAACAAATAGAGTGGAACACTGCTGCTGCAGACTGCAACAAATAGAGTGTAACACTGCTGCTGCAGACTGCAACAAATAGAGTGTAACACTGCTGCTGCACACTGCAACAAATAGAGTGGAACACTGCTGCTGTGCACTGCAACAAATAGAGTGGAACACTGCTGTTGCAGACTGCAAAAAATAGAGTGGAACACTGCTGCTGCAGAATGCAACAAATAGAGTGGAACACTGCTGCTGCAGACTGCAACAAATAGAGTGGAACACTGCTGCTGCAGACTGCAACAAATAGAGTGTAACACTGCTGCTGCAGACTGCAAAAAATAGAGTGGAACACTGCTGCTGCAGAATGCAACAAATAGAGTGCAACACTGCTGCTGTACACTGCAACAAATAGAGTGTAACACTGCTGTTGTACACTGCAACAAATAGTGTGGAACACTGCTGCTGCACACTGCAACAAATAGAGTGGAACATTGCTGCTGCACACTGCAACAAATAGAGTATAACACTGCTTCTGCAGACTGCAACAAATAGAGTGTAACACTGCTGCTGCAGACTGCAACAAATAGAGTGGAACACTGCTGCTGCAGACTGCAACAAATAGAGTGTAACACTGCTGCTGCACACTGCAACAAATAGAGTGGAACACTGCTGCTGCGCACTGCAACAAATAGAGTGGAACACTGCTGCTGCAGACTGCAACAAATAGAGTGGAACACTGCTGCTGCAGACTGCAACAAATAGAGTGTAACACTGCTGCTGCACACTGCAACAAATAGAGTGGAACACTGCTGCTGCGCACTGCAACAAATAGAGTGGAACACTGCTGCTGCAGAAAGCAACAAATAGAGTGCAACACTGCTGCTGTACACTGCAACAAATAGAGTGGAACACTGCTGCTGCAGACTGCAACAAATAGAGTGGAACACTGCTGCTGCAGACTGCAAGAAATAGAGTGGAACACTGCTGCTGCAGACTACAACAAAGAGTGCAACACTGCTGCTGCAGACTGCAACAAATAGAGTGGAACACTGCTGCTGCAGACTGCAACAAATAGAGTGTAACACTGCTGCTGCACACTGCAACAAATAGAGTGCAACACTGCTGTTGCAGACTGCAACAAATAGAGTGTAACACTGCTGCTGCAGACTGCAACAAATAGAGTGTAACACTGCTGCTGCACACTGCAACAAATAGAGTGGAACACTGCTGCTGTGCACTGCAACAAATAGAGTGGAACACTGCTGTTGCAGACTGCAAAAAATAGAGTGGAACACTGCTGCTGCAGAATGCAACAAATAGAGTGGAACACTGCTGCTGCAGACTGCAACAAATAGAGTGTAACACTGCTGCTGCACACTGCAACAAATAGAGTGGAACACTGCTGCTGCGCACTGCAACAAATAGAGTGGAACACTGCTGCTGCAGACTGCAACAAATAGAGTGTAACACTGCTGCTGCAGACTGCAAAAAATAGAGTGGAATACTGCTGCTGCAGAAAGCAACAAATAGAGTGCAACACTGCTGCTGTACACTGCAACAAATAGAGTGGAACACTGCTGCTGCAGACTGCAACAAACATTGAGGAACACTGCTGCTGCATACTGCAACAAATAGAGTGGAACACTGCTGCTGCAGACTGCAACAAATAGAGTGGAACACTGCTGCTGCAGACTGCAAGAAATAGAGTGGAACACTGCTGCTGCAGACTACAACAAAGAGTGCAACACTGCTGCTGCAGACTGCAACAAATAGAGTGGAACACTGCTGCTGCAGACTGCAACAAATAGAGTGTAACACTGCTGCTGCACACTGCAACAAATAGAGTGCAACACTGCTGTTGTACACTGCAACAAATAGTGTGGAACACTGCTGCTGCACACTGCAACAAATAGAGTGGAACATTGCTGCTGCACACTGCAACAAATAGAGTGGAACACTGCTGCTGCAGACTGCAACAAATAGAGTGTAACACTGCTGCTGCACACTGCAACAAATAGAGTGGAACACTGCTGCTGCAGACTGCAACAAATAGAGTGTAACACTGCTGCTGCAGACTGCAACAAATAGAGTGTAACACTGCTGCTGCACACTGCAACAAATAGAGTGGAACACTGCTGCTGTGCACTGCAACAAATAGAGTGGAACACTGCTGTTGCAGACTGCAAAAAATAGAGTGGAACACTGCTGCTGCAGAATGCAACAAATAGAGTGGAACACTGCTGCTGCAGACTGCAACAAATAGAGTGGAACACTGCTGCTGCAGACTGCAACAAATAGAGTGTAACACTGCTGCTGCAGACTGCAAAAAATAGAGTGGAACACTGCTGCTGCAGAATGCAACAAATAGAGTGCAACACTGCTGCTGTACACTGCAACAAATAGAGTGGAACACTGCTGCTGCAGACTGCAACAAACATTGAGGAACACTGCTGCTGCATACTGCAACAAATAGAGTGGAACACTGCTGCTGCAGACTGCAACAAATAGAGTGGAACACTGCTGCTGCAGACTGCAAGAAATAGAGTGGAACACTGCTGCTGCAGACTACAACAAAGAGTGTAACACTGCTGCTGCAGACTGCAACAAATAGAGTGGAACACTGCTGCTGCAGACTGCAACAAATAGAGTGGAACACTGCTGCTGCAGACTGCAAGAAATAGAGTGGAACACTGCTGCTGCAGACTGCAACAAATAGAGTGGAACACTGCTGCTGCAGACTGCAAGAAATAGTGTGTAACTCTGCTGCTGTACAATGCAACAGAGTGTAACACTGCTGCTGCACACTGCAACAAATGGAGTGGAACACTGCTGCTGCAGACTACAACAAAGAGTGTAACACTGCTGCTGCAGACTGCAACAAATAGAGTGCAACACTGCTGCTGCATACTACAACAAATAAAGTGGAACACTGCTGCTGTACACTGCAACAAATAGAGTGCAACACTGCTGTTGCATACTGCAACAAATAGAGTGCTACACTGCTGCTGCTGCACACTGCAACAAATAGAGTGCAACACTGCTGTTGTACACTGCAACAAATAGTGTGGAACACTGCTGCTGCACACTGCAACAAACAGTGTGGAACACTGCTGCTGCACACTGCAACAAATAGATTGGAACACTGCTGCTGCAGACTGCAAGAAATAGTGTGGAACACTGCTGTTGTATACTGCAACAAAAAGAGTGTAACACTGCTGCTCACTGCAACAAATAGAGTGGAACACTGCTGCTGTACACTGCAACAAATAGAGTGCAACACTGCTGTTGCATACTGCAACAAATAGAGTGCAACACTGCTGTTGTACACTGCAACAAATAGTGTGGAACACTGCTGCTGCACACTGCAACAAACAGTGTGGAACACTGCTACTGCACACTGCAACAAATAGAGTGGAACATTGCTGGTGCACACTGCAACAGAGTGTAAAACTGCGATGGCACACTGCAACAAAAAGAGTGGAACACTGCTGCTCACTGCAACAAATAGTGTGGAACACTGCTGCTGCACACTGCAACAAACAGTGTGGAACACTGCTACTGCACACTGCAACAAATAGAGTGCAACACTGCTGCTGCAGACTGCAACAAATAGAGTGCAACACTGCTGCTGCATACTACAACAAATAAAGTGGAACACTGCTGCTGCAGACTGCAACAAATAGAGTGCAACACTGCTGTTGCATACTGCAACAAATAGAGTGCAACACTGCTGCTGCTGCACAATGCAACAAATAGAGTGCAACACTGCTGTTGTACACTGCAACAAATAGTGTGGAACACTGCGGCTGAACACTGCAACAAACAGTGTGGAACACTGCTACTGCACACTGCAACAAATAGAGTGGAACACTGCTGCTGCAGACTGCAACAAATAGAGTGGAACACTGCTGCTGCAGACTGCAACAAATAGAGTGTAACAATTCTGCTGCAGACTGCAACAAATAGAGTGTAACACTGCTGCTGCAGACTGCAACAAATAGAGTGCAACACTGCTGTTGCATACTGCAACAAATAGAGTGCAACACTGCTGTTGTACACTGCAAGAAATAGTGTGGAACACTGCTGCTGCACACTGCAACAAACAGTGTGGAACACTGCTGCTGCACACTGCAACAAATAGATTGGAACACTGCTGCTGCAGACTGCAACAAATAGAGTGGAACACTGCTGTTGTATACTGCAACAAAAAGAGTGTAACACTGCTGCTGCACACTGCAACAAATAGAGTGGAACACTGCTGGTGCACACTGCAACAGAGTGTAAAACTGCGATGGCACACTGCAACAAAAAGAGTGGAACACTGCTGCTCACTGCAACAAATAGAGTGGAACACTGCTGCTGTACACTGCAACAAATAGAGTGGAACACTTGCTGCAGACTGCAACAAATAGAGTGCAAAACTGCTGTTGCATACTGCAACAAATAGAGTGCAACACTGCTGTTGTACACTGCAACAAATAGTGTGGAACACTGCTGCTGCACACTGCAACAAACAGTGTGGAACACTGCTACTGCACACTGCAACAAATAGAGTGGAACACTGCTGCTGCAGACTGCAACAAATAGAGTGTAACAATTCTGCTGCAGACTGCAACAAATAGAGTGTAACACTGCTGCTGCAGACTGCAACAAACATTGAGGAACACTGCTGCTGCATACTGCAACAAATAGAGTGGAACACTGCTGCTGCAGACTGCAACAAATAGTGTGTAACACTGCTGCTGTACAATGCAACAAATAGAGTGGAACACTGCTGCTGCAGACTGCAACAAATAGAGTGCAACACTGCTGCTGCATACTACAACAAATAAAGTGGAACACTGCTGCTGTACACTGCAACAAATAGAGTGCAACACTGCTGTTGCATACTGCAACAAATAGAGTGCAACACTGCTGCTGCTGCACAATGCAACAAATAGAGTGCAACACTGCTGTTGTACACTGCAACAAATAGTGTGGAACACTGCTGCTGCACACTGCAACAAACAGTGTGGAACACTGCTGCTGCACACTGCAACAAATAGATTGGAACACTGCTGCTGCAGACTGCAACAAATAGAATGGAACACTGCTGTTGTATACTGCAACAAAAAGAGTGTAACACTGCTGGTGCACACTGCAACAGAGTGTAAAACTGCGATGGCACACTGCAACAAAAAGAGTAGAACACTGCTGCTCACTGCAACAAATAGAGTGGAACACTGCTGCTGCACACTGCAACAAATAGAGTGGAACACTTGCTGCATACTGCAACAAATAGAGTGCAACACTGCTGTTGTACACTGCAACAAATAGTGTGGAACACTGCTGCTGCACACTGCAACAAACAGTGTGGAACACTGCAACAGCACACTGCAACAAATAGAGTGGAACACTGCTGCTGCAGACTGCAACAAATAGAGTGTAACAATTCAGCTGCAGACTGCGACAAATAGAGTGTAACACTGCTGCTGCAGACTGCAACAAACATTGAGGAACACTGCTGCTGCATACTGCAACAAATAGAGTGGAACACTGCTGCTGCAGACTGCAACAAATAGTGTGTAACACTGCTGCTGTACAATGCAACAGAATGCAACACTGCTGCTGCACACTGCAACAAATAGAGAGGAACGCTGCTGCTGCATACTGCAACAAATAAAGTGGAACACTGCTGCTGTACACTGCAACAAAGAGCGTGCAAAACTGCTGCTGCATACTGCAGCAAATAGAGTGCAACACTGCTGTTGCATACTGCAACAAATAGATTGCAACACTGCTGTTGTACACTACAACAAAGAGTGTAAAACTGCTGCTGCATACTGCAACAAATAGAGTGTAACACTGCTGCTGCACACTGCAACAAATAGAGTGGAACACTGCTGCTGCAGTCTGCAACAAATAGATTGGAACACTGCTGCTGCACACTGCAACAAATAGAGTGGAACACTGCTGCTGTGCACTGCAACAAATAGAGTGGAACACTGCTGCTGCACACTGCAACAAATAGAGTGTAACACTGCTGCTGCATACTGCAACAAATAAAGTGGAACACTGCTGCTGTACACTGTACAGTACATTGTACAAAGAGCGTGCAACACTGCTGCTGCATACTGCAACAAAGAGAGTGCATCACTGCTGTTGCATACTGCAACAAAAAGAGTGGAACACTGCTGCTGCACACTGCAACAAATAGAGTGGAACACTGCTGCTGCAGACTACAACAACGAGTGTAACACTGCTGCTGCACACTGCAACAAATAGAGTGTAACACTGCTGCTGCAGACTGCAAAAAATAGAGTGGAACACTGCTGCTGCAGAATGCAACAAATAGAGTGCAACACTGCTGCTGTAAACTGCAACAAATAGAGTGGAACACTGCTGCTGCAGACTGCAACAAACATTGAGGAACACTGCTGCTGCATACTGCAACAAATAGAGTGGAACACTGCTGCTGCAGACTGCAAGAAATAGAGTGGAACACTGCTGCTGCAGACTGCAACAAATAGTGTGTAACACTGCTGTACAATGCAACAGAGTGTAACACTGCTGCTGCACACTGCAACAAATAGAGTGGAACACTGCTGCTGCACACTGCAACAAATAGAGTGGAACACTGCTGCTGCACACTGCCACAAATAGAGTGCAACACTGCTGTTGTACACTGCAACAAATAGTGTGGAACACTGCTGCTGCAGACTACAACAAATAGAGTAACACTGCTGCTGCAGACTGCAACAAATAGAGTGCAACACTGCTGCTGCAGACTGCAACAAATAGAGTGTAACACTGCTGTTGTACACTGCAACAAATAGTGTGGAACACTGCTGCTGCACACTGCAACAAATAGAGTGCAACACTGCTGTTGCATACTGCAACAAATAGATTGCAACACTGCTGTTGTACACTACAACAAAGAGTGTAACACTGCTGCTGCACACTGCAACAAATAGAGTGGAACACTGCTGCTGCACACTGCAACAAATAGAGTGGAACACTGCTGCTGCACACTGCAACAAATGGAGTGCAACACTGCTGTTGTACACTGCAACAAATAGTGTGGAACACTGCTGCTGCACACTGCAACAAATAGAGTGCAACACTGCTGCTGCAGACTGCAACAAATAGAGTGCAACACTGCTGCTGCAGACTGCAACAAATAGAGTGTAACACTGCTGCAGCACACTGCAACAAATAGAGTGGAACACTGCTGCTGCAGACTGCAACAAATAGAGTGTAACACTGCTGCTGCAGACTGCAACAAATAGAGTGTAACACTGCTGCTGTGCACTGCAACAAATAGAGTGGAACACTGCCGCTGCTCACTGCAACAAATAGAGTGGAACACTGCTGCTGTACACTGCAACAAATAGAGCGGAACACTGCTGCTGTGCACTGCAACAAATAGATCGAAACACTGCTGCTGCAGACTGCAACAAATAGAGTGGAACACTGCTGCTGCAGACTGCAACAAATAGAGTGGAACACTGCTGCTGCAGACTGCAAGAAATAGTGTGTAACACTGCTGCTGCACACTGCAACAAATAGAGTGGAACACTGCTGCTGCACACTGCAACAAATAGAGTGGAACACTGCTGCTGCAGACTACAACAAAGAGTGTAACACTGCTGCTGCACATTGCAACAAATTGAGAGCAACACTGCTGTTGTACACTGCAACAAACAGTGTGGAACACTGCTGCTGCACACTGCAACAAACAATGTGGAACACTGCTGCTGCACACTGCAACAAATAGATTGGAACACTGCTGCTGTGCACTGCAACAAATAGAGTGTAACACTGCTGCTGCACACTGCAACAAATAGAGTGCAACACTGCTGTTGTACACTGCAACAAATAGTGTGGAACACTGCTGCTGCACACTGCAACAAACAGTGTGGAACACTGCTGCTGCACACTGCAACAAATAGATTGGAGCACTGCTGCTGTGCACTGCAACAAATAGAGTGCAACACTGCTGTTGTACATTGCAACAAATAGTGTGGAACACTGCTGCTGCACACTGCAACAAACAGTGTGGAACACTGCTGCTGCAGACTGCAACAAATGGATTGGAAAACTGCTGCTGTCCACTACAACAAATAGAGTGTAACACTGCTGCTGCAGACTGCAACAAATAGAGTGGAACACTGCTGCTGCAGACTGCAAAAAATAGAGTGGAACACTGCTGCTGCAGAATGCAACAAATACAGTGCAACACTGCTGCTGTACACTGCAACAAATAGTGTGGAACACTGCTGCTGCACACTGCAACAAACAGTGTGGAACACTGCTGCTGCACACTGCAACAAATAGATTGGAACACTGCTGCTGCAGACTGCAACAAATAGAGTGGAACACTGCTGTTGTATACTGCAACAAAAAGAGTGTAACACTGCTGGTGCACACTGCAACAGAGTGTAAAACTGCGATGGCACACTGCAACAAAAAGAGTAGAACACTGCTGCTCACTGCAACAAATAGAGTGGAACACTGCTGCTGCACACTGCAACAAATAGAGTGGAACACTTGCTGCATGCTGCAACAAATAGAGTGCAACACTGCTGTTGTACACTGCAACAAATAGTGTGGAACACTGCTGCTGCACACTGCAACAAACAGTGTGGAACACTGCTACAGCACACTGCAACAAATAGAGTGGAACACTGCTGCTGCAGACTGCAACAAATAGAGTGTAACAATTCAGCTGCAGACTGCGACAAATAGAGTGTAACACTGCTGCTGCAGACTGCAACAAACATTGAGGAACACTGCTGCTGCATACTGCAACAAATAGAGTGGAACACTGCTGCTGCAGACTGCAACAAATAGTGTGTAACACTGCTGCTGTACAATGCAACAGAATGCAACACTGCTGCTGCACACTGCAACAAATAGAGAGGAACGCTGCTGCTGCATACTGCAACAAATAAAGTGGAACACTGCTGCTGTCCACTGCAACAAAGAGCGTGCAAAACTGCTGCTGCATACTGCAACAAATAGAGTGCAACACTGCTGTTGCATACTGCAACAAATAGATTGCAACACTGCTGTTGTACACTACAACAAAGAGTGTAAAACTGCTGCTGCATACTGCAACAAATAGAGTGTAACACTGCTGCTGCACACTGCAACAAATAGAGTGCAACACTGCTGTTGTACACTGCAACAAAGAGTGTGGAACACTGCTGCTGCAGACTGCAACAAATAGATTGGAACACTGCTGCTGCACACTGCAACAAATAGAATGGAACACTGCTGCTGTGCACTGCAACAAATAGAGTGGAACACTGCTGCTGCACACTGCAACAAATAGAGTGTAACACTGCTGCAGCATACTGCAACAAATAAAGTGGAACACTGCTGCTGTACACTGTACAGTACATTGTACAAAGAGCGTGCAACACTGCTGCTGCATACTGCAACAAATAGAGTGCAACACTGCTGCTGCACACTGCAACAAATAGAGTGTAACACTGCTGCTGCACACTGCAACAAATAGAGTGGAACACTGCTGCTGCAGACTGCAAAAAATAGAGTGGAACACTGCTGCTGCAGAATGCAAAAAATAGAGTGAAACACTGCTGCTGCAGACTGCAACAAATAGAGTGTAACACTGCTGCTGCAGACTGCAAGAAATAGAGTGGAACACTGCTGCTGCAGACTGCAACAAATAGTGTGTAACACTGCTGTACAATGCAACAGAGTGTAACACTGCTGCTGCACACTGCAACAAATAGAGTGGAACACTGCTGCTGCACACTGCAACAAATAGATTGGAACACTGCTGCTGCACACTGCCACAAATAGAGTGCAACACTGCTGTTGTACACTGCAACAAATAGTGTGGAACACTGCTGCTGCAGACTACAACAAAGAGTGTAACACTGCTGCTGCAGACTGCAACAAATAGTGTGTAACACTGCTGCTGCACACTGCAACAAATGGAGTGCAACACTGCTGCTGCAGACTGCAACAAATAGAGTGCAACACTGCTGCTGCAGACTGCAACAAATAGAGTGTAACACTGCTGCTGCTCACTGCAACAAATAGTGTGGAACACTGCTGCTGCACACTGCAACAAATAGAATGCAACACTGCTGCTGCAGACTGCAACAAATAGAGTGCAACACTGCTGCTGCAGACTGCAACAAATAGAGTGTCACACTGCAGCTGCACACTGCAACAAATAGAGTGGAACACTGCTGCTGCAGACTGCAACAAATAGAGTGTAACACTGCTGCTGCAGACTGCAACAAATAGAGTGTAACACTGCTGCTGTGCACTGCAACAAATAGAGTGGAACACTGCCGCTGCTCACTGCAACAAATAGAGTGGAACACTGCTGCTGTACACTGCAACAAATAGAGCGGAACACTGCTGCTGTGCACTGCAACAAATAGATCGAAACACTGCTGCTGCAGACTGCAACAAATAGAGTGGAACACTGCTGCTGCAGACTGCAACAAATAGAGTGGAACACTGCTGCTGCAGACTGCAAGAAATAGTGTGTAACACTGCTGCTGCACACTGCAACAAATAGAGTGGAACACTGCTGCTGCACACTGCAACAAATAGAGTGGAACACTGCTGCTGCAGACTACAACAAAGAGTGTAACACTGCTGCTGCACATTGCAACAAATTGAGATCAACACTGCTGTTGTACACTGCAACAAACAGTGTGGAACACTGCTGCTGCACACTGCAACAAACAATGTGGAACACTGCTGCTGCACACTGCAACAAATAGATTGGAACACTGCTGCTGTGCACTGCAACAAATAGAGTGTAACACTGCTGCTGCACACTGCAACAAATAGAGTGCAACACTGCTGTTGTACACTGCAACAAATAGTGTGGAACACTGCTGCTGCACACTGCAACAAACAGTGTGGAACACTGCTGCTGCACACTGCAACAAATAGATTGGAGCACTGCTGCTGTGCACTGCAACAAATAGAGTGCAACACTGCTGTTGTACATTGCAACAAATAGTGTGGAACACTGCTGCTGCACACTGCAACAAACAGTGTGGAACACTGCTGCTGCAGACTGCAACAAATAGATTGGAAAACTGCTGCTGTGCACTACAACAAATAGAGTGTAACACTGCTGCTGCAGACTGCAACAAATAGAGTGGAACACTGCTGCTGCAGACTGCAAAAAATAGAGTGGAACACTGCTGCTGCAGAATGCAACAAATAGAGTGCAACACTGCTGCTGTACACTGCAACAAATAGAGTGGAACACTGCTGCTGCAGACTGCAACAAATATTGAGGAACACTGCTGCTGCATACTGCAACAAATAGAGTGGAACACTGCTGCTGCAGACTGCAACAAATAGAGTGGAACACTGCTGCTGCAGACTGCAAGAAATAGAGTGGAACACTGCTGCTGCAGACTGCAACAAACATTGAGGAACACTGCTGCTGCATAGTGCAACAAATAGAGTGGAACACTGCTGCTGCAGACTGCAACAAATAGAGTGGAACACTGCTGCTGCAGACTGCAAGAAATAGAGTGGAACACTGCTGCTGCAGACTGCAACAAATAGTGTGTAACACTGCTGCTGTACAATGCAACAGAGTGTAACACTGCTGCTGCACACTGCAACAAATAGAGAGGAACGCTGCTACTGCACACTGCAACAAATAGAGTGGAACACTGCTGCTGTACACTGCAATAAACAGAGTGAAACACTGCCGCTGCTCACTGCAACAAATAGATTGGAACACTGCTGCTGTGCACTGCAACAAATAGAGTGGAACACTGCTGCTGCACACTGCAACAAATAGAGTGCAACACTGCTGTTGTACATTGCAACAAATAGTGTGGAACACTGCTGCTGCACACTGCAACAAACACTGTGGAACACTGCTGCTGCAGACTGCAACAAATAGATTGGAGCACTGCTGCTGTGCACTGCAACAAATAGAGTGCAACACTGCTGTTGTACATTGCAACAAATAGTGTGGAACACTGCTGCTGCACACTGCAACAAACAGTGTGGAACACTGCTGCTGCAGACTGCAACAAATAGATTGGAAAACTGCTGCTGTGCACTACAACAAATAGAGTGTAACACTGCTGCTGCAGACTGCAACAAATAGAGTGGAACACTGCTGCTGCAGACTGCAAAAAATAGAGTGGAACACTGCTGCTGCAGAATGCAACAAATAGAGTGCAACACTGCTGCTGTACACTGCAACAAATAGAGTGGAACACTGCTGCTGCAGACTGCAACAAATATTGAGGAACACTGCTGCTGCATACTGCAACAAATAGAGTGGAACACTGCTGCTGCAGACTGCAACAAATAGAGTGGAACACTGCTGCTGCAGACTGCAAGAAATAGAGTGGAACACTGCTGCTGCAGACTGCAACAAACATTGAGGAACACTGCTGCTGCATAGTGCAACAAATAGAGTGGAACACTGCTGCTGCAGACTGCAACAAATAGAGTGGAACACTGCTGCTGCAGACTGCAAGAAATAGAGTGGAACACTGCTGCTGCAGACTGCAACAAATAGTGTGTAACACTGCTGCTGTACAATGCAACAGAGTGTAACACTGCTGCTGCACACTGCAACAAATAGAGAGGAACGCTGCTACTGCACACTGCAACAAATAGAGTGGAACACTGCTGCTGTACACTGCAATAAACAGAGTGAAACACTGCCGCTGCTCACTGCAACAAATAGATTGGAACACTGCTGCTGTGCACTGCAACAAATAGAGTGTAACACTGCTGCTGCACACTGCAACAAATAGAGTGCAACACTGCTGTTGTACATTGCAACAAATAGTGTGGAACACTGCTGCTGCACACTGCAACAAACACTGTGGAACACTGCTGCTGCAGACTGCAACAAATAGATTGGAAAACTGCTGCTGTGCACTGCAACAAATATAGTGTAACACTGCTGCTGCAGACTGCAACAAATAGAGTGGAACACTGCTGCTGCAGACTGCAAAAAATAGAGTGGAACACTGCTGCTGCAGAATGCAACAAATAGAGTGGAACACTGCTGCTGCAGACTACAACAAACATTGAGGAACACTGCTGCTGCATACTGCAACAAATATAGTGGAACACTGCTGCTGCAGACTGCAAGAAATAGAGTGGAACACTGCTGCTGCAGACTGCAACAAATAGTGTGTAACACTGCTGCTGTACAATGCAACAGAGTGGAACACTGCTGCTGCAGACTGCAACAAATAGATTGGAACACTGCTGCTGCACACTGCAACAAATAGAGTGGAGCACTGCTGCTGTGCAATGCAACAAATAGAGTGGAGCACTGCTGCTGTGCAATGCAACAAATAGAGTGGAACACTGCCGCTGCTCACTGCAACAAATAGAGTGGAACACTGCTGCTGTACACTGCAACAAATAGAGTGTAACACTGCTGCAGCAGACTGCAACAAATAGAGTGGAACACTGCTGCTGCAGACTGCAACAAATAGAGTGTAACACTGCTGCTGCACACTGCAACAAATAGAGTGGAACACTGCTGCTGCAGAATGCAACAAATAGAGTGCAACACTGCTGCTGTACACTGCAACAAATAGAGTGGAACACTGCTGCTGTACACTGCAACAAATAGAGTGTAACACTGCTGCTGCAGACTGCAACAAATAGAGTGTAACACTGCTGCTGCAGACTGCAACAAATAGAGTGTAACACTGCTGCTGCACACTGCAACAAATAGAGTGTAACACTGCTGCTGCACACTGCAACAAATAGATTGGAACACTGCTGCTGCACACTGCAACAAATAGAGTGGAGCACTGCTGCTGTGCAATGCAACAAATAGAGTGGAACACTGCCGCTGCTCACTGCAACAAATAGAGTGGAACACTGCTGCTGTACACTGCAACAAATAGAGTGTAACACTGCTGCAGCAGACTGCAACAAATAGAGTGGAACACTGCTGCTGCAGACTGCAACAAATAGAGTGTAACACTGCTGCTACACACTGCAACAAATAGAGTGGAACACTGCTGCTGCAGAATGCAACAAATAGAGTGCAACACTGCTGCTGTACACTGCAACAAATAGAGTGTAACACTGCTGCTGCAGACTGCAAAAAATAGAGTGGAACACTGCTGCTGAAGAATGCAACAAATAGATTGTAACACTGCTGCTGCAGACTGCAACAAATAGAGTGTAACACTGCTGCTGCAGACTGCAAAAAATCGAATGGAACACTGCTGCTGAAGAATGCAACAAATAGAGTGCAACACTGCTGCTGTACACTGCAACAAATAGAGTGGAACACTGCTGCTGCAGACTGCAACAAACATTGAGGAACACTGCTGCTGCATACTGCAACAAATAGAGTGGAACACTGCTGCTGCAGACTGCAACAAAGAGTGTAACACTGCTGCTGCACACTGCAACAAATAGAGTGTTACACTGCTGCTGCACACTGCACCAAATAGAGTGCAACACTGCTGTTGTACACTGCAACAAATAGTGTGGCACACTGCTGCAGCACACTGCAACAAATAGAGTGGAACACTGCTGCTGCAGACTGCAACAAATAGAGTGTAACACTGCTGCTGCACACTGCAACAAATAGAGTGCAACACTGCTGTTGTACACTGCAACAAATAGTGTGGAACATTGCTGCTGCACACTGCAACAAATAGAGTGGAACATTGCTGCTGCAGACTGCAACAAATAGAGTGTAACACTGCTGCTGCAGACTGCAACAAATAGAGTGTAACACTGCTGCTGCACACTGCAACAAATAGAGTGTAACACTGCTGCTGCACACTGCAACAAATAGAGTGCAACACTGCTGTTGTACACTGCAACAAATAGTGTGGAACACTGCTGCTGCACACTGCACCAAATAGAGTGGAACATTGCTGCTGCACAATGCAACAAATAGAGTGTAACACTGCTTCTGCAGACTGCAACAAATAGAGTGTAACACTGCTTCTGCAGACTGCAACAAATAGAGTGTAACACTGCTGCTGCAGACTGCAACAAATAGAGTGGAACACTGCTGCTGCAGACTGCAACAAATAGAGTGTAACACTGCTGCTGCACACTGCAACAAATAGAGTGGAACACTGCTGCTGCGCACTGCAACAAATAGAGTGGAACACTGCTGCTGCAGACTGCAACAAATAGAGTGAAACACTGCTGCTGCAGACTGCAAAAAATAGAGTGGAACACTGCTGCTGCAGAAAGCAACAAATAGAGTGCAACACTGCTGCTGTACACTGCAACAAATAGAGTGCAACACTGCTGCTGTACACTGCAACAAATAGAGTGTAACACTGCTGCTGCAGACTGCAAAAAATAGAGTGGAACACTGCTGCTGCAGAATGCAACAAATAGATTGTAACACTGCTGCTGCAGACTGCAACAAATAGAGTGTAACACTGCTGCTGCAGACTGCAAAAAATCGAGTGGAACACTGCTGCTGAAGAATGCAACAAATAGAGTGCAACACTGCTGCTGTACACTGCAACAAATAGAGTGGAACACTGCTGCTGCAGACTGCAACAAACATTGAGGAACACTGCTGCTGCATACTGCAACAAATAGAGTGGAACACTGCTGCTGCAGACTGCAACAAAGAGTGTAACACTGCTGCTGCACACTGCAACAAGTAGAGTGTTACACTGCTGCTGCACACTGCACCAAATAGAGTGCAACACTGCTGTTGTACACTGCAACAAATAGTGTGGCACACTGCTGCAGCACACTGCAACAAATAGAGTGGAACACTGCTGCTGCAGACTGCAACAAATAGAGTGTAACACTGCTGCTGCACACTGCAACAAATAGAGTGCAACACTGCTGTTGTACACTGCAACAAATAGTGTGGAACATTGCTGCTGCACACTGCAACAAATAGAGTGGAACATTGCTGCTGCAGACTGCAACAAATAGAGTGTAACACTGCTGCTGCAGACTGCAACAAATAGAGTGTAACACTGCTGCTGCACACTGCAACAAATAGAGTGTAACACTGCTGCTGCACACTGCAACAAATAGAGTGCAACACTGCTGTTGTACACTGCAACAAATAGTGTGGAACACTGCTGCTGCACACTGCACCAAATAGAGTGGAACATTGCTGCTGCACAATGCAACAAATAGAGTGTAACACTGCTTCTGCAGACTGCAACAAATAGAGTGTAACACTGCTTCTGCAGACTGCAACAAATAGAGTGTAACACTGCTGCTGCAGACTGCAACAAATAGAGTGGAACACTGCTGCTGCAGACTGCAACAAATAGAGTGTAACACTGCTGCTGCACACTGCAACAAATAGAGTGGAACACTGCTGCTGCGCACTGCAACAAATAGAGTGGAACACTGCTGCTGCAGACTGCAACAAATAGAGTGAAACACTGCTGCTGCAGACTGCAAAAAATAGAGTGGAACACTGCTGCTGCAGAAAGCAACAAATAGAGTGCAACACTGCTGCTGTACACTGCAACAAATAGAGTGCAACACTGCTGCTGTACACTGCAACAAATAGAGTGTAACACTGCTGCTGCAGACTGCAAAAAATAGAGTGGAACACTGCTGCTGCAGAATGCAACAAATAGATTGTAACACTGCTGCTGCAGACTGCAACAAATAGAGTGTAACACTGCTGCTGCAGACTGCAAAAAATCGAGTGGAACACTGCTGCTGAAGAATGCAACAAATAGAGTGCAACACTGCTGCTGTACACTGCAACAAATAGAGTGGAACACTGCTGCTGCAGACTGCAACAAACATTGAGGAACACTGCTGCTGCATACTGCAACAAATAGAGTGGAACACTGCTGCTGCAGACTGCAACAAAGAGTGTAACACTGCTGCTGCACACTGCAACAAGTAGAGTGTTACACTGCTGCTGCACACTGCACCAAATAGAGTGCAACACTGCTGTTGTACACTGCAACAAATCGTGTGGCACACTGCTGCAGCACACTGCAACAAATAGAGTGGAACATTGCTGCTGCACAATGCAACAAATAGAGTGGAACACTGCTGCTGCAGAATGCACCAAATAGAGTGGAACATTGCTGCTGCACAATGCAACAAATAGAGTGTAACACTGCTTCTGCAGACTGCAACAAATAGAGTGTAACACTGCTTCTGCAGACTGCAACAAATAGAGTGTAACACTGCTGCTGCAGACTGCAACAAATAGAGTGGAACACTGCTGCTGCAGACTGCAACAAATAGAGTGTAACACTGCTGCTGCACACTGCAACAAATAGAGTGGAACACTGCTGCTGCGCACTGCAACAAATAGAGTGGAACACTGCTGCTGCAGACTGCAACAAATAGAGTGAAACACTGCTGCTGCAGACTGCAAAAAATAGAGTGGAACACTGCTGCTGCAGAAAGCAACAAATAGAGTGCAACACTGCTGCTGTACACTGCAACAAATAGAGTGCAACACTGCTGCTGTACACTGCAACAAATAGAGTGTAACACTGCTGCTGCAGACTGCAAAAAATAGAGTGGAACACTGCTGCTGCAGAATGCAACAAATAGATTGTAACACTGCTGCTGCAGACTGCAACAAATAGAGTGTAACACTGCTGCTGCAGACTGCAAAAAATCGAGTGGAACACTGCTGCTGAAGAATGCAACAAATAGAGTGCAACACTGCTGCTGTACACTGCAACAAATAGAGTGGAACACTGCTGCTGCAGACTGCAACAAACATTGAGGAACACTGCTGCTGCATACTGCAACAAATAGAGTGGAACACTGCTGCTGCAGACTGCAACAAAGAGTGTAACACTGCTGCTGCACACTGCAACAAGTAGAGTGTTACACTGCTGCTGCACACTGCACCAAATAGAGTGCAACACTGCTGTTGTACACTGCAACAAATCGTGTGGCACACTGCTGCAGCACACTGCAACAAATAGAGTGGAACATTGCTGCTGCAGACTGCAACAAATAGAGTGTAACACTGCTGCTGCAGACTGCAACAAATAGAGTGTAACACTGCTGCTGCACACTGCAACAAATAGAGTGTAACACTGCTGCTGCACACTGCAACAAATAGAGTGCAACACTGCTGTTGTACACTGCAACAAATAGTGTGGAACACTGCTGCTGCACACTGCACCAAATAGAGTGGAACATTGCTGCTGCACACTGCAACAAATAGAGTGTAACACTGCTTCTGCAGACTGCAACAAATAGAGTGTAACACTGCTTCTGCAGACTGCAACAAATAGAGTGAAACACTGCTGCTGCAGACTGCAAAAAATAGAGTGGAACACTGCTGCTGCAGAAAGCAACAAATAGAGTGCAACACTGCTGCTGTACACTGCAACAAATAGAGTGGAACACTGCTGCTGCAGACTGCAACAAACATTGAGGAACACTGCTGCTGCATACTGCAACAAATAGAGTGGAACACTGCTGCTGCAGACTGCAACAAATAGAGTGGAACACTGCTGCTGCAGACTGCAAGAAATAGAGTGGAACACTGCTGCTGCAGACTACAACAAAGAGTGCAACACTGCTGCTGCAGACTGCAACAAATAGAGTGGAACACTGCTGCTGCAGACTGCAACAAATAGAGTGTAACACTGCTGCTGCACACTGCAACAAATAGAGTGCAACACTGCTGCTGTACACTGCAACAAATAGAGTGCAACACTGCTGCTGTACACTGCAACAAATAGAGTGTAACACTGCTGCTGCAGACTGCAAAAAATAGAGTGGAACACTGCTGCTGAAGAATGCAACAAATAGAGTGCAACACTGCTGCTGTACACTGCAACAAATAGAGTGGAACACTGCTGCTGCAGACTGCAACAAACATTGAGGAACACTGCTGCTGCATACTGCAACAAATAGAGTGGAACACTGCTGCTGCAGACTGCAACAAATAGAGTGTAACACTGCTGCTGCAGACTGCAAAAAATCGAGTGGAACACTGCTGCTGAAGAATGCAACAAATAGAGTGCAACACTGCTGCTGTACACTGCAACAAATAGAGTGGAACACTGCTGCTGCAGACTGCAACAAACATTGAGGAACACTGCTGCTGCATACTGCAACAAATAGAGTGGAACACTGCTGCTGCAGACTGCAACAAAGAGTGTAACACTGCTGCTGCACACTGCAACAAGTAGAGTGTTACACTGCTGCTGCACACTGCACCAAATAGAGTGCAACACTGCTGTTGTACACTGCAACAAATCGTGTGGCACACTGCTGCAGCACACTGCAACAAATAGAGTGGAACATTGCTGCTGCAGACTGCAACAAATAGAGTGTAACACTGCTGCTGCAGACTGCAACAAATAGAGTGTAACACTGCTGCTGCACACTGCAACAAATAGAGTGTAACACTGCTGCTGCACACTGCAACAAATAGAGTGCAACACTGCTGTTGTACACTGCAACAAATAGTGTGGAACACTGCTGCTGCACACTGCACCAAATAGAGTGGAACATTGCTGCTGCACACTGCAACAAATAGAGTGTAACACTGCTTCTGCAGACTGCAACAAATAGAGTGTAACACTGCTTCTGCAGACTGCAACAAATAGAGTGAAACACTGCTGCTGCAGACTGCAAAAAATAGAGTGGAACACTGCTGCTGCAGAAAGCAACAAATAGAGTGCAACACTGCTGCTGTACACTGCAACAAATAGAGTGGAACACTGCTGCTGCAGACTGCAACAAACATTGAGGAACACTGCTGCTGCATACTGCAACAAATAGAGTGGAACACTGCTGCTGCAGACTGCAACAAATAGAGTGGAACACTGCTGCTGCAGACTGCAAGAAATAGAGTGGAACACTGCTGCTGCAGACTACAACAAAGAGTGCAACACTGCTGCTGCAGACTGCAACAAATAGAGTGGAACACTGCTGCTGCAGACTGCAACAAATAGAGTGTAACACTGCTGCTGCACACTGCAACAAATAGAGTGCAACACTGCTGCTGTACACTGCAACAAATAGAGTGCAACACTGCTGCTGTACACTGCAACAAATAGAGTGTAACACTGCTGCTGCAGACTGCAAAAAATAGAGTGGAACACTGCTGCTGCAGAATGCAACAAATAGATTGTAACACTGCTGCTGCAGACTGCAACAAATAGAGTGTAACACTGCTGCTGCAGACTGCAAAAAATCGAGTGGAACACTGCTGCTGAAGAATGCAACAAATAGAGTGCAACACTGCTGCTGTACACTGCAACAAATAGAGTGGAACACTGCTGCTGCAGACTGCAACAAACATTGAGGAACACTGCTGCTGCATACTGCAACAAATAGAGTGGAACACTGCTGCTGCAGACTGCAACAAAGAGTGTAACACTGCTGCTGCACACTGCAACAAGTAGAGTGTTACACTGCTGCTGCACACTGCACCAAATAGAGTGCAACACTGCTGTTGTACACTGCAACAAATCGTGTGGCACACTGCTGCAGCACACTGCAACAAATAGAGTGGAACATTGCTGCTGCAGACTGCAACAAATAGAGTGTAACACTGCTGCTGCAGACTGCAACAAATAGAGTGTAACACTGCTGCTGCACACTGCAACAAATAGAGTGTAACACTGCTGCTGCACACTGCAACAAATAGAGTGCAACACTGCTGTTGTACACTGCAACAAATAGTGTGGAACACTGCTGCTGCACACTGCACCAAATAGAGTGGAACATTGCTGCTGCACACTGCAACAAATAGAGTGTAACACTGCTTCTGCAGACTGCAACAAATAGAGTGTAACACTGCTTCTGCAGACTGCAACAAATAGAGTGAAACACTGCTGCTGCAGACTGCAAAAAATAGAGTGGAACACTGCTGCTGCAGAAAGCAACAAATAGAGTGCAACACTGCTGCTGTACACTGCAACAAATAGAGTGGAACACTGCTGCTGCAGACTACAACAAAGAGTGCAACACTGCTGCTGCAGACTGCAACAAATAGAGTGGAACACTGCTGCTGCAGACTGCAACAAATAGAGTGTAACACTGCTGCTGCACACTGCAACAAATAGAGTGCAACACTGCTGTTGTACACTGCAACAAATAGAGTGGAACATTGCTGCTGCACACTGCAACAAATAGAGTGTAACACTGCTGCTGCAGACTGCAACAAATAGAGTGTAACACTGCTGCTGCACACTGCAACAAATAGAGTGGAACACTGCTGCTGCAGACTGCAACAAATAGAGTGTAACACTGCTGCTGCAGACTGCAACAAATAGAGTGTAACACTGCTGCTGCACACTGCAACAAATAGAGTGGAACACTGCTGCTGTGCACTGCAACAAATAGAGTGGAACACTGCTGTTGCAGAATGCAACAAATAGAGTGGAACACTGCTGCTGCAGACTGCAACAAATAGAGTGGAACACTGCTGCTGCAGACTGCAACAAATAGAGTGTAACACTGCTGCTGCAGACTGCAAAAAATAGAGTGGAACACTGCTGCTGCAGAATGCAACAAATAGAGTGCAACACTGCTGCTGTACACTGTAACAAATAGAGTGGAACACTGCTGCTGCAGACTGCAACAAACATTGAGGAACACTGCTGCTGCATACTGCAACAAATAGAGTGGAACACTGCTGCTGCAGACTGCAACAAACATTGAGGAACACTGCTGCTGTACACTGTAACAAATAGAGTGGAACACTGCTGCTGCAGACTGCAACAAACATTGAGGAACACTGCTGCTGCATACTGCAACAAATAGAGTGGAACACTGCTGCTGCAGACTGCAACAAATAGAGTGGAACACTGCTGCTGCAGACTACAACAAAGAGTGTAACACTGCTGC
This sequence comes from Heptranchias perlo, assembly GCF_035084215.1. Classification (NCBI taxonomy): domain Eukaryota; kingdom Metazoa; phylum Chordata; class Chondrichthyes; order Hexanchiformes; family Hexanchidae; genus Heptranchias; species Heptranchias perlo. The sequence continues at coordinate 197,338 of NW_027139324.1, forward strand.
TGCAGACTGCAACAAATAGAGTGGAACACTGCTGCTGCAGACTGCAACAAATAGAGTGTAACACTGCTGCTGCAGACTGCAACAAATAGAGTGTAACACTGCTGCTGCAGACTGCAACAAATAGAGTGGAACACTGCTGCTGCAGACTGCAACAAATAGAGTGGAACACTGCTGCTGCAGACTGCAAGAAATAGAGTGGAACACTGCTGCTGCAGACTGCAACAAATAGAGTGGAACACTGCTGCTGCAGACTGCAAAAATAGAGTGGAACACTGCTGCTGCAGACTACAACAAAGAGTGTAACACTGCTGCTGCAGACTGCAACAAATAGAGTGGAACACTGCTGCTGCAGACTGCAACAAATAGAGTGGAACACTGCTGCTGCAGACTGCAACAAATAGAGTGTAACACTGCTGCTGCAGACTGCAAAAAATAGAGTGGAACACTGCTGCTGCAGAATGCAACAAATAGAGTGCAACACTGCTGCTGTACACTGTAACAAATAGAGTGGAACACTGCTGCTGCAGACTGCAACAAACATTGAGGAACACTGCTGCTGCATACTGCAACAAATAGAGTGGAACACTGCTGCTGCAGACTGCAAGAAATAGAGTGGAACACTGCTGCTGCAGACTACAACAAAGAGTGTAACACTGCTGCTGCAGACTGCAACAAATAGAGTGGAACACTGCTGCTGCAGACTGCAACAAATAGAGTGGAACACTGCTGCTGCAGACTGCAAGAAATAGAGTGGAACACTGCTGCTGCAGACTGCAACAAATAGAGTGGAACACTGCTGCTGCAGACTGCAAAAATAGAGTGGAACACTGCTGCTGCAGACTACAACAAAGAGTGTAACACTGCTGCTGCAGACTGCAACAAATAGTGTGTAACTCTGCTGCTGTACAATGCAACAAATGGAGTGGAACACTGCTGCTGCAGACTGCAACAAATGGAGTGGAACACTGCTGCTGCAGACTACAACAAAGAGTGTAACACTGCTGCTGCAGACTGCAACAAATAGAGTGGAACACTGCTGCTGCAGACTGCAAGAAATAGAGTGGAACACTGCTGCTGCAGACTGCAACAAATAGTGTGTAACACTGCTGCTGTACAATGCAACAGAGTGTAACACTGCTGCTGCACACTGCAACAAATAGAGAGGAACGCTGCTACTGCACACTGCAACAAATAGAGTGGAACACTGCTGCTGTGCAATGCAACAAATAGAGTGGAACACTGCTGCTGTACACTGCAACAAATAGAGTGTAACACTGCTGTTGCAGACTGCAACAAATAGAGTGGAACACTGCTGCTGCAGACTGCAAAATATAGAGTGGAACACTGCTGCTGCAGACTGCAACAAATAGTGTGTAACACTGCTGCTGTACAATGCAACAGAGTGTAACACTGCTGCTGCACACTGCAACAAATAGAGTGGAACACTGCTGCTGCAGACTACAACAAACATTGAGGAACACTGCTGCTGCATACTGCAACAAATAGAGTGGAACACTCAGTGCAAACCGGATGGTCTGCACCTGAGCAGGGCCGGGACCGCTGTCCTAGGAGGAGTATTTGCTAGTGCTGTTGGGGAGGGTTTAAACTAAAGTGGCAGGGGGTTGGGAACCTGAGCAGGGAGAGAGAGGAAAGCGTAACAGGAAGGGACAGAAGGTATGGAGTAATAGGTAAAGTGTTAAAAAAGGAAAAAGCAGGAACTAAGCGTCACAAAACAGATTTGAAAGTTCTTTATCTGAATGCACGTAGCATTCGTAATAAAATGGACGAGTTAACGGCACAAATAACTCCGTATGGGTATGATCTTGTGGCCATTACAGAAACATGGCTGCAGGGTGACAACGACTGGGAATTAAATATGCCAGGGTATTTAACAATCAGGAAGGACAGGCAGGAAGGAAGGGGAGGTGGGGTGGCTATGTTAATAAAGGAAGGAATCACTGTAATACAGAGAAATGATATTGGGACAAAGCATCAAGATAATGAAACAGTTTGGGTGGAGATAAGGAATAATGAGGGAAAAAAACATTAGTGGGCGTAGTGTATAGGCCTCCTAATAGTTGCAACTCTGCTGGAAGAAGTATTAATCAGGAGATAGTCGGGGCATGTAATAAGGGAACAGCCATAATTATGGGGGATTTTAATTATCATATTAACTGGACAAATCAAATTGGGCAGAGCAGCCTTGAGGACGAGTTCATTGAGTGCATCAGGGATGGATTTCTTGAGCAGTATGTAACTGATCCTACAAGGGGGCAGGCAACCTTGGACCTGGTCCTGTATAATGAGTCAGGATTAATTAATAATGTCCTAGTTAAGGATCCCCTTGGAACGAGCGACCACAACATGGTTGAATTCCATATCCAATTAGAGGGTGAGAAGGTTGATTCTCAAACAAGCGTACTGAGCTTGAATAAAGGAGACTATGATGGTATGAGAGCGGAATTGATTAAAGTGGACTGGGAAAATAGATTAAAGGGTAAGACGGTACATGAGCAGTGGTGTTCATTTAGGGAGTTATTTTACAACTTTCAAAATAAATATATTCCACTGAGGAAAAAAGGGTGTAAAAGAAATGACAGCCATCCGTGGCTAAGTAAAGAAATCAAGGATAGTATCCGACTAAAAACAAGGACATATAAGGTAGCCAAACTTAGTGGGAGGATAGAAGATTGGGAATTCTTCAAAAGACAGCAAAAAGTAACGAAAGGATTGATTAAGAAAGGGAAGTTAGATTATGAAAAGAAATTAGCAAAAAATATAAAAACAGATAGCAAGAGTTTCTATAGTTATATAAAAAGAAAAAGGGTGGCTAAGGCAAACATAGGTCCCTTAGAGGATGAGACCGGGAAATTAATGGTGGGAAACATGGAGATGGCAAAAATGCTGAACAAATATTTTGTTTCAGTCTTTACAGTAGAGGACACTAAGAATATCCCAACACTGGACAAACAGGGGACTTTCGGGGGGGAGGAGCTAAATACGATTAAAATCACTCAGGAGATGGTACTCAGCAAAATAATGGGACTCAAGGCGGATAAATCCCCTGGACCTGATGGCTTCCATCCTAGGGTCTTGAGGGAAGTGGCAGTAGGGATTGTGGATGCTTTGGTGATAGTTTTCCAAAATTCCCTGGACTCAGGAGAGGTCCCGGCAGATTGGAAAACTGCTAATGTAACACCGTTATTTAAAAAGGGTAGTAGGCAGAAGGCTGGAAATTATAGGCCAGTTAGCTTAACATCTGTGGTGGGTAAAATTTTGGAGTCTATTATTAAGGAGACAGTAACGGAACATTTAGATAAGCATAATTTAATAGGACAAAGTCAGCATGGCTTTATGAAGGGGAAGTCATGTCTGACAAATTTGCTTGAGTTCTTCGAGGATATAACGTATAGGGTGGATAAAGGGGAACCAGTGGACGTAGTGTATTTAGACTTCCAGAAGGCATTCGACAAGGTGCCACATAAAAGATTATTACTTAAGATAAAAAATCACAGGATTGGGGGTAATATTCTGGCATGGGTGGAGGATTGGTTATCGAACAGGAAGCAGAGAGTTGGGATAAATGGTTCATTTTCGGACTGGCAACCAGTAACCAGTGGTGTTCCGCAGGGGTCGGTGCTGGGTCCCCAACTCTTTACAATCTATATTAACGATTTGGAGGAGGGGACCGAGTGCAACATATCAAAATTTGCAGATGATACAAAGATGGGAGGGAAAGTAGAGAGTGAGGAGGACATAAAAAACCTGCAAGGGGATATAGACAGGCTGGGTGAGTGGGCGGAGATTTGGCAGATGCAATATAATATTGGAAAATGTGAGGTTATGCACTTTGGCAGGAAAAATCAGAGAGCAAGTTATTTTCTTAATGGCGAGAGACTGGAAAGTACTGCAGTACAAAGGGATCTGGGGGTCCTAGTGCAAGAAAATCAAAAAGTTGGTATGCAGGTGCAGCAGGTGATCAAGAAAGCCAACGGAATGTTGGCTTTTATTGCTCGGGGGATAGAATATAAAAACAAGGAGGTATTGCTGCAGTTATATAAGGTATTGGTGAGACCGCACCTGGAATACTGCATACAGTTTTGGTCTCCATACTTAAGAAAAGACATACTTGCTCTCGAGGCAGTACAAAGAAGGTTCACTCGGTTAATCCCGGGGATGAGGGGGCGGACATATGAGGAGAGGTTGAGTAGATTGGGACTCTACTCATTGGAGTTCAGAAGAATGAGAGGCGATCTTATTGAAACATATAAGATTGTGAAGGGTCTTGATCGGGTGGATGCAGTAAGGATGTTCCCAAAGATGGGTGAAACTAGAACTAGGGGGCATAATCTTAGAATAAGGGGCTGCTCTTTCAAAACTGAGATGAGGAAAAACTTCTTCACTCAGAGGGTGGTAGGTCTGTGGAATTTGCTGCCCCAGGAAGCTGTGGAAGCTACATCATTAGATAAATTTAAAACAGAAATAGACAGTTTCCTAGAAGTAAAGGGAATTAGGGGTTATGGGGAGCGGGCAGGAAATTGGACATGAAGCTGAGTTCGGATCGGTCAATGCCCTGTGGGTGGCGGAGAGGGCCCAGGGGCTATGTGGCCGGGTCCTGCTCCGACTTCTTGTGTTCTTTAGATTTGTGGTTGGGATCAGATCAGCCATGATCTTATTGAATGGCGGAGCAGGCTCGAGGGGCCGATTGGCCTACTCCTGCTCCAATTTCTTATGTTCTTATGTTGTTATGTAACACCGCTGCTGCATACTGCAACAAATAGAGTGGAACACTGCTGTTGCATACTGCAACAAATAGAGAGGAACGCTGCTGCTGCTCACTGCAACAAATAGAGTGGAACACTGCTGCTGTACACTGCAACAAATAGAGTGTAACACTGCTGCTGCAGACTGCAACAAATAGAGTGTAACACTGCTGCTGCACACTGCAACAAATAGTGTGTAACACTGCTGCTGCACACTGCAACAAATAGAGTGGAACACTGCTGTTGTACACTGCAACAAATAGTGTGGAACACTGCTGCTGCACACTGCAACAAATAGAGTGGAACATTGCTGCTGCACACTGCAACAAATAGAGTGTAACACTGCTGCTGCAGACTGCAACAAATAGAGTGTAACACTGCTGCTGCACACTGCAACAAATAGAGTGGAACACTGCTGCTGCAGACTGCAACAAATAGAGTGTAACACTGCTGCTGCAGACTGCAACAAATAGAGTGGAACACTGCTGCTGCAGACTACAACAAATAGAGTGTAACACTGCTGCTGCAGACTGCAAAAAATAGAGTGTAACACTGCAGCTGCAGAATGCAACAAATAGAGTGCAACACTGCTGCTGTGCACTGCAACAAATAGAGTGGAACACTGCTGCTGCAGACTACAACAAAGAGTGTAACACTGCTCCTGCAGACTGCAACAAATAGTGTGTAACACTGCTGCTGTACAATGCAACAGAGTGTAACACTGCTGCTGCACACTGCAACAAATGGAGTGGAACACTGCTGCTGCAGACTGCAAGAAATAGAGTGGAACACTGCTGCTGCAGACTGCAACAAATAGTGTGTAACACTGCTGCTGTACAATGCAACAGAGTGTAACAGTGCTGCTGCACACTGCAACAAATAGAGGGGAACGCTGCTGCTGCACACTGCAACAAATAGAGTGGAACACTGCTGCTGTGCAATGCAACAAATAGAGTGGAACACTGCCGCTGCTCACTGCAACAAACAGAGTGGAACACTGCTGCTGTACACTGCAACAAATAGTGTGTAACACTGCTGCTGTACAATGCAACAGAGTGTAACGCTGCTGCTGCTCACTGCAACAAATAGAGTGGAACACTGCTGCTGTACACTGCAACAAATAGAGTGTAACACTGCTGCTGCAGACTGCAACAAATAGAGTGTAACACTGCTGCTGCAGACTGCAACAAATAGTGTGTAACACTGCTGCTGTACAATGCAACAGAGTGTAACACTGCTGCTGCACACTGCAACAAATAGAGTGGAACACTGCTGCTGCAGACTACAACAAACATTGAGGAACACTGCTGCTGCACACTGCAACAATTAGAGTGGAACACTGCTGCTGCAGACTGCAACAAATAGAGTGGAACACTGCTGCTGCAGACTGCAACAAATAGAGTGGAACACTGCTGCTGCAGACTGCAACAAATAGAGTGGAACACTGCTGCTGCAGACGACAACAAAGAGTGTAACACTGCTGCTGCAGACTGCAACAAATAGAGTGGAACACTGCTGTTGCAGACTGCAACAAATAGAGTGGAACACTGCTGCTGCAGACTGCAACAAATAGAGTGGAACACTGCTGCTGCACACTGCAAGAAATAGAGTGGAACACTGCTGCTGCAGACTACAACAAAGAGTGTAACACTGCTGCTGCAGACTACAACAAAGAGTGTAACACTGCTGCTGCAGACTGCAACAAATAGAGTGGAACACTGCTGCTGCAGACTGCAACAAATAGAGTGTAACACTGCTGCTGCAGACTGCAACAAATAGAGTGGAACACTGCTGCTGCAGACTGCAACAAATAGAGTGTAACACTGCTGCTGCACACTGCAACAATTAGAGTGGAACACTGCTGCTGCAGACTGCAACAAATAGAGTGGAACACTGCTGCTGCAGACTGCAACAAATAGAGTGGAACACTGCTGCTGCAGACTGCAACAAATAGAGTGGAACACTGCTGCTGCAGACTACAACAAAGAGTGTAACACTGCTGCTGCAGACTGCAACAAATAGAGTGGAACACTGCTGCTGCAGACTGCAACAAATAGAGTGGAACACTGCTGCTGCAGACTGCAACAAATAGAGTGGAACACTGCTGTTGCAGACTGCAACAAATAGAGTGGAACACTGCTGCTGCAGACTGCAACAAATAGAGTGGAACACTGCTGCTGTGCACTGCAACAAATAGATCGAAACACTGCTGCTGCAGACTGCAACAAATAGAGTGGAACACTGCTGCTGCAGACTGCAACAAATAGAGTGGAACACTGCTGCTGCAGACTGCAAGAAATAGAGTGGAACACTGCTGCTGCAGACTGCAACAAATAGAGTGTAACACTGCTGCTGCAGGCTGCAACAAATAGAGTGTAACACTGCTGCTGCAGACTGCAACAAATAGAGGGTAACACTGCTTCTGCAGACTGCAACAAATAGAGTGTAACACTGCTTCTGCAGACTGCAACAAATAGAGTGTAACACTGCTGCTGCAGATTGCAAAAAATAGAGTGGAACAATGCTGCTGCACACTGCAAGAAATAGAGTGGAATACTGCTGCTGCAGACTACAACAAACATTGAGGAACACTGCTGTTGCATACTGCAACAAATAGAGTGGAACACTGCTGCTGCAGACTGCAAGAAATAGAGTGGAACACTGCTGCTGCAGACTGCAACAAATAGTGTGTAACACTGCTGCTGTACAATGCAACAGAGTGTAACACTGCTGCTGCACACTGCAACAAATAGAGTGGAACACTGCTGCTGCATACTGCAACAAATAGAGGGTAACACTGCTGCTGCATACTGCAACAAATAGAGTGCAACACTGCTGCTGCATACTGCAACAAATAGAGTGGAACACTGCTGTTGCATACTGCAACAAATAGAGAGGAACGCTGCTGCTGCTCACTGCAACAAATAGAGTGGAACACTGCTGCTGTACACTGCAACAAATGGAGTGTAAAACTGCTGCTGCAGAATGCAACAAATAGAGTGTAACACTGCTGCTGCACACTGCAACAAATAGAGTGGAACACTGCTGCTGCAGAATGCAACAAATAGAGAGCAACACTGCTGCTGTACACTGCAACAAATAGAGTGGAACACTGCTGCTGCAGACTACAACAAACATTGAGGAACACTGCTGCTGCATACTGCAACAAATAGAGTGGAACACTGCTGCTGCAGACTTCAACAAATAGAGTGGAACACTGCTGCTGCAGACTGCAAGAAATAGAGTGGAACACTACTGCTGCAGACTACAACAAAGAGTGTAACACTGCTGCTGCACACTGCAACAAATAGAGTGGAACACTGCTGCTGCAGACTGCAACAAATAGAGTGTAACACTGCTGCTGTACACTGCAACAAAGAGCGTGCAACACTGCTGTTGCATACCGCAACAAATAGAGAGGAACGCTGCTGCTGCTCACTGCAACAAATAGAGTGGAACATTGCTGCTGCACACTGCAACAAATAGAGTGTAACACTGCTGCTGCAGACTGCAACAAATAGAGTGTAACACTGCTGCTGCACACTGCAACAAATAGAGTGGAACACTGCTGCTGCAGACTGCAACAAATAGAGTGCAACACTGCTGCTGCAGACTGCAACAAATAGAGTGTAACACTGCTGCTGCAGACTGCAAAAAATAGAGTGTAACACTGCAGCTGCAGAATGCAACAAACAGAGTGCAACACTGCTGCTGTGCACTGCAACAAATAGAGTGGAACACTGCTCCTGCAGACTGCAACAAATAGTGTGTAACACTGCTGCTGTACAATGCAACAGAGTGTAACACTGCTGCTGCACACTGCAACAAATGGAGTGGAACACTGCTGCTGCAGACTACAACAAAAAGTGTAACACTGCTGCTGCAGACTGCAACAAATAGAGTGGAACACTGCTGCTGCAGACTGCAAGAAATAGAGTGGAACACTGCTGCTGTACAATGCAACAGAGTGTAACAGTGCTGCTGCACACTGCAACAAATAGAGGGGAACGCTGCTGCTGCACACTGCAACAAATAGAGTGGAACACTGCTGCTGTGCAATGCAACAAATAGAGTGGAACACTGCCGCTGCTCACTGCGACAAACAGAGTGGAACACTGCTGCTGTACACTGCAACAAATAGTGTGTAACACTGCTGCTGTACAATGCAACAGAGTGTAACGCTGCTGCTGCTCACTGCAACAAATAGAGTGGAACACTGCTGCTGTACACTGCAACAAATAGAGTGTAACACTGCTGCTGCAGACTGCAACAAATAGAGTGTAACACTGCTGCTGCAGACTGCAACAAATAGTGTGTAACACTGCTGCTGTACAATGCAACAGAGTGTAACACTGCTGCTGCACACTGCAACAAATAGAGTGGAACACTGCTGCTGCAGACTACAACAAACATTGAGGAACACTGCTGCTGCACACTGCAACAATTAGAGTGGAACACTGCTGCTGCAGACTGCAACAAATAGAGTGGAACACTGCTGCTGCAGACTGCAACAAATAGAGTGGAACACTGCTGCTGCAGACTGCAACAAATAGAGTGGAACACTGCTGCTGCAGACTACAACAAAGAGTGTAACACTGCTGCTGCAGACTGCAACAAATAGAGTGGAACACTGCTGCTGCAGACTGCAACAAATAGAGTGGAACACTGCTGTTGCAGACTGCAACAAATAGAGTGGAACACTGCTGCTGCAGACTGCAACAAATAGAGTGGAACACTGCTGCTGCAGACTACAACAAAGAGTGTAACACTGCTGCTGCAGACTACAACAAAGAGTGTAACACTGCTGCTGCAGACTGCAACAAATAGAGTGGAACACTGCTGCTGCAGACTACAACAAATAGAGTGTAACACTGCTGCTGCAGACTGCAACAAATAGAGTGGAACACTGCTGCTGCAGACTGCAACAAATAGAGGGTAACACTGCTGCTGCAAACTGCAACAAATAGAGTGGAACACTGCTGCTGCAGACTGCAACAAATAGAGTGTAACACTGCTGCTGCACACTGCAACAATTAGAGTGGAACACTGCTGCTGCAGACTGCAACAAATAGAGTGGAACACTGCTGCTGCAGACTGCAACAAATAGAGTGGAACACTGCTGCTGCAGACTGCAACAAATAGAGTGGAACACTGCTGCTGCAGACTACAACAAAGAGTGTAACACTGCTGCTGCAGACTGCAACAAATAGAGTGGAACACTGCTGCTGCAGACTGCAACAAATAGAGTGGAACACTGCTGCTGCAGACTGCAACAAATAGAGTGGAACACTGCTGTTGCAGACTGCAACAAATAGAGTGGAACACTGCTGCTGCAGACTGCAACAAATAGAGTGGAACACTGCTGCTGTGCACTGCAACAAATAGATCGAAACACTGCTGCTGCAGACTGCAACAAATAGAGTGGAACACTGCTGCTGCAGACTGCAACAAATAGAGTGGAACACTGCTGCTGCAGACTGCAAGAAATAGAGTGGAACACTGCTGCTGCAGACTGCAACAAATAGAGTGTAACACTGCTGCTGCAGGCTGCAACAAATAGAGTGTAACACTGCTGCTGCAGGCTGCAACAAATAGAGTGTAACACTGCTGCTGCAGACTGCAACAAATAGAGGGTAACACTGCTTCTGCAGACTGCAACAAATAGAGTGTAACACTGCTGCTGCAGATTGCAAAAAATAGAGTGGAACAATGCTGCTGCACACTGCAAGAAATAGAGTGGAACACTGCTGCTGCAGACTACAACAAACATTGAGGAACACTGCTGTTGCATACTGCAACAAATAGAGTGGAACACTGCTGCTGCAGACTGCAAGAAATAGAGTGGAACACTGCTGCTGCAGACTGCAACAAATAGTGTGTAACACTGCTGCTGTACAATGCAACAGAGTGTAACACTGCTGCTGCACACTGCAACAAATAGAGTGGAACACTGCTGCTGCATACTGCAACAAATAGAGTGGAACACTGCTGCTGCATACTGCAACAAATAGAGTGCAACACTGCTGCTGCATACTGCAACAAATAGAGTGGAACACTGCTGTTGCATACTGCAACAAATAGAGAGGAACGCTGCTGCTGCTCACTGCAACAAATAGAGTGGAACACTGCTGCTGTACACTGCAACAAATGGAGTGTAAAACTGCTGCTGCAGAATGCAACAAATAGAGTGTAACACTGCTGCTGCACACTGCAACAAATAGAGTGGAACACTGCTGCTGCAGAATGCAACAAATAGAGAGCAACACTGCTGCTGTACACTGCAACAAATAGAGTGGAACACTGCTGCTGCAGACTACAACAAACATTGAGGAACACTGCTGCTGCATACTGCAACAAATAGAGTGGAACACTGCTGCTGCAGACTTCAACAAATAGAGTGGAACACTGCTGCTGCAGACTGCAAGAAATAGAGTGGAACACTACTGCTGCAGACTACAACAAAGAGTGTAACACTGCTGCTGCACACTGCAACAAATAGAGTGTAACACTGCTGCTGCACACTGCAACAAATAGAGTGGAACACTGCTGCTGCAGACTGCAACAAATAGAGTGTAACACTGCTGCTGTACACTGCAACAAAGAGCGTGCAACACTGCTGTTGCATACCGCAACAAATAGAGAGGAACGCTGCTGCTGCTCACTGCAACAAATAGAGTGGAACACTGCTGCTGCAGACTGCAACAAATAGAGTGCAACACTGCTGCTGTTTACTGCAACAAATAGAGCGTAACACTGCTGCTGTACACTGCAACAAAGAGCGTGCAACACTGCTGCTGCATACTGCAACAGAGTGGAACACTGCTGTTGTACACTGCAACAAATAGTGTGGAACACTGCTGCTGCAGACTGCAACAAATAGAGTGGAACACTGCTGCTGCAGACTGCAACAAATAGAGTCTAACACTGCTGCTGTTTACTGCAACAAATAGAGTGTAACACTGCTGCTGCACACTGCAACAAATCGAGTGGAACATTGCTGCAGCTCACTGCAACAAATACAGTGTAACACTGCTGCTGCAGACTGCAACAAATAGAGTGGAACACTGCTGCTGCAGACTGCAACAAATAGAGTGTAACACTGCTGCTGCAGACTGCAACAAATAGAGTGTAACACTGCTGCTGCAGACTGCAACAAATAGAGTGTAACACTGCTGCTGCAGACTGCAACAAACACAGTGTAACACTGCTGCTGCAGACTGCAACAAATAGAGTGTAACACTGCTGCTGCAGACTGCAACAAATAGAGTGGAACACTGCTGCTGCAGACTGCAAAAAATAGAGTGCAACACTGCTGTTGCATACTGCAACAAATAGAGTGCAACACTGCTGCTGCACACTGCAACAAATAGATTGGAACGCTGCTGCTGCAGACTGCAACAAAGAGTGGAACACTGCTGCTGCAGACTGAAACAAATAGAGTGCAACACTGCTGTTGCATACTGCAACAAATAGAGTGGAACACGGCTGCTGCATATTGCAACAAATAGAGTGTAACACTGCTGCTGTACACTGCAACAAATGGAGTGTAAAACTGCTGCTGCAGAATGCAACAAATAGAGTGTAACACTGCTGCTGCACACTGCAACAAATAGAGTGGAACACTGCTGCTGCAGAATGCAACAAATAGAGAGCAACACTGCTGCTGTACACTGCAACAAATAGAGTGGAACACTGCTGCTGCAGACTACAACAAACATTGAGGAACACTGCTGCTGCATACTGCAACAAATAGAGTGGAACACTGCTGCTGCAGACTTCAACAAATAGAGTGGAACACTGCTGCTGCAGACTGCAAGAAATAGAGTGGAACACTACTGCTGCAGACTACAACAAAGAGTGTAACACTGCTGCTGCACACTGCAACAAATAGAGTGTAACACTGCTGCTGCACACTGCAACAAATAGAGTGGAACACTGCTGCTGCAGACTGCAACAAATAGAGTGTAACACTGCTGCTGTACACTGCAACAAAGAGCGTGCAACACTGCTGTTGCATACCGCAACAAATAGAGAGGAACGCTGCTGCTGCTCACTGCAACAAATAGAGTGGAACATTGCTGCTGCACACTGCAACAAATAGAGTGTAACACTGCTGCTGCAGACTGCAACAAATAGAGTGTAACACTGCTGCTGCACACTGCAACAAATAGAGTGGAACACTGCTGCTGCAGACTGCAACAAATAGAGTGCAACACTGCTGCTGCAGACTGCAACAAATAGAGTGTAACACTGCTGCTGCAGACTGCAAAAAATAGAGTGTAACACTGCAGCTGCAGAATGCAACAAATAGAGTGCAACACTGCTGCTGTGCACTGCAACAAATAGAGTGGAACACTGCTCCTGCAGACTGCAACAAATAGTGTGTAACACTGCTGCTGTACAATGCAACAGAGTGTAACACTGCTGCTGCACACTGCAACAAATGGAGTGGAACACTGCTGCTGCAGACTACAACAAAAAGTGTAACACTGCTGCTGCAGACTGCAACAAATAGAGTGGAACACTGCTGCTGCAGACTGCAAGAAATAGAGTGGAACACTGCTGCTGTACAATGCAACAGAGTGTAACAGTGCTGCTGCACACTGCAACAAATAGAGGGGAACGCTGCTGCTGCACACTGCAACAAATAGAGTGGAACACTGCTGCTGTGCAATGCAACAAATAGAGTGGAACACTGCCGCTGCTCACTGCAACAAACAGAGTGGAACACTGCTGCTGTACACTGCAACAAATAGTGTGTAACACTGCTGCTGTACAATGCAACAGAGTGTAACGCTGCTGCTGCTCACTGCAACAAATAGAGTGGAACACTGCTGCTGTACACTGCAACAAATAGAGTGTAACACTGCTGCTGCAGACTGCAACAAATAGAGTGTAACACTGCTGCTGCAGACTGCAACAAATAGTGTGTAACACTGCTGCTGTACAATGCAACAGAGTGTAACACTGCTGCTGCACACTGCAACAAATAGAGTGGAACACTGCTGCTGCAGACTACAACAAACATTGAGGAACACTGCTGCTGCACACTGCAACAATTAGAGTGGAACACTGCTGCTGCAGACTGCAACAAATAGAGTGGAACACTGCTGCTGCAGACTGCAACAAATAGAGTGGAACACTGCTGCTGCAGACTGCAACAAATAGAGTGGAACACTGCTGCTGCAGACTACAACAAAGAGTGTAACACTGCTGCTGCAGACTGCAACAAATAGAGTGGAACACTGCTGCTGCAGACTGCAACAAATAGAGTGGAACACTGCTGTTGCAGACTGCAACAAATAGAGTGGAACACTGCTGCTGCAGACTGCAACAAATAGAGTGGAACACTGCTGCTGCAGACTACAACAAAGAGTGTAACACTGCTGCTGCAGACTACAACAAAGAGTGTAACACTGCTGCTGCAGACTGCAACAAATAGAGTGGAACACTGCTGCTGCAGACTACAACAAATAGAGTGTAACACTGCTGCTGCAGACTGCAACAAATAGAGTGGAACACTGCTGCTGCAGACTGCAACAAATAGAGGGTAACACTGCTGCTGCAAACTGCAACAAATAGAGTGGAACACTGCTGCTGCAGACTGCAACAAATAGAGTGTAACACTGCTGCTGCACACTGCAACAATTAGAGTGGAACACTGCTGCTGCAGACTGCAACAAATAGAGTGGAACACTGCTGCTGCAGACTGCAACAAATAGAGTGGAACACTGCTGCTGCAGACTGCAACAAATAGAGTGGAACACTGCTGCTGCAGACTACAACAAAGAGTGTAACACTGCTGCTGCAGACTGCAACAAATAGAGTGGAACACTGCTGCTGCAGACTGCAACAAATAGAGTGGAACACTGCTGCTGCAGACTGCAACAAATAGAGTGGAACACTGCTGTTGCAGACTGCAACAAATAGAGTGGAACACTGCTGCTGCAGACTGCAACAAATAGAGTGGAACACTGCTGCTGTGCACTGCAACAAATAGATCGAAACACTGCTGCTGCAGACTGCAACAAATAGAGTGGAACACTGCTGCTGCAGACTGCAACAAGTAGAGTGGAACACTGCTGCTGCAGACTGCAAGAAATAGAGTGGAACACTGCTGCTGCAGACTGCAACAAATAGAGTGTAACACTGCTGCTGCAGGCTGCAACAAATAGAGTGTAACACTGCTGCTGCAGGCTGCAACAAATAGAGTGTAACACTGCTGCTGCAGACTGCAACAAATAGAGGGTAACACTGCTTCTGCAGACTGCAACAAATAGAGTGTAACACTGCTTCTGCAGACTGCAACAAATAGAGTGTAACACTGCTGCTGCAGATTGCAAAAAATAGAGTGGAACAATGCTGCTGCACACTGCAAGAAATAGAGTGGAACACTGCTGCTGCAGACTACAACAAACATTGAGGAACACTGCTGTTGCATACTGCAACAAATAGAGTGGAACACTGCTGCTGCAGACTGCAAGAAATAGAGTGGAACACTGCTGCTGCAGACTGCAACAAATAGTGTGTAACACTGCTGCTGTACAATGCAACAGAGTGTAACACTGCTGCTGCACACTGCAACAAATAGAGTGGAACACTGCTGCTGCATACTGCAACAAATAGAGGGTAACACTGCTGCTGCATACTGCAACAAATAGAGTGCAACACTGCTGCTGCATACTGCAACAAATAGAGTGGAACACTGCTGTTGCATACTGCAACAAATAGAGAGGAACGCTGCTGCTGCTCACTGCAACAAATAGAGTGGAACACTGCTGCTGTACACTGCAACAAATGGAGTGTAAAACTGCTGCTGCAGAATGCAACAAATAGAGTGTAACACTGCTGCTGCACACTGCAACAAATAGAGTGGAACACTGCTGCTGCAGAATGCAACAAATAGAGAGCAACACTGCTGCTGTACACTGCAACAAATAGAGTGGAACACTGCTGCTGCAGACTACAACAAACATTGAGGAACACTGCTGCTGCATACTGCAACAAATAGAGTGGAACACTGCTGCTGCAGACTTCAACAAATAGAGTGGAACACTGCTGCTGCAGACTGCAAGAAATAGAGTGGAACACTACTGCTGCAGACTACAACAAAGAGTGTAACACTGCTGCTGCACACTGCAACAAATAGAGTGTAACACTGCTGCTGCACACTGCAACAAATAGAGTGGAACACTGCTGCTGCAGACTGCAACAAATAGAGTGTAACACTGCTGCTGTACACTGCAACAAAGAGCGTGCAACACTGCTGTTGCATACCGCAACAAATAGAGAGGAACGCTGCTGCTGCTCACTGCAACAAATAGAGTGGAACACTGCTGCTGCAGACTGCAACAAATAGAGTGCAACACTGCTGCTGTTTACTGCAACAAATAGAGCGTAACACTGCTGCTGTACACTGCAACAAAGAGCGTGCAACACTGCTGCTGCATACTGCAACAGAGTGGAACACTGCTGTTGTACACTGCAACAAATAGTGTGGAACACTGCTGCTGCAGACTGCAACAAATAGAGTGGAACACTGCTGCTGCAGACTGCAACAAATAGAGTCTAACACTGCTGCTGTTTACTGCAACAAATAGAGTGTAACACTGCTGCTGCACACTGCAACAAATCGAGTGGAACATTGCTGCAGCTCACTGCAACAAATACAGTGTAACACTGCTGCTGCAGACTGCAACAAATAGAGTGGAACACTGCTGCTGCAGACTGCAACAAATAGAGTGTAACACTGCTGCTGCAGACTGCAACAAATAGAGTGTAACACTGCTGCTGCAGACTGCAACAAATAGAGTGTAACACTGCTGCTGCAGACTGCAACAAACACAGTGTAACACTGCTGCTGCAGACTGCAACAAATAGAGTGTAACACTGCTGCTGCAGACTGCAACAAATAGAGTGGAACACTGCTGCTGCAGACTGCAAAAAATAGAGTGCAACACTGCTGTTGCATACTGCAACAAATAGAGTGCAACACTGCTGCTGCACACTGCAACAAATAGATTGGAACGCTGCTGCTGCAGACTGCAACAAAGAGTGGAACACTGCTGCTGCAGACTGAAACAAATAGAGTGCAACACTGCTGTTGCATACTGCAACAAATAGAGTGGAACACGGCTGCTGCATATTGCAACAAATAGAGTGTAACACTGCTGCTGTACATTGCAACAAATAGAGTGGAACACTGCTGCTGCAGACTGCAAAAAATAGAGTGCAACACTGCTGCTGTACACTGCAACAAATAGTGTGTAACACTGCTGCTGTACAATGCAACAAATAGAGTGGAACACTGCTGCTGCAGACTGCAACGAATAGAGTGGAACATTGCTGCTGCAGACTGCAACGAATAGAGTGGAACACTGCTGCTGCAGACTGCAACAGAGGGGAACACTGCTGCTGTACACTGCAACAAATAGAGTGCAACACTGCTGCTGCATACTGCAACAAATAAAGTGGAACACTGCTGCTGCACACTGCAACAAAGAGCGTGCAACACTGCTGCTGCATACTGCAACAAATAGAGTGCAACACTGCTGCTGCATATTGCAACAAATGGAGTGCAACACTGCTGCTGCACACTGCAACAAATAGAGTGTCACACTGCTGCTGTACAGTGCAACAAATAGAGTGCAACACTGCTGTTGTAAACTGCAACAAATCATGTGGAACACTGCTGCTGCGGACTGTAACAAATAGAGTGGAACACTGCTACAGCACACTGCAACATATAGAGTGGAACACTGCTGCTGCACACTGCGACAAATGGAGTGTAACACTGCTACAGCACACTGCAACATATAGAGTGGAACACTGCTGCTGCACACTGCAACAAATAGAGTGGAACACTGCTGCTGCGGACTGCAACAAATAGAGTGGAACACTGCTACAGCACACTGCAACATATAAAGTGGAACACTGCTGCTGCACACTGCGACAAATGGAGTGTAACACTGCTGCTGCAGACTGCAACAAATAGAGTGGAACACTGCTGCTGCAGACTGCAACAAATAGAGTGTAACACTGCTGCTGCACACTGCAACAAATAGATTGTAACACTGCTGCTGCATACTGCAACAAATAAAGTGGAACACTGCTGCTGCAGACTGCAACAAATAGAGTGGAACACTGCTACAGCACACTGCAACAAATAGAGTGTAACACTGCTGCTGCACACTGCAACAAATAGAGTGCAACACTGCTGCTGCACACTGCAACAAATTGAGTGGAACACTGCTGCCGCAGGCTGCAACAAATAGAGTGGAACACTGCTGCTGCAGACTGCAACAAATAGAGTGGAACACTGCTACAGCACACTGCAACAAATAGAGTGTAACACTGCTGCTGCACACTGCAACAAATAGATTGTAACACTGCTGCTGCATACTGCAACAAATAAAGTGGAACACTGCTGCTGCATACTGCAACAAATAGAGTGGAACACTGCTGCTGCATACTGCAACAAATAGAGTGCAACACTGCTGCTGCATACTGCAACAAATAGAGTGCAACACTGCTGCTGCACACTGCAACAAATAGAGAGCAACACTGCTGCTGCTCACTGCAACAAATAGAGTGGAACACTGCTGCTGCTCACTGCAACAGAGTGGAACACTGCTGCTGCATACTGCAACAAATAGAGTGCAACACTGCTGCTGCAGACTGCAACAAATAGTGTGGAACACTGATGCTGCTCAATGCAACAAATAGAGTGGAACACTGCTGCTGCTCAATGCAACAAATAGTGTGGAACACTGCTGCTGCTCAATGCAACAAATAAAGTGGAACACTGCTGCTGTGCACTGCAACAAATAGCGTGCAACACTGCTGCTGCAGACCGCAACAATGAGAGTGTAACACTGCTGCTGCACACTGCAACAAACAGAGTGGAACACTGCTGCTGCAGACTGCAACAATTAGAGTGTAACACTGCTGCTGCAGACTGCAACAAATAGAGTGTAACACTGCTGCTGTACAATGCAACAAATAGAGTGGAACACTGCTGCTGCTCACTGCAACAAATAGAGTGGAACACTGCTGCTGCTCACTGCAACAAATAGAGTGTAACACTGCTGCTGCTCACTGCAACAAATAGAGTGGAACACTGCTGCTGCTAACTGCAACAAATAGAGTGGAACACTGCTGCTGCTCACTGCAACAAATAGAGTGGAACACTGCTGCTGCACACTACAACAAATAGATTGTAACACTGCTGCTGCTCACTGCAACAAATAGAGTGGAACACTGCTGCTGCTCACTGCAACAAATAGAGTGGAACACTGCTGCTGCTCACTGCAACAAATAGAGTGTAACACTGCTGCTGCTCACTGCAACAAATAGAGTGGAACACTGCTGCTGCACACTGCAACAAACAGAGTGGAACACTGCTGCTGCAGACTGCAACAATTAGAGTGTAACACTCCTGCTGCTCACTGCAACAAACAGAGTGGAACACTGCTGCTGCAGACTGCAACAAATAGTGTGGAACACTGCTGCTGCTCAATGCAACAAATAGAGTGTAACACTTCTGCTGCAGACTGCAACAATTAGAGGGTAACACTGCTGCTGCTCACTGCAACAAATAGAGTGGAACACTGCTGCTGCTAACTGCAACAAATAGAGTGGAACACTGCTGCTGCTCACTGCAACAAATAGAGTGGAACACTGCTGCTGCACACTACAACAAATAGATTGTAACACTGCTGCTGCACACTGCAACAAATAGATTGTAACACTGCTGCTGCAGACTGCAACAAATAGAGTGTAACACTGCTGCTGTACAATGCAACAAATAGAGTGCAACACTGCCGCTGCTCACTGCAACAAATAAAGTGGAACACTGCTGCTGCATACTGCAACAAATAGAGTGCAACACTGCTGCTGCATACTGCAACAAATAGATTGTAACACTGCTGCTGCACACTGCAACAAATAGATTGTAACACTGCTGCTGCAGACTGCAACAAATAGAGTGTAACACTGCTGCTGTACAATGCAACAAATAGAGTGCAACACTGCCGCTGCTCGCTGCAACAAATAAAGTGGAACACTGCTGCTGCATACTGCAACAAATAGAGTGCAACACTGCTGCTGCATACTGCAACAAATAGAGTGGAACACTGCTGCTGCAGACTGCAACAAATAAAGTGGAACACTGGTGCTGCAGACTGCAACAAATAGAGTGTAACACTGCTGCTGCAGACTGCAACAAATAGAGTGGAACACTGCTGCTGCAGACTGCAACAAATAGAGTGCAACACTGCTGTTGCACACTGCAACAAATAGAGTGCAACACTGCTGCTGCATATTGCAACAAATAGAGTGCAACACTGCTGCTGCATATTGCAACAAATAGAGTGTAACACTGCTGCTGCAGACTGCAACAAATAGAGTGGAACACTGCTGCTGCAGACTGCAACAAATAGAGTGCAACACTGCTGTTGCACACTGCAACAAATAGAGTGCAACACTGCTGCTGCATCCTGCAACAAATAGAGTGCAACACTGCTGCTGCATATTGCAACAAATAGAGTGCAACACTGCTGCTGCATATTGCAACAAATAGAGTGTAACACTGCTGCTGCAGACTGCAACAAATAGAGTGGAACACTGCTGCTGCAGACTGCAACAAATAGAGTGCAACACTGCTGTTGCACACTGCAACAAATAGAGTGCAACACTGCTGCTGCAGACTGCAACAAACAGAGTGGAACACTGCTGCTGCATATTGCAACAAATAGAGTGGAACACTGCTGCATACTGCAACACCCCTGTTAATTGAGTAAACCAACCATGGCTAACTAAGGAAGTCAAGGACGGTATCAGTATAAAAGAAAAAGCATACAACATGGCAAAGATTACTGGTAAGCCCAAAGATTGGGCAAACTTTAAAAACCAGCAAAGGATGACTAAAAGAATAATAAAGAGGGAGAAAATAAATTATAAGAGTAAACTAACAAGAAATATAAAACCTGACAGTAAAAGCTTCGACAAGTATATGAAAAGGAAGAGGGTAGTTAAAGTAAACACTGGTCCCTTGGAGGATGCAACTGGGGAAATAATAATGGAAAACAAGGAAATGGCAGAGGAATTGAACAGATATTTTGTCTCTGTCTTCACAGCAGAAGACACCAATAATATACCAATAATAGTAGAAAATCAAGGGGCAAAGGGGAGGGAGGAACTAAAAACAATCACTATCACTAGAGAAAAAGTACTTGGTAAACTAATGGGTCTAAAGGCTGACAAGTCCCCTGGACCTGATGGCTTGCATCCGAGGGTCTTAAAGGAAGTGGCTACAGAGATAGTGGATGCATTGGTTGTAATCTTCCAGAATTCACTCGATTCTGGAAAGGTCCCAGTGGATTGGAAAACCGCAAACGTAACACCCCTATTCAAGAAGGGAGTGAGACAGAAAGCAGGTAACTATAGACCAGTTAGCCTAACATCTGTCATTGGGAAAATGCTAGAATCCATTATTAAGGAAGTAGTAGCAGGACATTTGGAGACTCATAATACAATCAAGGAGAGTCAACATGGTTTTATGAAGGGGAAATCATGTCTGACAAATTTATTAGAGTTCTTTGAGGAAGTAACGGGCAGGGTGGATAAAGGGGAACCAATGGATGCAGTATATTTGGATTTCCAAAAGGCATTCGATAAGGTGCCACATAAAAGATTACTGCACGAGAGAAGAGCTCATGGTATTGGGGGTAATATACTGGCATGGATTGAGGATTGGCTAACTAACAGAAAACAAAGAGTCGGGATAAAAGGGTCATTTTCAAAATGGCAGTCTGTAACTAGTGGGGTGCCGCAGGGCTCAGTGCTGGGGCCTCAACTATTTACAATATATATCAATGACTTGGATGAAGGAACAGAGTGTCTTGTGGCCAAATTTGCTGATGATACAAAGATAGGTGGAAAAGCAAGTTGCGATGAGGACACAAAGGGGGAAAAATTGGTTAAGGGTCCGTTCTGGGCGATGTTCGCATGATGCGCTAACACCCGGCGCCCAACGGACCCTGGGCAGGCAAGACACAAGTTTGGTCCCAAGGGAGCATTTACCTTCAATGGGCCTTCCATTCCATGATGTGGAGATGCCGGTGATGGACTGGGGTTGACAATTGTAAACAATTTTACAACACCAAGTTATAGTCCAGCAATTTTATTTTAAATTCACAAGCTTTCGGAGATTTTCTCCTTCCTCAGGCAAATGTTTCAAGATCTCCTTGAAGCCTACGCATTTATACATATTGAACAATAATACATGGTGTTTACAGACTGCCCCTGCAACTGCCCGTTGCCAAGGCAATCACCGTGTTCAGACAGAGAGGTGTTACCTGCAGAACCTCCGAATACACATTCAACAAAAAAACAAACAGGGAAAAAAAACAGAGAAAAAAAAACACAGAGAGAGGCAGAAACATCCGGAAGGCAGAGAGAGCCAGCAAATGACCCATTATATTAAAAACAGATAACATTTGTTCGCTGGTGGGGTAACGTGTAGCGTGACATGAACCCAAGATCCCGGTTGAGGCCGTCCTCATGGGTGCGGAACTTGGCTATCAATTTCTGCTCGACGATTTTGCGTTGTCGTGTGTCTCGAAGGCCGCCTTGGAGTACGCTTACCCGAAGGTCGGTGGATGAATGTCCATGACTGCTGAAGTGTTCCCCGACTGGGAGGGAACCCTCCTGTTTGGCGATTGTTGCGCGGTGTCCGTTCATCCGTTGTCGCAGCGTCTGCATGGTCTCGCCAATGTACCATGCTCTGGGGCATCCTTTCCTGCAACGTATGAGGTAGACAACGTTGGCTGAGTCACAGGAGTATGAACCATGCACCTGGTGGGTGGTGTCATCTCGTGTGATGGTGGTATCTGTGTCGATGATCTGGCATGTCTTGCAGAGGTTACCGTGGCAGGGTTGTGTGGCGTCGTGGACGCTGTTCTCTTGAAAGCTAGGTAGTTTGCTGCGAACGATGGTCTGTTTGAGGTTGGGTGGCTGTTTAAAGGCGAGTAGTGGAGGTGTGGGGATGGCCATAGCGAGGTGTTTGTCCTCATTGATGACATGTTGAAGGCTGCGGAGAACATGGCGTAGTTTCTCCGCTCCGGGGAAGTACTGGACGACAAAGGGTACTCTGTTGGTTGCGTCCCGTGTTAGTCTCCTGAGGAGGTCTATGCGATTTTTTGCTGTGGCCCGTCGGAACTGTCGATCGATGAGTCGAGCGTCATATCCCGTTCTTACTAGGGCGTCTTTCAGCGTCTGTAGGTGTCCATCGCGTTCCTCCTCGTCTGAGCAGACCCTGTGTATTCGCAGGGCCTGTCCATAGGGGATGGCCTCTTTGACGTGGTTAGGGTGGAAGCTGGAAAAGTGGAGCATCGTGAGGTTGTCCGTGGGCTTGCGGTAGAGTGAGGTGCTGAGGTGCCCGTCTTTGATGGAGATTCGTGTGTCCAAGAAAGAAACTGATTCTGAGGAGTAGTCCATGGTGAGCTTGATGGTGGGATGGAACTTGTTGATGTTATCGTGTAGTCTCTTTAGTGATTCCTTGCCGTGGGTCCATAGAAAGAAAATGTCGTCGATGTATCTGGTGTATAGTGTTGGTTGGAGGTCTTGTGCAGTGAAGAAGTCCTGCTCGAACTTGTGCATGAAAATGTTGGCGTATTGGGGTGCGAATTTGGTCCCCATGGCTGTTCCGTGTGTTTGGGTAAAGAACTGGTTATCGAAGGTGAAGACATTGTGATCCAGGATGAAGCGGATGAGTTGTAGGATGGCTTCCGGAGATTGGCTGTTGTTGGTGTTGAGTATTGATGCTGTCGCAGCGATGCCGTCATCGTGGGGGATACTGGTGTATAGTGCCGAGACGTCCATCGTGGTGAGAAGTGTTCCTGGTTCAACTGGTCCGTGGGTACTGAGTTTTTGTAGGAAGTCTGTAGTGTCACGACAGAAGCTGGGGGTTCCCTGTACGATGGGTTTCAGGATGCCCTCGATGTATCCAGAGAGGTTCTCACACAGGGTTCCGTTGCCTGATACGATGGGACGTCCGGGTGTGTTGGCTTTGTGTATCTTTGGGAGGCAGTAGAAGTCTCCCACGCGGGGATTACGTGGGATGAGAATGCATTCCAGGCCTTCCATTCCAGGCCTTGCTCGGGGAATGAGTGCAATTCATATGTTCCACCACCAGATGGAGCTCCAACTCTTAAAGGAAAGTTGTGTCTTCGCAATCTCTTAAAGGGAGCTTGTACCTGTTATTTGCTGAAAATAACAGTCCACTGTCTGCATGGAGTCTGAACAGAGATCAGACATCGCACACGTAAAACACAGATGCAGATCCCATCCCTATGTTTACACACTGATGAGTTATGTTAAAATATTGAATGAAGGATGAGCCAGAAACTTAACTGGACCAGCCACATAAATACTGTGGCTACAAGAGCAGGTCAGAGGCTGGGTATTCTGCGGCGAGTGACTCACCTCATGACTCCCCAAAGCCTTTCCACCATCTACAAGGCACAAGTCAGGAGTGCGATGGAATACTCTCCACTTGCCTGGATGAGTGCAGCTCCAACAACACTCAAGAAGCTCGACACCATCCAGGACAAAGCAGCCCGCTTGATTGGCACCCCATCCACCTTAAACAAAGGCACAACATTTGCTACCCTCCAATCTTCAGGCACCTCACCTGTAGCGGTGGATGATTCAAATATCTCTGCTAGGGGACCCGCAATTTCTTCCCTAACCTCCCATAACATCCTGGGATACATTTCATCAGGTCCCGGAGATTTATCTACCTGGATGCGCGTTAAGACTTCCAGCACCTCCCTCTCTGTAATATCTACACTCCTCAAGGCATCACTATTTATTTTCCCAAGTTCCCTAACATCCATGCCTTTCTCAACCGTAAATACCGATGTGAAATATTCATTCAGGATCTCACCCATCTCTTGTGGTTCCGCACATAGATGACCTTGTTGATCCTTAAGAGGCCCTACTCTCTCCCTAGTTACTCTTTTGCCCTTTATGTATTTGTAGAAGCTCTTTGGATTCTCCTTTGCCTTATCTGCCAAAGCAATCTCATGTCCCCTTTTTGCCCTCCTGATTTCTCTCTTAACTCTGCTCCGGCAATCTCTATACTCTTCAAGGGATCCACTTGATCCCAGCTGCCTATGCATGTCATATGCCTCCTTCTTCTTTTTGACTAGGGCCTCAATCTCCCGAGTCATCCAAGGTTCCCTACTTCTACCAGCCTTGCCCTTCACTTTATAAGGAATGTGCTTACTCTGAACCCTGGTTAACACACTTTTGGAAGCCTCCCACTTACCAGACGTCCCTTTGCCTGCCAACAGACTCTCCCAATCAACTTCTGAAAGTTCCTGTCTAATACCATCAAAATTGGCCTTTCCCCAATTTAGAATTTTAACTTTTGGGCCAGACCTATCATTCTCCATAGCTATCTTAAAACTAATGGAATTATGATCACTGGTCCCAAAGTGATCCCTCACTAACACTTCTGTCACCTGCCCTTCCTTATTTCCCAAGAGGAGATCAAGTTTTGCCCCCTCTCTCGTCGGGCCATCCACATACTGAATTGACGATCTGGATTCTTTCCCCTCAGTCTGGTTCAGTAAAAACTGAACTCGAATAGATTTTAAAGTTCATCACAACTTTAATAGCAGGTCTTAGTCTGTAGCTTCAATTCAGATTCCTGAGAGAATCCGAACGATTCTAACAGAATAAGGAGACAAAGACAAAGACAAAAACTCATACCTTTATACAGATCGATAGGGGTCGGAACATCATTAACACAAGAGTCAACACCAATCATAAGCCGGGCACAGGTTGCCATGCGAGGTTACATTATTGCCGGCCAATCATAGATCGTCCATGTGCTGACCATGTTGCTGTTAGACATCAAAGGGGATACTTCCTCACCTTCCAACTTGGAATGTTCTTCCCTGTTCCTTCTGTTCCTTATCTCCCAACCTGGAATGTCTTTCACATCGGTATTTACGGTTGAGAAAGGCATGGATGTTAGGGAACTTGGGGAAATAAATAGTGATGTCTTGAGGAGTGTAGATAGTACAGAGAGGAAGGTGCTGGAAGTCTTAACGCGCATCAAGGTAGATAAATCTCCGGGACCTGATGAAATGTATCCCAGGACGTTATGGGAGGTTAGGGAAGAAATTGCGGGTCCCCTCGCAGAGATATTTGAATCATCCACCGCTACAGGTGAGGTGCCTGAAGATTGGAGGGTAGCAAATGTTGTGCCTTTGTTTAAGAAGGGCGGCAGGGAAAAGCCTGGGAACTACAGACCGGTGAGCCTGACATCTGTAGTGGGTAAGTTGTTAGAGGGTATTCTGAGGGACAGGATCCACAGGCATTTGGAGAGGCAGGGACAAATTAGGAACAGTCAGCATGGTTTTGTGAGAGGAAAATCATGTCTCACGAATTTGATTGAGTTTTTTGAAAGGGTAACCAAGAAGATAGATGAGGGCTGTGCAGTAGACGTGGTCTACATGGACTTCAGCAAAGCCTTTGACAAGGTACCGCATGGTAGGTTGTTACATAAGGTTAAATCTCACGGGATCCAAGGTGAGGTAGCCAATTGGATACAAAATTGGCTTGACGACAGAAGACAGAGGGTGGTTGTTGAGGGTTGTTTTTCAAACTGGATGCCTGTGTCCAGCGGTGTGCCTCAGGGATCGGTGCTGGGTCCGCTGTTATTTGTTATTTATATTAATGATTTGGATGAGAATTTAGGAGGCATGGTTAGTAAGTTTGCAGATGACACCAAGATTGGTGGCATTGTGGACAGTGAAGAAGGTTATCTAGGATTGCAACGGGATCTTGATAAATTGGGCCAGTGGGCCGATGAATGGCAGATGGAGTTTAATTTAGATAAATGTGAGGTGATGCATTTTGGTAGATCGAATCGGGCCAGGACCTACTCCGTTAATGGTAGGGCGTTGGGGAGAGTTATAGAACAAAGAGATCTAGGAGTACAGGTTCATAGCTCCTTGAAAGTGGAGTCACAGGTGGATAGGGTGGTGAAGAAGGCATTCAGCATGCTTGGTTTCATTGGTCAGAACATTGAATACAGGAGTTGGGATGTCTTGTTGAAGTTGTACAAGACATTAGTAAGGCCACATTGGAATACTGTGTACAGTTCTGGTCACCCTATTATAGAAAGGATATTATTAAACTAGAAAGAGTGCAGAAAAGATTTACTCGGATGTTACCGGGACTTGATGGTTTGACTTATAGGGAGAGGTTAGATAGACTGGGACTTTTTTCCATGGAGAGTAGGTGGTTTAGGGGTGATCTTATACAAGTCTATAAAATAATGAGGGGCATAGATAAGGTAGATAGTCAAAATCTTTTCCCAAAGGTAGGGGAGTCTATAACGAGGGGACATAGATTTAAGGTGAGAGGGGAGAGATACAAAAGGGTCCAGAGGGGCAATTTTTTCACTCAAAGGGTGGTGAGTGTCTGAAACGAGCTGCCAGAGGCAGTAGTAGAGGCGGGTACAATTTTGTCTTTTAAAAAGCATTTGGACAGTTACATGGGTAAGATGGGTATAGAGGGATATGGGCCAAGTGCAGGCAATTGGGACTAGCTTAGTGGTATAAACTGGGCGACATGGACATGTTGGGCCGAAGGGCCTGTTTCCATGTTGTAACTTCTATGATTCTATGATTCTATAAGCTCGTTACCTATATTGATCTGCCATAAACATGGAGACATTCAGACCAGTCCTTGAATCACATCAAAGACTCTACATTGATGAGACAATGCAAACCTGCTGACTATGCAAACATACGGCCGAGCAGGAGGCCAGGCCACCTGTACCAATCTCAGTTACTAACTAATTAACCCTTTCTAACCATTTTGCATTCTGCTTCTTTGCCACGTAGGCATTTTAATATTTTACCAAAAACTGACCACGTAGGGATTCTCAGAATGAGAAATTCCTCCTGAATACACTCAACAAATTTCTCTCCATCCAAGCCCCTAATGCTATGGCTGTCCCAGTCAATGTTGGGAAAGTTAAAGTCCCCTACTATTACCACCCTATTTTTCTTGCAGCTGCCTGTAATCTCCATACATATTTGCTCCTCAATTTCCCGTTGACTATTTGGGGGTCTGTAGTACAATCCTATCAAAGTGATCTCTCCCTTCTTATTTTTCAGTTCTACCCATATAGACTCAGTGGGCGAACCCTCGGATATATCCCCTCTCACTACTGCCGTGATGTTCTCCCTAATCAAGAACGCAACTCCCCCTCCTCTCTTACCTCTTGCTCTATCTTTCCTATAGCATCTGTACCCTGGAACATTGAGCTGCCAGTCCTGCCCCTCCCTTAGCCATGTTTCAGTAATAGCTATAACATCCCAGTCCCATGTACCCATCCATGCCCTGAGTTCATCTGCCTTGCCCATCAGATTTCTTGCATTGAAATAAATGCAGTTTAATCTAGACTTCCCTTGGTCTTTGCCCTGCTTTCTCAGACCATCTGTCCGGTCATGTTTTGTACACTCTCCTTTACTGCCTTTTGTTTCTGTCACCACTTTACTTCCCACTGACTTCCTGCATCGATTCCCATCCCCCTCCCCAACAGCACTAGCAAACACTCCCCCTAGGACATTGGTTCCAGTCCTGCCCAGATGCAGACCGTCCAATTTGTACTGGTCCCACCTCCCCCAGAACCGGTTCCAATGGCCCAGGAATTTGAATCCCTCCCTCTTGCACCATCTCTCAAGCCACGTATTCATCCTAGCTATCCTGTCATTCCTACTCTGACTAGCCTGTGGCACTGGTAGCAATCCTGAGATTACTACCTTTGAGGTCCTACTTTTTAGTTTAACTCCTAACTCCCTAAATTCAGCTTGTAGGACCTCATCCCGTTTTTTACCTATATCGTTGGTGCCTATATGCACCACGACAACTGGCTGTTCACCCTCCCCCTCCAGAATGTCCTGCAGCCGCTCCGAGACATCCCTGACCCTTGCACCAGGGAGGCAACATACCATCCTGGAGTCTCGGTTGCGTCCGCAGAAACGCCTGTCTATTCCCCTTACAATCGAGTCCCCTATCACTATAGCTCTGCCACTCTTTTTCCTGCCCTCCTGTGCAGCAGAGCCAGCCACGGTGCCATGAACCTGGCCACTGCCACCTTCCCCTGGTGAGCCATCTCCCACAACAGTATCCAAAACGGTATACCTGTTATGGAGGGAGATGACCGCAGGGGACCCCTGCACTGCCTTCCTACTCTTCCTCTGTCTGTTGGTCACCCATTCACTGTCTCCCTCAGTAATTTTTATCTGCGGTGTGACCAACTCACTGAACGTGCTATCCACGACTTCCTCAGCATCGCGGATGCTCCAAAGTGAGTCCATCCGCAGCTCCAGAGCCGTCAAACGGTCAAACAGTAGCTGCAGCTGGACACACTTCCCGCAGGTGAAGGAATCGGGGATACAGGAAGGATCCCTGAATTCCCACATCCCACAAGAGGAACATAGAATAGAATCATAGAATCATAGAAGTTTACAACATGGAAACAGGCCCTTCAGCAGCTGCAGTAGCTCGATCCTCCTCCTAGTCAACTTGCTTGCCCTCCTCACAGTGCCTCCTTTTTTTTTGGTTCGAGGAGGAGGGAGGGAGGGAAACACAAGTGTCGTGTTTCGGGTTTAACTGCTCCTCGACACCAGTTCTTCTGCTACCCACTGTTCAGTGGAGGTGACTGAGCCGACTTCTCCCAGAATACCCCTCTGTCTCCCATTTAGATTTGAGGTTAGGATCAGATCAGCCATGATCTTATTGAATGGCGGAGCAGGCTCGAGGGGCCGATTGGCCTACTCCTGCTCCTATTTCTTATGTTCTTAAAGCGAGCATTCAGGTGCAGCAAGCAGTTAGGAAGGCGAATGGTATGTTGGCCTTCATAGCAAGAGGATTTGAGTACAGGAGCAGGGATGTCTTACTGCAGTTATACAGGGCCTTGGTGAGACCACATCTGGATATTGTGTGCAGTTTTGGTCTCCTTATCTGAGGATGGATGTCCTTGCCATGGAGGGAATGCAACGAAGGTTCACCAGACTGATTCCTGGGATGGCAGGACTGACGTATGAGGAGAGATTGGGTCGACTCGGCCTGTATTCACTAGAGTTCAGAAGAATGAGAGGTGATCTCGTTGAAACATCTCAAATTCTAACAGGACTGGACAGACTAGATGCAGGGAGGATGTTCCCGATGGCTGGGGAGTCCAGAACCAGGGGTCACAGTCTCAGGATACGGGGAATGCCATTTAGAACTGAGATGAGGAGAAATTTCTTCACTCAGAGGGTGGTGAACCTGTGGAATTCTCTACCACAGAAGGCAGTGGAGGCCAAGTCATTAAATATATTCAAGAAGGAGAGAGATATATTTCTTAATGCTAAAGGGATCAAGGGATATGGGGAAAAAGCGGGAACAGGGTACTGAGTTAGACGATCAGCCATGATCATTTTGAATGGCCTCTTCACCGCCCCCCCCCCGAACTCCCCCTCTTCACCCCCTCTTCACCCCCCCCGATCTCCCCCTCTTCACCCCCCCCGATCTCCCCCTCTTCACCCCCCCCGATCTCCCCCTCTTCACCCCCACCCCGATCTCCCCCTCTTCACCCCCCCCGATCTCCCCCTCTTCACCCCCCCCGATCTCCCCCTCTTCACCCCCACCGAACCCCCCCCGATCTCCCCCTCTTCACTCCCTCTTCACCCCCCCCGATCTCCCCCTCTTCACCCCCACGATCTCCCCCTCTTCACCCCCACCGAACTCCCCCCGATCTCCCCCTCTTCACCCCCCCGATCTCCCCCTCTTCACCCCCCCAATCTCACCCTCTTCACCCCCCCGATCTCTCCCTCTTCACCCCCCCGATCTCCCCCTCTTCACCCCCCTGATCTCCCCCTCTTCACCCCCCCGATCTCCCCCTCTTCACCCCCCCGATCTCCCCCTCTTCACCCCCCCCCGATCTCCCCCTCTTCACCCCCCCTGATCTCCCCCTCTTCACCCCCCCTGATCTCCCCCTCTTCACCCCCCTGATCTCCCCCTCTTCACCCCTCCCCGATCTCCCCCTCTTCACCCCCCCCGATCTCCCCCTCTTCACCCCCACCGAACCCCCCCCGATCTCCCCCTCTTCACTCCCTCTTCACCCCCCCCGATCTCCCCCTCTTCACCCCCACGATCTCCCCCTCTTCACCCCCACCGAACTCCCCCCGATCTCCCCCTCTTCACCCCCCCGATCTCCCCCTCTTCACCCCCCCGATCTCTCCCTCTTCACCCCCCCGATCTCCCCCTCTTCACCCCCCTGATCTCCCCCTCTTCACCCCCCCGATCTCCCCCTCTTCACCCCCCCGATCTCCCCCTCTTCACCCCCCCCCGATCTCCCCCTCTTCACCCCCCCTGATCTCCCCCTCTTCACCCCCCCTGATCTCCCCCTCTTCACCCCCCTGATCTCCCCCTCTTCACCCCCCCCCGATCTCCCCCTCTTCACCCCTCCCCGATCTCCCCCTCTTCACCACCCCCCCGATCTCCCCCTCTTCACCACCCCGATCTCCCCCTCTTCACCACCCCGATCTCCCCCTCTTCACCCCCCCCGATCTCCCGCTCTTCACCCCCACGATCTCCCCCCGATCTCTCCCTCTTCACCCCTCCCCGATCTCCCCCTCTTCACCCCTCCCCGATCTCCCCCTGTTCACCCCCCCGATCTCCCCCTCTTCACCACCCCCCCGATCTCCCCCTCTTCACCCCCCCCCGATCTCCCCCTCTTCACCCCCCCCCGATCTCCCCCTCTTCACCCCTCCCCGATCTCCCCCTCTTCACCCCCCCGATCTCCCCCTCTTCACCCCTCCCCGATCTCCCCCTCTTCACCACCCCCCGATCTCCCCCTCTTCACCCTCCCCGATCTCCCCCTCTTCACCCCCCCTGATCTCCCCCTCTTCACCCCCCCCACGATCTCCCCCTCTTCACCCCTCCCCGATCTCCCCCTCTTCACCCCCCCGATCTCCCCCTCTTCACCCCCCCCCGATCTCCCCCTCTTCACCCCCCCTGATCTCCCCCTCTTCACCCCTCCCCGATCTCCCCCTCTTCACCACCCCCCCGATCTCCCCCTCTTCACCACCCCGATCTCCCCCTCTTCACCCCCCCCGATCTCCCCCTCTTCACCCCTCCCCGATCTCCCCCTCTTCACCCCTCCCCGATCTCCCCCTGTTCACCCCCCCGATCTCCCCCTCTTCACCACCCCCCCGATCTCCCCCTCTTCACCCCCCCCCGATCTCCCCCTCTTCACCCCCCCCCGATCTCCCCCTCTTCACCCCTCCCCGATCTCCCCCTCTTCACCCCCCCGATCTCCCCCTCTTCACCCCTCCCCGATCTCCCCCTCTTCACCACCCCCCGATCTCCCCCTCTTCACCCTCCCCGATCTCCCCCTCTTCACCCCCCCTGATCTCCCCCTCTTCACCCCCCCCACGATCTCCCCCTCTTCACCCCTCCCCGATCTCCCCCTCTTCACCCCCCCGATCTCCCCCTCTTCACCCCCCCCGATCTCCCCCTCTTCACCCCCCCCGATCTCCCCCTCTTCACCCCTCCCCGATCTCCCCCTCTTCACCACCCCCCCGATCTCCCCCTCTTCACCACCCCGATCTCCCCCTCTTCACCCCCCCCGATCTCCCCCTCTTCACCCCTCCCCGATCTCCCCCTCTTCACCCCTCCCCGATCTCCCCCTGTTCACCCCCCCGATCTCCCCCTCTTCACCACCCCCCCGATCTCCCCCTCTTCACCCCCCCCCGATCTCCCCCTCTTCACCACCCCGATCTCCCCCTCTTCACCCCCCCCACGATCTCCCCCTCTTCACCCCTCCCCGATCTCCCCCTCTTCACCCCCCCACGATCTCCCCCTCTTCACCCCTCCCCGATCTCCCCCTCTTCACCCCCCCACGATCTCCCCCTCTTCACCCCTCCCCGATCTCCCCCTCTTCACCCCCCCCGATCTCCCCCTCTTCACCCCCCCCCGATCTCCCCCTCTTCACCCCTCCCCGATCTCCCCCTCTTCACCCCCCCACGATCTCCCCCTCTTCACCCCTCCCCGATCTCCCCCTCTTCACCCCCCCCGATCTCCCCCTCTTCACCCCCCCCGATCTCCCCCTCTTCACCCCCCCCGATCTCCCCCTCTTCACCCCTCCCCGATCTCCCCCTCTTCACCCCCCCTGATCTCCCCCTCTTCACCCCCCCCCGATCTCCCCCTCTTCACCACCCCCCGATCTCCCCCTCTTCACCACCCCCCGATCTCCCCCTCTTCACCACCCCCCCGATCTCCCCCTCTTCACCCCCCCCGATCTCCCCCTTTTCACCCCCCCCGATCTCCCCCTCTTCACCCCCCCACGATCTCCCCCTCTTCACCCCCCCCCGATCTCCCCCTCTTCACCCCCCCCCCCGATCTCCCCCTCTTCACCCCCCCCCCCGATCTCCCCCTCTTCACCCCCCCCCCCGATCTCCCCCTCTTTAACTGTCATCCAGCGGCTTTAATTGTCGGTGGGACTTCAGTTTTCGGGCCGCCCGCGTGCACACGGGGGGGTCCCTGGGAAACTCGGAAGTCGGCGGGTTGGAGCCGGCTTCCGAACCCGAACTGGATTTCCACGATTTTCAGAGCCTCCCTGCATCTGCCCCTAAAATCACCCCTGTTAAATGAGTGGGCAAGAAGGTGGCAGATGGAGTGCAATGTGGGGAAATGTGAGGTTATTCACTTTAATGGGAAGAATAGAAAAAGAGAATATTTTTTAAATGGTGAGAAACAATTAAATGTTGGTGTTCAGAGAGATTTGGGTATCCTCGTAAACGAAACACAGAAAGTTAGTCTGCAGGTACAGCAGGCAATTAGGAAAGCAAATGGTATGTTGGCCTTTATTGCAAGGGGTTGGAGTACAAGAGTAAGGAAGTCATAGGAACAGGAGTTGGCCATTCAGCCCCTCGTGCCTGCTCCGCCATTTGATAAGATCATGGCTGATCTGTGATATAACTCCATACACCTGCCTTTGGCCCATATCCCTTAATACCTTTGGTTGCCAAAAAGCTATCTATCTCAGATTTAAATTTAACAATTGAGCTCGTATCAATTGCCGTTTGCGGAAGAGAGTTCCAAACTTCTACCACCCTTTGTGTGTAGAAATGTTTTCTAATCTCACTCCTGAAAGGTCTGGCTCTAATTTTTAGACTGTGCCCCCTACTCCTAGAATCCCCAACCAGCGGAAATAGTTTCTCTCTATCCACCCTATCTGTTCCCCTTAATATCTTATAAACTTCGAGCAGATCACCCTTTTACCTTCGAAACTCCAGAGAATACAACCCCAATTTGTGTAATCTCTCCTCGTAACTTAACCCTTGAAGTCCGGGTATCATTCTAGTAAACCTACGCTGCACTCCCTCCAAGGCCAGTATGTCCTTCCGAAGGTGCGGTGCCCAGAACTGCTCACAGTACTCCAGGTGCGGTCTAACCAGGGTTTTGTACAGCTGCAGCATAACTTCTGCCCCCTTGTACTCTAGTCCTCTAGATATAAAGGCCAGCATTCCATTAGCCTTCTTGATTATTTTCTGCGCCTGTTCATGACACTTCAATGATCTATGTACCTGAACCCCGAAGTCCCTTTGGACATCCACTGTTTTTAACTTTTTACCATTTAGAAAGTACCCCGTTCTATCCTTTTTTGATCCAAAGTGGATGACCTCACATTTGTCTACATTGAATTCCATTTGCCACAGTTTTGCCCATTCACCTAATCTATCAATATCGCTTTGTAATTTTATGTCTTCATCTACACTGCTTACAATGCCACCAATCTTTGTGTCATCGGCAAACTTAGATATGAGACTTTCTATGCCTTCATCTAAGTCGTTAATATATATTGTGAATAACTGAAGCTCCAGGACAGATCCCTGCGGGACTCCACTAGTCACATCCTGCCAATGTGAGTACCCACCCATTATCCCTACTCTCTGTCGCCTTTCGCTCAGCCAACTTCCTAACCAAGTCCGTACTTTTCCCTCGATTCCATGGGCTTCTATCTCAGCAAACAGTCTCTTATGTGGGACTTTATCAAATGCCTTCTGGAAGTCCATATAAATAACATCCATTGACAGTCCCCTGTCCACTACTTTAGTCACCTCTTCAAAAAATTCAATCAGGTTTGTCAGGCACGACCTACCTTTCACAAATCCATGCTGGCTCTCTCTGATTAAATGAAAATTCTCGAGGTGTTCAGTCACCCTATCCTTAATTATAGACTCCAGCATTTTCCCCTCAACAGTCTTACTACAATTGTACAGGGTTTTGGTGAGACCTCACCTGGAGTACTGTGTACAGTTTTGGTCTCCTTATCTAAGGAAGGATATACTTGCCTTAGAGGCAGTGCAACAAAGGTTCACTAGATTGATTCCTGGGATGAGAGGGTTGTCCTATGAGGAGAGGTTGAGTAGAATGGGCCTATACTCTCTGGAGTTTAGAAGAATGAGAGGTGATCTCATTGAAACATATAAGATTCTGAGGGGGCTTGACAGGATAGAGGCTGAGAGGCTATTTCCCCGGCTGGAGAATCTGGAACTAGGGGGCATAGTCTCAGGATAAGGGATCGGCTACTTAGGACTGAGATGAGGAGGAATTTCTTCACTCAGATGATTGTGAATCTTTGGAATTCTCTACCCCAGAGGGCTGTGGATGCTGAGTCATTGAGTATATTCAAGGCTGAGATTGATAGATTTTTGGACTCCAGGGGAATCATGGGATATGGGGATTGGGCAGGAAAGTGGAGTTGAGGTCAAAGATCAGCCATGATCTGATTGAATGCATGCAGCATTCGTGATAAGATAGATGATTGACGGCAAAAATGGGTAGGTTGTTACATAAGGTTAAATCTCACGGGATCCAAGGTGAGGTAGCCAATTGGATACAAAATTGGATTGACGACAGAAGACAGAGGGTGGTTGTAGAGGGTTGTTTTTCAAACTGGAGGCCTGTGACCAGCGGTGTGCCTCAGGGATCGGTGCTGGGTCCGCTGTTATTTGTTATTTATATTAATGATTTGGATGAGAATTTAGGAGGCATGGTTAGTAAGTTTGCAGATGACACCAAGATTGGTGGCATTGTGGACAGTGAAGAAGGTTATCTAGGATTGCAATGGGATCTTGATAAATTGGGCCAGTGGGCCGATGAATGGCAGATGGAGTTTAATTTAGATAAATGTGAGGTGATGCATTTTGGTAGATCGAATCGGGCCAGGACCTACTCCATTAATGGTAGGGCGTTGGGGAGAGTTATAGAACAAAGAGATCTAGGAGTACAGGTTCATAGCTCCTTGAAAGTGGAGTCACAGGTGGATAGGGTGGTGAAGAAGGCATTCGGCATGCTTGGTTTCATTGGTCAGAACATTGAATACAGGAGTTGGGATGTCTAGTTGAAGTTGTACAAGACATTAGTAAGGCCACACTTGGAATACTGTGTACAGTTCTGGTCACCCTATTATAGAAAGGATATTATTAAACTAGAAAGAGTGCAGAAAGGATTTACTAGGATGCTACCGGGACTTGATGGTTTGACTTATAGGGAGAGGTTAGATAGACTGGGACTTTTTTCCCTGGAGAGTAGGAGGTTAAGGGGTGATCTTATAGAAGTCTATAAAATAATGAGGGGCATAGATAAGGTAGATAGTCAAAATCTTTTCCCAAAGGTAGGGGAGTCTATAACGAGGGGACATAGATTTAAGGTGAGAGGGGAGAGATGCAAAAGGGTCCAGAGGGGCAATTTTTTCACTCAAAGGGTGGTGAGTGTCTGGAACGAGCTGCCAGAGGCAGTAGTAGAGGCGGGTACAATTTTGTCTTTTAAAAAGCATTTGGACAGTTACATGGGTAAGATGGGTATAGAGGGATATGGGCCAAGTGCAGGCAATTGGGACTAGCTTAGTGGTATAAACTGGGCGACATGGACATGTTGGGCCAAAGGGCCTGTTTCCATGTTGTAAACTTCTATGATTCTATGATTCTATCTCGTTGCCATTACAGAGACTTGGTTGCAAGGTGACCAAGGTTGGGAACTGAATATTCAGGGTTATTTAACATTTCGGAAGGACAGGATAAAAGGTAAAGGTGGTGGGGTAGCTCTGTTAATAAAGGATGAAATTGGTATAATAGTGAGAAATGATCTTGGTTCAGAAGATCAAGATGACGAATCAATTTAGGTGGAGGTAAGAAATAGCAAGGGAAAGAAATCACTGGTGGGATTGGTCAAAAGGCCCCCTAACAGTAGCTACACTGTAGGGCAAAATATTAATCAGGAAATAAGGGGGGCTTGTAAAAAAGGTAATGCAATAATCATGGGCGATTTTAATACAGATTCTTACAGATTGGACAAATCAAATTTGCAAAAGTAGCCCTACGGGTGAGTTCCCTTTAAATTAATTAAAATAAAATCAGGAATTAAAAAAACTAGTATCAGTAATGGTGGCCATGAAACTACTGGATTGTTGTAAAAACCCATCTGGTTCACTAATGTCCTTTCGGGAAGGAAACCTGCCGTCCTTACCCGGTCTGGCCGATATGTGACTCCAGACCCACAGCAATGTGGTTGATTCTTAATTGCCCTCTGAAATGGCCGAGCAAGCCACTCAGTTGTAAAATCTCGCTAAAAAAAGTCATAAGAAGAATAAAACCAGACAGACCACCCGGCATCGGACCACTAGGCACCGGACACGACAAAGGCAAACCAAGCCCAGTCGACCCTGCAAAGTCCTCCTCACTAACATCTGGGGACTTGTGCCAAAATTGGGAGAGCTGTCCCACAGACTAGTCAAGCAACAGCCTGACATAGCCATACTCACAGAATCATATCTTTCAGCCAATGTCCCAGACTCTCCCATCACCATCCCTGGGTATGTCCTGTCCCACCGGCAGGACAGACCCACCAGAGTTGGTGGTACAGTAATATACAGTCAGGGGGGAGTGGCCCTGGGAGTCCTCAACATTGACTCTGGACCCCATGAAATCTCATGGCATCAGGTCAAACATGGGCAAGGAAACCTCCTGCTGATTACCACCCACTGCCCTCCCTCAGCTGACGAATCAGTCCTCCTCCATGTTGAGCACCACTTGGAGGAAGCACTGAGGGTAGCAAGGGGACAAAATGTACTCTGGGTGGGGGACTTCAATGTCCATCACCAAGAGTGGCTCGGTAGCTCCACTACTGGCTGAGTCCTGAAGGACATAGCTGCCAGACAGGGCCTGAGGCAGGTGGTGAGCGAACCAACACGAGGGAAAAACTTACTTGACTTCGTCCTCACCAATCTACCTGTCGCAAATGCATCTGTCCATGACAGTATTGGTAGGAGTGACCACCGCACAGTCCTCATGGAGGTGAAGTCCCGTCTTCACACTGAGGACACCATCCAACGTGTTGTGTGGCACTACCACCGTGCTAAATGGGATAGATTCAGAATAGATCTACCAGCTCAAAACTGGGCATCCATGAGGCACTGTGGGCCATCAGCAGCAGCAGAATTGTATTCCAGTACAATCTGTAACCTCATGGCCCGGCATATTCCTCACTCTACCATTACCAACAAGCCAGGGGATCAACCCTGGTTCAATGAGGAGTGTAGAAGAGCATGCCAGGAGCAGCAACAGGCGTACCTAAAAATGAGGTGCCAACCTGGTGAAGCTACAACTCAGGACTACATGCATGCTAAACAGTGGAAGCAACATGCTATAGACAGAGTTAAGCGATTCCACAACCAACGGATCAGATCAAAGATCTGCAGTCCTGCCACATCCAGTCATGAATGGTGGTGGACAATTAAACAACTAACGGGAGGAGGAGGCTCAATGATGGCGGAGTCCAGCACGTGAGTGCAAAAGACAAGACTGAAACGTTTGCAACCATCTTCAGCCAGAAGTGCCGAGTGGATGATCCATCTCAGCCTCCTCCCGATATCCCCACCATCACGGAAGCCAGTCTTCGGCCAATTCGATTCACTCCACGTGATATCAAGAAACGGCTGAGTGCACTGGATACAGCAAAGGCTATGGGCCCCGACAACATCCCGGCTGTAGTGCTGAAGACTTGTGCTCCAGAACTAGCTGCGCCTCTAGCCAAACTGTTCCAGTACAGCTACAACACTGGCATCCACCCGACAATGTGGAAAATTGCCCAGGTATGTCCTGTCCACAAAAAGCAGGACAAATCCAATCCAGCCAATTACCACCCCATCAGTCTACTCTCAATCATTAGCAAAGGTGTCGTCGACAGTGCTATCAAGCGGCACTTACTCACCAATAACCTGCTCACCGATGCTCAGTTTGGGTTCCGCCAGGACCGTTCGGCTCCAGACCTCATTACAGCCTTGGTCCAAACATGGACAAAAGAGCTGAATTCCAGAGGTGAGGTGAGAGTGACTGCCCTTGACATCAAGGCAGCATTTGACCGAGTGTGGCACCAAGGAGCCCTAGTAAAATTGAAGTCAATGGGAATCAGGGGGAAAACTCTCCAGTGGCTGGAGTCATACCGAGCACAAAGGAAGATGGTAGTGGTTGTTGGAGGCCAATCATCTCAGCCCCAGGACATTGCTGCAGGAGTTCCTCAAGGCAGTGTCCTCAGCCCAACCATCTTCAGCTGCTTCATCAATGACCTTCCCTCCATCATAAGGTCAGAAATGGGGATGTTCGCTGATGATTGAACAGTGTTCAGTTCCATTCGCAACCCCTCAGATAATTAAGCAGTCCGTGCCCGCATGCAGCAAGACCTGGACAACATCCAGGCTTGGGCTCATAAGTGGCAAGTAACATTCGCGCCAGACAAGTGCCAGGCAATGACCATCTCCGACAAGAGAGAGTCTAACCACCTCCCCTTGACATTCAATGGCATTACCATTGTTGAATCCCCCACCATCAACATCCTGGGGGTCACCATTGACCAGCCACATAAATACTATGGCTACAAGAGCAGGTCAGAGGCTGGGTATTCTGCGGCGAGTGACTCACCTCCTGACTCCCCAAAGCCTTTCCACCATCTACAAGGCACAAGTCAGGAGTGTGATGGAATACTCTCCACTTGCCTGGATGAGTGCAGCTCGAACAACACTCAAGAAGCTCGACACCATCCAGGATAAAGCAGCCCGCTTGATTGGCACCCCATCCACCACCCTAAACATTTACTCCCTTCACCACCGGCGCACAGTGGCTGCAGTG
This sequence comes from Heptranchias perlo, assembly GCF_035084215.1. Lineage (NCBI taxonomy): Eukaryota > Metazoa > Chordata > Chondrichthyes > Hexanchiformes > Hexanchidae > Heptranchias > Heptranchias perlo. Next base: position 237,365 of record NW_027139324.1, read on the forward strand.
TGTACCATCCACAGGATGCACTGCAGCAACTCGCCAAGGCTTCTTCGACAGCACCTCCCAAACCCGCGACCTCTACCACCTAGAAGGACAAGGGCAGCAGGCGCATGGGAACAACACCACCTGCACGTTCCCCTCCAAGTCACACACCATCCCGACTTGGAAATATATCGCCGTTCCTTCATCGTCGCTGGGTCAAAATCCTGGAACTCCCTTCCTAACAGCACTGTGGGAGAACCGTCACCACACGGACTGCAGTGGTTCAAGGCGGAGGAGAAGCCTTTCTTTCTCTCTCCCACAGAGCGGTCGGCAGCGGGGAAGGAGGAGCGGACCTGGTTGGAGCGGCGGTGAGTCGATAAAGGGAGCAGCGGAGGCCTGAGGGACTTAACTCCTGGACCGAAGATAAATAAGAAGCAAAAAGTAATCCAAGTGGGACGTCACCAAGGAAGAGGTAAGTGATTGGTTGGTGAGTATTTTCCTACTGAATTTGTCTAAGGTTAGAGTTTGTGGATTCTCGGGTCTCTGTTGTGTAGTGGGGGACTGCTGTTCAGCAAGGGCCCTTTTAATTGAAGTGAAATTGGTGGGATTCATTTAATTTGAATTAATTAGTTAAAGGGTAAGTCATGTCAGGACAGCCCAGCCTCGTGTTATGCTCTTCCTGCTCTATGTGGGAAATCAGGGACCCTTCCGGTGTCCCTGACGACCATGTGTGCGGGAAATGTATCCAGCTGCAGCTACTGACAAACCGCATTGTGGCACTGGAGCTGCGGATGGATTCATTATGGAGCATTCGCGATGCTGAGAACGTCGTGGACAGCACGTTTAGTGAGATGGTCACACCGCAGGTAAAGGTTGTACAGGCAGGAAGTAATTGGGTGACCACCAGGCAGAGTAAGAGGAGCGGGCAGGCAGTGCAGGGGTCCCCTGTGGCCGTCCCCCTCTCAAACAAATATACCGCTTTGGATATTGTTGAGGGGGATGACTTATCAGGGGAATTGTAAACAATTTTACAACACCAAGTTATAGTCCAACAATTTTTATTTGAAATCTACAAGCTTTCGGAGGCTTCCTCCTTCCTCAGGTAAATGTTCAGGAGCTCCTCGAAGCCTACGCATTTATACATATAGAACAATACATGGTGTTTACAGACTGCCCCTGCAACTGCCCGTTGCCAAGGCAATCACCGTGTTCAGACAGAGAGGTGTCACCTACAGAACCCCCGAATACACATTCAACAAAAAAAACAAACAGGAAAAAAAACAGAGAGAGGCAGAAACATCCAGAAGGCAGAGAAAGCCAGCAAATGACCCATTATATTAAAAACAGATAGCTTTTGTTCGCTGGTGGTGTTACGTGTAGCGTGACATGAACCCAAGATCCCGGTTGAGGCCGTCCTCATGGGTGCGGAACTTGGCTATCAATTTCTGCTCGACGATTTTGCGTTGTCGTGTGTCTCGAAGGCCGCCTTGGAGAACGCTTACCCGAAGATCGGTGGCTGAATGTCCCTGACTGCTGAAGTGTTCCCCGACTGGGAGGGAACCCTCCTGTCTGGCGATTGTTGCGCGGTGTCCGTTCATCCGTTGTCGCAGCGTCTGCATGGTCTCGCCAATGTACCATGCTCCGGGGCATCCTTTCCTGCAACGTATGAGGTAGACAACGTTGGCCGAGTCACAGGAGTATGAACCATGCACCTGGTGGGTGGTGTCCTCTCGTGTGATGGTGGTATCTGTGTCGATGATCTGGCATGTCTTGCAGAGGTTACCGTGGCAGGGTTGTGTGGTGTCGTGGACGCTGTTCTCCTGAAAGCTGGGTAATTTGCTGCGAACGATGGTCTGTTTGAGGTTGGGTGGCTGTTTGAAGGCGAGTAGTGGAGGTGTGGGGATGGCCATAGCGAGGTGTTCGTCGTCACTGATGACATGTTGAAGGCTGCGGAGAACATGGCGTAGTTTCTCCGCTCCGGGGAAGTACTGGACGACGAAGGGTACTCTGTTGGTTGCGTCCCGTGTTAGTCTTCTGAGGAGGTCTATGTGATTTTTCGTTGTGGCCCGTCGGAACTGTCGATCGATGAGTCGAGCGTCATATCCCGTTCTTACGAGGGCGTCTTTCAGCGTCTGTAGGTGTCCATCGCGTTCCTCCTCGTCTGAGCAGACCCTGTGTATTCGCAGGGCCTGTCCATAGGGGATGGCCTCTTTGACGTGGTTAGGGTGGAAGCTGGAAAAGTGGAGCATTGTGAGATTGTCCGTGGGCTTGCGGTAGAGTGAGGTGCTGAGGTGCCCGTCTTTGATGGAGATTCGTGTGTCCAAGAAAGAAACTGATTCTGAGGAGTAGTCCATGGTGAGCTTGATGGTGGGATGGAACTTGTTGATGTTATCGTGTAGTCTCTTCAGTGATTCTTCGCCGTGGGTCCGTAGAAAGAAAATGTCGTCGATGTATCTGGTGTATAGTGTTGGTTGGAGGTCCTGTGCAGTGAAGAAGTTCTGCTCGAACTTGTGCATGAAAATGTTGGCGTATTGGGGTGCAAATTTGGTCCCCACGGCTGTTCCGTGTGTTTGGGTAAAGAACTGGTTATCGAAGGTGAAGACATTGTGATCCAGGATGAAGCGGATGAGTTGTAGGATGGCGTCTGGAGATTGGCTGTTGTTGGTGTTGAGTATTGATGCTGTCGCAGCGATGCCGTCATCGTGGGGGATACTGGTGTAGAGTGCCGAGACGTCCATCGTGGTGAGAAGTGTTCCTGGTTCAACTGGTCCGTGGGTACTGAGTTTTTGTAGGAAGTCTGTAGTGTCGCGACATTTACCTGAGGAAGGAGGAAGCCTCCGAAAGCTTGTAGATTTCAAATAAAAATTATTGGACTATAACTTGGTGTTGTAAAATTGTTTACAATTGTCAACCCCAGTCCATCACCGGCATCTCCACAACATGGGAGTATGATATTGTTGCTGTCACAGAGACATGGTTGAGGGAGGGGCAAGACTGGCAGCTCAATATTCCGGGGTACAGAATCTTCAGGCGAGACAGAGGGGGAGGTATAAGAGGAGGGGGGGTCGCAATATTAATTAAAGAATCAATTACTGCCATAAGGAGGGATGATATATTAGCAGGTTCCTCTAATGAGGCCATATGGGTGGAGCTTAAAAACAAAAAGGGGGCAAGCACTTTGATGGGAGTGTACTATAGGCCCCCAAACAGTCAGGGGGAGATAGAGGAACAGATATGTAGGCAAATCTCAGAAAATTGTGCAAATAATAGGGTAATAATCGTGGGGGATTTCAACTTCCCCAATATTAACTGGGATACTCAGAGTGTAAAAGGCTTAGAGGGTACAAAATTCTTAACGTGCATCCAGGAGAGCTTTTTGAGCCAGCATGTAGAAAGTCCTACAAGAGAGGGGGCGGTACTGGACCTAATTCTAGGGAATGTGGCCGGCCAAGTGGAAGAAGTGCTAGTCGGTGAGCACTTTGGTGACAGTGTTTGCCAGTGCTGTTGGGGAGGGTTTAAACTAATGTGGCAGGGGGATGGGAACCGATGCAGGAAGTCAGTGGGAAATAAAGTGGTGACAGAAACAAAAGGCAGTAAGGGAGAGTGTGCAGAACATGACCGGACAGATGGTCTGAGAAAGCAGGGCAAAGACCAAGGGAAGTCTAGATTAAACTGCATTTATTTCAATGCAAGAAGTCTGATGGGCAAGGCAGATGAACTCAGGGCATGGATGGGTACATGGGACTGGGATGTTATAGCTATTACTGAAACATGGCTAAGGGAGGGGCAGGACTGGCAGCTCAATGTTCCAGGGTACAGATGCTATAGGAAAGATAGAGCAGGAGGTAAGAGAGGAGGGGGAGTTGCGTTCTTGATTAGGGAGAACATCACGGCAGTAGTGAGAGGGGATATATCCGAGGGTTCGCCCACTGAGTCCATATGGGTAGAACTGAAAAATAAGAAGGGAGAGATCACTTTGATAGGATTGTACTACAGACCCCCAAATAGTCAACGGGAAATTGAGGAGCAAATATGTAAGGAGATTACAGACAGCTGCAAGAAAAATAGGGTGGTAATAGTAGGGGACTTTAACTTTCCCAACATTGACTGGGACAGCCATAGCATTAGGGGCTTGGATGGAGAGAAATTTGTTGAGTGTATTCAGGAGGAATTTCTCATTCAGTATGTGGATGGCCCGACTAGAGAGGGGGCAAAACTTGACCTCCTCTTGGGAAATAAGGAAGGGCAGGTGACAGAAGTGTTAGTGAGGGATCACTTTGGGACCAGTGATCATAATTCCATTAGTTTTAAGATAGCTATGGAGAAGGATAGGTCTGGCCCAAAAGTTAAAATTCTCAATTGGGGAAAGGCCAATTTTGATGGTATTAGACAGGAACTTTCAGAAGTTGATTGGGAGAGTCTGTTGGCAGGCAAAGGGACGTCTGGTAAGTGGGAGGCTTTCAAAAGTGTGTTAACCAGGGTTCAGGGTAAGCACATTCCTTATAAAGTGAAGGGCAAGGCTGGTAGAAGTAGGGAACCTTGGATGACTCGGGAGATTGAGGCACTAGTCAAAAATAAGAAGGAGGCATATGACATGCATAGGCAGCTGGGATCAAGTGGATCCCTTGAAGAGTATAGAGATTGCCGGAGTAGAGTTAAGAGAGAAATCAGGAGGGCAAAAAGGGGATATGAGATTGCTTTGGCAGATCAGGCAAAGGTGAATCCAAAGAGCTTCTACAAATACATAAAGGGCAAAAGGGTAACTAGGGAGAGAGTAGGGCCTCTTAAGGATCAACAAGGTCATCTATGTGCGGAACCACAAGAGATGGGTGAGATCCTGAATGAATATTTCACATCGGTATTTACGGTTGAGAAAGGCATGGATGTTAGGGAACTTGGGGAAATAAATAGTGATGTCTTGAGGAGTGTACATATTACAGAGAGGGAGGTGCTGGAAGTCTTAACGCGCATCAAGGTAGATAAATCTCCGGGACCTGATGAAATGTATCCCAGGACGTTATGGGAGGTTAGGGAGGAAATTGCGGGTCCCCTAGCAGAGATATTTGAATCATCCACCGCTACAGGTGAGGTGCCTGAAGATTGGAGGGTAGCAAATGTTGTGCCTTTGTTTAAGAAGGGCGGCAGGGAAAAGCCTGGGAACTACAGACCAGTGAGCCTGACATCTGTAGTGGGTAAGTTGTTAGAGGGTATTCTGAGGGACAGAATCTACAGGCATTTGGAGAGGCAGGGACTAATTAGGAACAGTCAGCATGGTTTTGTGAGAGGAAAATCATGTCTCACGAATTTGATTGAGTTTTTTGAAGGGGTAACCAAGAAGATAGATGAGGGCTGTGCAGTAGACGTGGTCTACATGGACTTCAGCAAAGCATTTGACAAGGTACCGCATGGTAGGTTGTTACATAAGGTTAAATCTCATGGGATCCAAGGTGAGGTAGCCAATTGGATACAAAATTGGCTTGACGACAGAAGACAGAGGGTGGTTGTCGAGGGTTGTTTTTCAAACTGGATGCCTGTGTCCAGCGGTGTGCCTCAGGGATCGGTGCTGGGTCCGCTGTTATTTGTTATTTATATTAATGATTTGGATGAGAATTTAGGAGGCATGGTTAGTAAGTTTGCAGATGACACCAAGATTGGTGGCATTGTGGACAGTGAAGAAGGTTATCTAGGATTGCAACGGGATCTTGATAAATTGGGCCAGTGGGCCGATGAATGGCAGATGGAGTTTAATTTAGATAAATGTGAGGTGATGCATTTTGGTAGATCGAATCGGGCCAGGACCTACTCCGTTAATGGTAGGGCGTTGGGGAGAGTTATAGAACAAAGAGATCTAGGAGTACAGATTCATAGCTCCTTGAAAGTGGAGTCACAGGTGGATAGGGTGGTGAAGAAGGCATTCAGCATGCTTGGTTTCATTGGTCAGAACATTGAATGCAGGAGTTGGGATGTCTTGTTGAAGTTGTACAGGGCATTGGTGAGGCCACACTTGGAGTACTGTGTACAGTTCTGGTCACCCTATTATAGAAAGGATATTATTAAACTAGAAAGAGTGCAGAAAAGATTTACTAGGATGCTACCGGGACTTGATGGTTTGACTTACAGGGAGAGGTTAGACAGACTGGGACTTTATTCCCTGGAGAGTAGGAGGTTAAGGGGTGATCTTATAGAAGTCTATAAAATAATGAGGGGCATAGATAAGGTCGATAGTCAAAATCTTTTCCCAAAGGTAGGGGAGTCTATAACGAGGGGGCACAGATTTAAGGTGAGAGGGGAGAGATACAAAAGGATCCAGAGGGGCAATTTTTTCACTCAAAGGGTGGTGAGTGTCTGGAACGAGCTGCCAGAGGCAGTAGTAGAGGCGGGTACAATTTTGTCTTTTAAAAAGCATTTGGACAGTTACATGGGGAAGATGGGTATCGAGGGATATGGGCCAAGTGCAGGCAATTGGGACTAGCTTAGTGGTATAAACTGGGCGACATGGACATGTTGGGCCGAAGGGCCTGTTTCCATGTTGTAACTTCTATGATTCTATGATTCTATAATTTGGTGAGATTTAAGGTGGTCATGGAAAAGGACAGGGAGGGGCCGGAAATAAAGGTTCTAAATTGGGGGAAGGCCGATTTTAATAGGATAAGGCAGGATCTGGCCAAAATGGACTGGGATCAGCTGCTTGTAGGAAAATCCGCATCGGAGTAATGGGAGTCTTTCAGAAGGGAGATTGAGACCATACAATGGCAACATGTTCCCGTAAAGGTCAAGGGTGGTTCCAAGAACTCCAGGGAACCCTGGATGTCAGGGGATATACGAGAATGGATTAGGAAAAAAAGGAGGGCTTTTGGCAGATACAAAAGGCGAAAGACGGAGGAAGCCCTAGAGGAGTACAAAAAGTGCAGGGGGATACTTAAAAAAGAAATTAGGAGATCAAGGAGGGGCCATGAAATAACACTGGCGAGCAAAATAAAGGAAAATCCTAAGATGTTTTATAAGTATATTAAGGGTAAGAGGATGACTAGGGAAAAAATAGGGCCCATTAGGGACAAAAATGGCAATCTGTGTGTGGAGCCGGCAGATGTAGGAGGGGTTCTAAATGAATTTTTTGCATCTGTTTTCACTATGGAGAAGGACGATGTAGACATAGAAATACGACAGGGGGACTGTGATATACTCGAACATATTAACATCGAGCGGGAGGAGGTATTGGCGGTTTTAGCAGGCCTAAAAATGGATAAATCCCCAGGCCCGGACGAAATGTATCCCAGGCTACTGTGTGAGGCAAAGGAGGAGATTGCGGGGGCTCTGACACATATATTCAGGATGTGGAGATGCCGGTGATGGACTGGGGTTGACAATTGTAAACAATTTTACAACACCAAGTTATAGTCCAGCAATTTTATTTTAAATTCACAAGCTTTCGGAGGCTTCCCCCTTCGTCAGGTGAACGATGTGAAATGAGATCCTCGAAATGAAATCGCATTTATAATTCACAGAACAATGCTTGGTGAGTACAGACAGTTTTTTCAACTGCCCGTTGCCAAGGCAATCAGTGTGCAGACAGACAGGTGTTACCTGCCAGGTCTCACAGAATATACAAATCACCAAAAAAAAAACAAACAAAAAAAAACAGAGATAGAGAGGTAGAAACATAGAAAAGACAGCAAATGACCCGTTATATTAAAAACAGATAACATTTGTTCGCTGGTGGTGTTACGTGTAGTGTGACATGAACCCAAGATCTGGTTGAGGCCGTCCTCATGGGTGCGGAACTTGGCTATCAATTTCTGCTCGACGATTTTGCGTTGTCGTGTGTCTCGAAGGCCGCCTTGGAGAACGCTTACCCGAAGGTCGGTGGATGAATGTCCATGACTGCTGAAGTGTTCCCCGACTGGGAGGGAACCCTCCTGTTTGGCGATTGTTGCACGGTGTCCGTTCATCCGTTGTCGCAGTGTCTGCATGGTCTCGCCAATGTACCATGCTCTGGGGCATCCTTTCCTGCAACGTATGAGGTAGACAACGTTGGCCGAGTCACAGGAGTATGAACCATGCACCTGGTGGGTGGTGTCCTCTCGTGTGATGGTGGTATCTGTGTCGATGATCTGGCATGTCTTGCAGAGGTTACCGTGGCAGGGTTGTGTGGTGTCGTGGACGCTGTTCTCTTGAAAGCTAGGTAATTTGCTGCGAACGATGGTCTGTTTGAGGTTGGGTGGCTGTTTAAAGGCGAGTAGTGGAGGTGTGGGGATGGCCATAGCGAGGTGTTTGTCCTCATTGATGACATGTTGAAGGCTGCGGAGAACATGGCGTAGTTTCTCCGCTCCGGGGAAGTACTGGACGACGAAGGGTACTCTGTTGGTTGCGTCCCGTGTTAGTCTCCTGAGGAGGTCTATGCGATTTTTTGCTGTGGCCCGTTGGAACTGTCAATCAACGAGTCGAGCGTCATATCCCGTTCTTACGAGGGCGTCTTTCAGCGTCTGTCGGTGTCCATCGCGTTCCTCCTCGTCTGAGCAGACCCTGTGTATTCGCAGGGCCTGTCCATAGGGGATGGCCTCTTTGACGTGGTTAGGGTGGAAGCTGGAAAAGTGGAGCATCGTGAGGTTGTCCGTGGGCTTACGGTAGAGTGAGGTGCCCACGTCTTTGATGGAGATTCGTGTGTCCAAGAAAGAAACTGATTCTGAGGAGTAGTCCATGGTGAGCTTGATGGTGGGATGGAACTTGTTGATGTTATCGTGTAGTCTCTTTAGTGATTCCTTGCCGTGGGTCCATAGAAAGAAAATGTCGTCGATGTATCTGGTGTATAGTGTTGGTTGGAGGTCTTGTGCAGTGAAGAAGTCCTGCTCGAACTTGTGCATGAAAATGTTGGCGTATTGGGGTGCGAATTTGGTCCCCATGGCTGTTCCGTGTGTTTGGGTAAAGAACTGGTTATCGAAGGTGAAGACATTGTGATCCAGGATGAAACGGATGAGTTGTAGGATGGCGTCTGGAGATTGGCTGTTGTTGGTGTTGAGTATTGATGCTGTCGCAGCGATGCCGTCATCGTGGGGGATACTGGTGTAGAGTGCCGAGACGTCCATCGTGGTGAGAAGTGTTCCTGGTTCAACTGCTCCGTGGGTACTTCGGCCGACCTTTGGGTAAGCGTTCTCCAAGGCGGCCTTCGAGACACACGACAACGCAAAATCGTCGAGCAGAAATTGATAGCCAAGTTCCGCACCCATGAGGACGGCCTCAACCGGATCTTGGGTTCATGTCACGCTACACGTAACCCCACCAGCGAACAAATGTTATCTGTTTTTAATATAACGGGTCAGTTGCTGTCTTTTCTATGTTTCTACCTCTCTATCTCTGGTTTTTTTTTTTTTTTTGGTGATTTGTATATTCTGTGAGACCTGGCAGGTAACACCTGTTTGTCTGCACACTGATTGCCTTGGCAACGGGCAGTTGAAAAAACTGTCTGCAATCACCAAGCGTTGTTCTGTGAATTATAAATGCGATTTCATTTCGAGGATCTCATTTCACATCGTTCACCTGACGAAGGGGGAAGCCTCCGAAAGCTTGTGAATTTAAAATAAAATTGCTGGACTATAACTTGGTGTTGTAAAATTGTTTACATATATTCAGAACCTCTCTGGCCACAGTGGATGTGCCAGAGGACTGGAGAACCGCTAATGTAATACCATTATTCAAGAAGGGGAGTAGGGAAAAACCGGGGAACTACAGGCCAGTGAGCCTAACATCAGTGGTAGGAAAATTATTGGAAAAAATTCTGAAGGACAAAATTAGTCTCCACTTGGAGAAGCAAGGATTAATCAGGGATAGTCAACATGGCTTTGTCAAGGGAAGATTATGTCTGACTAATTTGATTGAATTTTTTGAGGGGGTGACTAGGCGTGTGGATGAGGGTAACGCAGTGGATGTGGTACACATGGATTTCAGTAAGGCCTTCGATAAAGTCCCCCACAGGAGACTGGTCAAGAAGGTACGAGCCCATGGAATCCAGGGTGCCTTGGCACTTTGGATACAAAACTGGCTTAGTGGCAGAAGGCAGAGGGTGATGGTCGAAGGTTGTTTTTGTGACTGGAAGCCTGTAGCCAGTGGGGTACCACAGGGATCGGTGCTGGGTCCCTTGCTGTTTGTGGTCTACATTAACGACTTGGATATGAATGTAAAAGGTATGATCAGTTCGTTGATGATACAAAAATTGGTAGGGTGGTAAATAGCGAGGAGGATAGCCTCAGTCTGCAGGACGATATAGATGGGTTGGTCAGATGGGCGGAACAGTGGCAAATGGAATTTAACCCGGAAAAGTGCGAGGTGATGCACTTTGGAGGGACTAACAAGGCAAGGGAATACACAATGAATGGGAGGACCCTGGGCAAGACAGAGGGTCAGAGGGATCTTGGTGTGCAAGTTCACAGATCCCTGAAGGCGGCGGAACAGGTAGATAAGGTGGTAAAGAAGGCATATGGGATACTTGCCTTTATTAGCCGAGGCATAGAATATAAGAGCAAGGAGGTTATGATGGAGCTGTATAAAACACTGGTTAGGCCACAGCTGGAGTACTGTGTGCAGTTCTGGTCGCCACACTACAGGAAGGATGTGATCACTTTGGAGAGGGTGCAGAGGAGATTCACCAGGATGTTACCAGGGCTGGAGCGCTTTAGCTATGAAGGGAGACTGGGAAGATTGGGTTTGTTTTCCTTGGAGCAGAGGAGGCTGAGGGGGGACATGATTGAGGTGTACAAAATTATGAGGGGCACAGATAGGATGGATACTAAGGAGCTTTTTCCCTTCGTTGAAGGTTCTATAACAAGGGGGCATAGATTCAAGGTAAAAGGCAGGAGGTTTAGAGGGGATTTGAGAAAGAACTTTTTTACCCAGAGGGTGGTTGGAGTCTGGAACTCACTGCCTGAAAGGGTTGTGGAGGCAGGAACCCTCACAACATTCAAGAAGCATTTGGATGAGCACTTGAAATACCATAGCATACAAGGCTACGGACCAAATGCTGGAATATGGGATTAGAGTAGACAGGGCTTGATGGCCGGCGCGGACACGATGGGCCGAAGGGCCTCTATCCGTGCTGTATAACTCTATGACTCTATGACTCTAAGGTGGCTCACTACCACCTTCTCAAGGGCAATTAGGGATGGGCAATAAATGCCGGCCTCACCAGCGACGCCCACATCCATGAATGAATTTAAACAAAGTGTATTCGGGACTGTTTCTTAGACCAATACGTCGGGGAACCAACCAGGGAACAGGCCATTTTGGATCTGGTAATGGGTAACGAAACAGGATTCATTAATGATCTAAAAGTAAAGGATCCCTTGGGAAGCAGTGATCATAACATGATAGAATTTCACATCCAGTTTGAGAGTGAGGATCTTGGGTCTGAAACTACTGTATTAAACTTAAATAAGGGCAATTATAAAGGAATGAGGGTGGAATTGGCCAAAGTGGACTGGGTAAACAGATTAGATGGGGTGATGGTGGATAAGCAGTGGCAAACATTTAAAAAGATATTTATGACTCTCAACAAAAATATATCCCTGTGAGGAGGAAAGACTCCACAAAAAGGGTGAACCAACCATGGCTAACGAAGGAAGTAAAGGATGGTATCAGGTTAAGAGAAAAAGCATACAACATGGCAAAGATTACTGGTAAGTCCGAAGATTGGGAAAACTTTAAAAACCAGCAAAGGATGACTAAAAGAATAATAAAGAGGGAGAAAATAAATTATGAGAGTAAACTAGCAAGAAATATAAAAACTGACAGTAAAAGCTTCTACAAGTATATAAAAAGGAAGAGGGTAGCTAAAGTAAACATTGGTCCCTTAGAGGATGAGACTGGGGAAATAATAATGGAAAACAAGGAAATGGCAGAGGAATTGAACAGATATTTTGTATCTGTCTTCACAGTAGAAGACACTAATAATATACCAATAATTGTAGAATATCAAAGGGCAAAGGGGAGGGAGGAACTAAAAACAATCACTATCACTAGAGAAAAAGTACTAGGTAAACTAATGGGTCAAAAGGCTGACAAGTCCCCTGGACCTGATGGCTTGCATCCGAGGGTCTTAAAGGAAGTGGCTACAGAGATAGTGGATGCATTGGTTGTAATCTTCCAGAATTCACTCGATTCTGGAAAGGTCCCAGTGGATTGGAAAACTTAACACCCCTGTTCAAGAAGGGAGTGAGACAGAAAGCAGGTAACTATAGACCAGTTAGCCTAACATCTGTCATTGCGAAAATGCTAGAATCCATTATTAAGGAAGTAGTAGCAGGACATTTGGAGATTAATAATACAATCAAGGAGAGTCAACATGGTTTTATGAAGGGGAAATCATGTCTGACAAATTTATTAGAGTTCTTTGAGGAAGTAACGGGCAGGGTGGATAAAGGGGAACCAATGGATGCAGTATATTTGGATTTCCAAAAGGCATTCGATAAGGTGCCACATAAAAGATTACTGCACAAGATAAGAGCTCATGGTGTTGGGGGTAATACACTGGCATGGATAGAGGATTGGCTAACTAACAGAAAACAAAGAGTCGGGATAAAAGGGTCATTTTCAAAATGGCAATCTGTAACTAGTGGGGTGCCGCAGGGCTCAGTGCTGGGGCTTCAACTATTTACAATATATATCAATGACTTGGATGATACAAAGATAGGTGGAAAAGTAAGTTGCGATGAGGACACAAAGTGTCTGCAAAGGGATATTGACAGGTTAAGTGAATGGGCCAAAATTTGGCAGATGGAATATAATGTGGGAAAATGTGAAGTCATCCACTTTGGGAGGAAAAATAAAAAAGCAAAATATTATTTGAATGGAGAAATATTACAGAATGCTGCGGTACAGAGGGATCTGGGTGTCCTCGTACATGAAACACAAAAAGTCAACATACAGGTGCAGCAGGTAATCCGGAAGGCAAACGGAATATTGGCCTTTATTTCTCGGGGGATGGAGTATAAAAGCAGGGAAGTCATGCTCCAACTGTACAGGGTGCTGGTGAGACCACACCTGGAGTACTGTGTACAGTTCTGGTGCCCTTATTTAAGGAAGGACATACTTGCATTGGAGGCAGTTCAGAGAAAGTTCACTCGGTTGATTCCGGGTATGGAAGGGTTGTCTTATGAGGAAAGATTGAACAGGTTGGGTCTATACTCATTGGAGTTTAGAAGAATGAGAGGAGATCTTACAGAAACATATAAGATTCTGAGGGGACATAGGAACATCGGAATGCATTAGGGTTAGGGACTCGAAAGGGTAGACGCTGAGAGGATGTTTCCCCTCATGGGGGAATCTAAAACTAGGGGGCAGAGTCTCAGAATAAGGGGTCATAAGAACATGAGGAGCGGGAGTAGGCCATCCGGCCCCTCGAGCCTGCTCCACCATTCAATAAGATCATGGCTGATCGTCTATCTAAACGTCATTTTCCTGCACCATCCCCATATCCCTCGATGCCTTTAATATCTAGAAATCTATCAATCTCTGTTTTGAATGTACTCAATGACTGAGCCTCCACAGCCCTCTGGGGAAGAGAATTCCAAAGATTCACCACCCTCTGAGTGAAGAAATTTCTCCTCATCTCAGTCCTAAATAGAGTCATAGAGTCATAGAGTTATACAGCACGGATAGAGGCCCTTCGGCCCATCGTGTCCGCGCCGGCCATCAGCCCTGTCTACTCTAATCCCATATTCCAGCATTTGGTCCGTAGCCTTGTATGCTATGGCATTTCAAGTGCTCATCCAAATGCTTCTTGAATGTTGTGAGGGTTCCTGCCTCCACAACCCTTTCAGGCAGTGAGTTCCAGACTCCAACCACCCTCTGGGTGAAAAAGTTCTTTCTCAAATCCCCTCTAAACCTCCTGCCTTTTACCTTGAATCTATGTCCCCTTGTTATAGAACCCTCAACGAAGGGAAAAAGCTCCTTAGTATCCATCCTATCTGTGCCCCTCATAATTTTGTACACCTCAATCATGTCCCCCCTCAGCCTCCTCTGCTCCAAGGAAAACAAACCCAATCTTCCCAGTCTCTCTTCATAGCTGAAGCGCTCCAGCCCTGGTAACATCCTGGTGAATCTCCTCTGCACCCTCTCCAAAGCGATCACATCCTTCCTGTAGTGTGGCGACCAGAACTGCACACAGTACTCCAGCTGTGGCCTAACCAGTGTTTTATACAGCTCCATCATAACCTCCTTGCTCTTATATTCTATGCCTCGGCTAATAAAGGCAAGTATCCCATATGCCTTCTTTACCACCTTATCTACCTGTTCCGCCGCCTTCAGGGATCTGTGAACTTGCACACCAAGATCCCTCTGACCCTCAAATGGCCTCCCCTTTATCCTGAGACTGTGACCCCTGGTTCTGGACTCCCCAGCCAGGGGAAACATCCTCCCTGCATCTACCCTGTCGATCACTGTAAGAATTTTATATGTTTCAATGAGATCAACTCTCATTCTTCTAAACTCTGGAGAATACAGGCCTCGTCGACCCAATCTCTCCTCATACGACAATCCCGCCATCCTAGGGATCAGTCTGGTGAACCTTCGTTGCACTCCCTCTATGGCAAGTATATCCTTTCTTTGGTAAAGAAACCAAAATTGTACACAATACTCCAAGTGTGGTCTCACCAAGGCCCTATATAATTGCAGTAAGACATCTTTACTCCTGTACTCAAATCCTCTTGTAATATAGGCCAACATACCATTTGCCTTCCTAATTGCTCATGTACAAGGACACCCAGGTCCCTTTGAACATCAACATTTCCCAATCTCTCACCATTTAAAAAATACTTTGCCTTTCTGTTTTTCCTACCAAAGTGGATAACTTCACATTTTTCCACATTATATTCCATCTGCCATGTTCTTGCCCACTCACTTAGCCTGTCTATATCCCCTTGAAGCCTCTTTGCATCCTCCTCACACAATTCCCACCTAGTTTTGTGTCATCAGCAAACTTGGAAATATTACATTTGGTCCCCTCGTCCAAATCATTGATATCGATTGTGAATAGCTGATCAATTTAAGACGGTCGCCCATTTAAGACAGAGATGAGGAGAAATTTCTTCTCTCAGAGGGTTGTGAACCTTTGGAATTCCTTGCCCCAAAAAGAAGTCATTGAATCCATTCAAGGCTGAGTTAGCCAAATTTTTGATCAGCAAGGGAGTCAAAGGATATGGAGAAAAGGACAGGAACGTGGAGTTGAGGTAAAAATCAGATCAGCCATGATCTCATTGAATGGCGGAGCAGGCTCGAAGGGCCGAATGGCCGACTCCTGCTCCTATCTCTTATTTTCGGGTCTTGCTGTGCTGAACATGATGCCAGTGACTGAGAAACCCCACTGAGTGAGATTTTGGGGTCTTGCTGTGCTGAACATGGTGCCAGTGACTGAGAACCCCCACTGAGTGAGATTTTGGGGTCTTGCTGTGCTGAAAGTGGTGCCAGTGACTGAGAACCCCCACTGAGTGAGATTTTGGGGTCTTGCTGTGCTTTACGTGGTGCCAGTGACTGAGACCTCCCACTGAGAGAGATTTTTTTATTCATTCATTATGGTACTCAGTAAATGAATGGGACTCAAGGCGGATAAATCCCCTGGACCTGATGGCTTACATCCTGGGGTCTTGAGGGAAGTGGCAGTCGGGATTGTGGATGCTTTGGGAATAATTTTCCAAAATTCTCTGGACTCGGCAAAGGTCCCGGAGGATTGGAAAACTGCCAATGTAACACCCTTATTTAAAAAGGGTAGTAGGCAGAAGGCTGGAAATTATAGACCAGTTAGCCTAACATCTGTGGTGGGTAAAATTTTGGAGTCTATTATTCAGGAGACAGTAGCGGAACATTTGGATAAACATAATTTAATAGGACAAAGTCAGCATGGCTTTACGAAGGGGAAGTCATGTCTGACAAATTTGCTTGAATTCTTTGAGGATATAACGTACAGGGTGGATAAAGGGGAACCAGTGGACGTAGTGTATTTAGACTTCCAGAAGGCATTCGACAAGGTGCCACATAAAAGATTATTGCTCAAGATAAAGAATCACTGGATTGGGGGTAATATTCTGGTATGGGTGGAGGATTGGTTATCTAACAGGAAGCAGAGAGTTGGGATAAATGGTACATTCTCGGACTGGCAAACTGTAGCCAGTGGTGTTCCGCAGGGGTCGGTGCTGGGTCCCCAACTCTTTACAATCTATATTAACAATTTGGAGGAGGGGACCGAGTGTAACGTATCAAAGTTTGCAGATGATACAAAGATGGGAGGGAAAGTAGAGAGTGAGGAGGACATAAAAAACCTAGATGGGGATATAGACAGGCTGGGTGAGTGGGCGGAGATTTGGCAGATGCAATACAATATTGGAAAATGTGAGGTTATGCACTTTGGCAGGAGAAATCGGAGAGCAAGTTATTATCTTAATGGCGAGAAACTGGAAAGTACTGCAGTACAAAGGGATCTGGGGGTCCGAGTGCAAGAAAATCAAAAAGTTAGTTTGCAGGTGCAGCAGGTGATCAAGAAGGCCAACGGAATGTTGGCTTTTATTGCTCGGGGGATAGAATATAAAAACAGGGAGGTATTGCTGCAGTTATATAAGGTATTGGTGAGACCGCACCTGGAATACTGCATACAGTTTTGTCCACACTTAAGAAAAGACATACTTGCTCTCGAGGCAGTACAAAGAAGGTTCACTTGGTTAATCCCGGGGATGAGGGGGCGGACATATGAGGAGAGGTTGAGTAGATTGGGACTCTACTCATTGGAGTTCAGAAGAATGAGAGGCGATCTTATTGAAACATATAAGATTGTGAAGGGGCTTGATCGGGTGGATGCGGTAAGGATGTTCCCAAGGATGGGTGAAACTAGAACTAGGGGGCATAATCTTAGAATAAGGGGCTGCTCTTTCAAAACTGAGATGAGGAGAAACTTCTTCACTCAGGGGGTAGTAGGTCTGTGGAATTTGCTGCCCCAGGAAGCTGTGGAAGCTACATCGTTAAATAAATTTAAAACAGAAATAGACAGTTTCCTAGAAGTAAAGGGAATTAGGGGTTACGGGGAGCGGGCAGGAAATTGGACATGAATTTAGATTTGAGGTTTGGATCAGATCAGCCATGATCTTATTGAATGGCGGAGCAGGCTCGAGGGGCCGATTGGCCTACTCCTGCTCCTATTTCTTATGTTCTTATGTTCATTCATGGGATGTGGGCGTCACTGGCGAGGCCGGCATTTATTGCCCATCCCTAATTGCCCTTGAGAAGGTGGTGCTGAGCCGCCTTCTTGAACCGCTGCAGTCCGTGTGGTGAAGGTTCTCCCACAGTGCTGTTCGGAAGGGAGTTCCAGGATTTTGACCCAGCGACGATGAAGGAACGGCGATATATTTCCAAGTCGGGATGGTGTGTAACTTGGAGGGGAACGTGCAGGTGGTGTTGTTCCCATGTGCCTGCTGCTCTTGTCCTTCTAGGTGGTAGAGGTCGCGGGTTTGGGAGGTGCTGTCGAAGAAGCCTTGGTGAGTTGCTGCAGTGCATCCTGTGGATAGAATCATAGAATCATAGAAGTTTACAACATGGAAACAGGCCCTTCGGCCCAACATGTCCATGTCGCCCAGTTTATACCACTAAGCTAGTCCCAATTGCCTGCACTTGGCCCATATCCCTCTATACCCATCTTACCCATGTAACTGTCCAAATGCTTTTTAAAAGACAAAATTGTACCCGCCTCTACTACTGCCTCTGGCAGCTTGTTCCAGACACTCACCACCCTTTGAGTTAAAAAATTGCCCCTCTGGACCCTTTTGTATCTCTCCCCTCTCACCTTAAATCTATGCCCCCTTGTTATAGACTCCCCTACCTTTGGGAAAAGATTTTGACTATCTACCTTATCTATGCCCCTCATTATTTTATAGACTTCCATAAGATCACCCCTGAACCTCCTACTCTCCAGGGAAAAAAGTCCCAGTCTATCCAACCTCTCCCTATAAGTCAAACCATCAAGTCCCGGTAGCATCCTAGTAAATCTTTTCTGCACTCTTTCTAGTTTAATAATATCCTTTCTATAATAGGGTGACCAGAACTGTACACAGTATTCCAAGTGTGGCCTTACTAATGTCTTGTACAACTTCAACAAGACATCCCAACTCCTGTATTCAATGTTCTGACCAATGAAACCAAGCATGCCGAATGCCTTCTTCACCACCCTATCCACCTGTGACTCCACTTTCAAGGAGCTATGAACCTGTACTCCTAGATCTCTTTGTTCTATAACTCTCCCCAACGCCCTACCATTAACGGAGTAGGTCCTGGCCCGATTCGATCTACCAAAATGCATCACCTCACATTTATCTAAATTAAACTCCATCTGCCATTCATCAGCCCACTGGCCCAATTTATCAAGATCCCGTTGCAATCCTAGATAACCTTCTTCACTGTCCACAATGCCACCAATCTTGGTGTCATCTACAAATTTACTAACCATGCCTCCTAAATTCTCATCCAAATCATTAATATAAATAACAAATAACAGCGGACCCAGCACCGATCCCTGAGGCACACCGCTGGTCACAGGCCTCCAGTTTGAAAAACAACCCTCTACAACCACCCTCTGTACACACTGCAGCCACTGTGCGCCGGTGGTGAAGGGAGTGAATGTTTAGGGTGGTGGATGGGGTGCCAATCAAGCGGGCTGCTTTGTCCTGGATGGTGTTGAGCTTCTTGAGTGTTGTTGGAGCTGCACTCATCCAGGCAAGTGGAGAGTATTCTATCACACTCCTGACTTGTGCCTTGAAGATGGTGGAAAGGCTTTGGGGAGTCAGGAGGTGAGTCACTCGCCACAGAATACCCAGCCCCTGACCTGCTCTTGTAGCCACAGTATTTATATGGCTGGTCCAGTTAAGTTTCTGGTCAATGGTGACCCCCAGGATGTTGATGGTGGGGGATTCGGCGATGGTAATGCTGTTGAATGTCAAGAAGACTGGTCAAAAAAGTACAAGCTCATGGTATCCAAGGGAATTTGGCAAGTTGGATCCAAAATGGGCTCAGTGGCAGGAGGCAAAGGGTAATGATCGACGGGTATTTTTGCGACTGGAAGGCTGTTTCCAGTGGGGTTCCGCAGGGCTCAGTACTAGGTCCTTTGCTTTTTGAGATATATATTAATGATTTCGACTTAAATGTAGGGGGCATGATTAAGAGGTTTGCAGATGATACAAAAATTGGCCGTGTGATTGATAGTGAGGAGGAAAGCTGTAGACTGCAGGAAGATATCAATGGACTGGTCAGATGGGCAGAAAAGTGGCAAATTGAATTCAATCCGGAGAAGTGTGAGGTCATGCATTTGGGGAGAGCAAACAAGGCAAGAGAGTACACAATAAATGGGAGGATACTGAGAGGTGTGGAGGAAGTGAGGGACCTTGGAGTGCATGTCCACAGATCCCTGAAGGTAGCAGGACAGGTAGATAAGGTGGTTAAGAAGGCATATGGAATACTTTCCTTTATTAGCCGAGGCATAGAATATAAGAGCAGGGAGGTTATGCTGGAACTGTATAAAACACTAGTTAGACCACAGCTTGAGTACTGCGCACAGTTCTGGTCACCACATTACAGGAAGGATGTGATTGCACTAGAGAGGGTGCAGAGGAGATTTACGAGGATGTTGCCAGGACTGGAGAATTTTAGCTATGAGGAAAGATTGGATCGGCTGGGGTTGTTTTCCTTGCAACAGAGGAGGCTGAGGGGAGATTTAATTGGTGTATAAAATTATGAGGGGCCGAGATAGAGTGGATAGGAAGGACCTATTTCCCTTAGCGGAGGGGTCAATAACCAGGGGGCATAGATTTAAAGTGATTGGTAGAAGGATTAGAGGGGAGCTGAGGAGGAATGTTTTCCCCCAGAGGGTGGTGGGGGTCTGGAACTCACTGCCTGAGAGGGTGGGAGAGGCAGAAACCCTCAACTCATTTAAAAAATACCTGGATGTTCACCTGAAGAGCCGTGACCCGCAGGGTACGGACCGAGTGCGGGAAAGTGGGATTAGGCTGGATAGCTTTTCTTCGTCCGGCAGGGACACGATGGGCTGAATGGCCTCCTTCTGAACTGTATCCTTCTATCTCACTGCTTCATGTTAGATGGGGTTAACTGTCTCACTCTGTTTGATTGGGGAATCTCCGTCCTTCCATTGCTCCGAATGAGAGGGTCCAGGATTGTCCCCGGACTCCTGAATTCCACATTGTTCAGTGCGGAGGCTGTTTTAACACATCCTGGGATCGCTCTGACCCAATCTGACACCAAACGCTGAGCAATTAAAAGTCCGCACTTTCATTTAGAAAGAGGCAAATTCTTCAGACGGAGTGACACCAGTTGTGTAGTCGAGGCCTCTCCTTCAAACTGCTCTGAATTGTAATATTGTCTCTGGTGTTTCAAAGGTCAGTGGTCAGTGGAGAAGGAATTGCAGGTTTGTTGATAATTCTCCCTTGTGCTGACTCGCTGAAACGCAGGCAAATTAAAGCCGTGCTGTCAATTCTCTGGCTGATTCTACAAATTGCCTTTCTGGAGATCAAAGTCTGCTGAAATGTGGCAGTGGCTGCGAAGCGAATCTAATTGAAGGGGATTTCCCGAGGTGTTGGGGAAAGTTTGAGTGACAGCCCCTGGGTTTTGTGATTTGAATTTGGCTCTTTCTGATCCCAGAACACGGCGGATTTTCCTCTGCGGCGGATCCTCGCCTTTAATTGGCATCTCATTAGGAACAAATTATTCCGCCTGACCTGGAGTCACGGATCTTGCAATTCATGAAAGTCCCAATTTACATAGAGACCCTTAACTGTTATTTCTGAGCCAAGCGTGTCAGCATTTAATAACAAACACTGGAGCGAGTTTAGTAATGAGAGAACATGTTCCATATCTAGCAAACCTTTGAATAATTCCCCAGGGCCGATTCCTTCTCTGGATCCTGAAAGCAATGATTCTACCTCGGAAACGACACAAACTA
Source organism: Heptranchias perlo (assembly GCF_035084215.1). NCBI lineage: Eukaryota > Metazoa > Chordata > Chondrichthyes > Hexanchiformes > Hexanchidae > Heptranchias > Heptranchias perlo. Next base: position 258,315 of record NW_027139324.1, read on the forward strand.
ATCACAGAGCAGGAAGAGGCCGGTCTGCTCTGCTCTGCTTAAAATAAATCTACATCAATCATTCTTGGGGACAGTCGGATATAAGGATTGACACAAGTTTTCTTAATTAAAAACAAAATACTGGAAATCTGAAATAAAAACAGAAAATGCTGGAAACACTCAGCAAGTGAGGCAGCGTCTGTGGAGAAAGAAACAGAGTTAACGGGGCTGATTTTCGGATGGTCGAGAGGGTGCATTGAGGGCGGGGGTGGGGGGGCTTTGAAAATGGTGGAATCCCGGAGTGGGTTCGGAGCCCAGCTCCAACCCGCTGATTTCTGGGTTCCCCAGTGACGTGTTTGGTGCTCGCACACCTCCCGAATGCAGGATTCCCACCGGCAATTAAAGCCGGCGGGATGATCATTCCCACAGTTCAATAGTTGAGAGACCTCACTGAGTGGAGATTTTGAGGGATCCTCAGCGTGTTTCCCGTGCTGTGGGAAACACTCCATGTTGGAGCAGACGTGTTTCACCCAGCAGCCAGTGGGAGATGCAAAGGTGTTGACCCTTGTGTTAAAGATGTTCCAACCCCTATTGATCTGTATAAAGGTATGAATTTCTGTATGTGTCTTTGTCTTCTTACTCTGTTAAAATCGACCGGACTCCCTCAGGAGTCTGAATCGAAGCTACAGACTAAGTCCTGCTATTAAAGTTGTGTTGAACTTTAAAGGTGTATTCGACTCAGTGTTTGCTGAACCAGACTGAGGGGAAAAAATAATCCAGTTCATCATTGTGAATGCTGAATTTTAAAGTTCTGTCACCAGATGTTTGTCGGGTGGCAGTCTCGGCGTCCCCCACGGACAGGCACTCGAGGATGCGGCTCACTTCAAGAGCCTCCTGCTCACCGTCTGTGAGGACGACCTGATGTCACGGCCCCCCTCTGGTCTTCGCCCTCTCCTGTGCATTCTGGGCTCTCTCCTCCTATAAGGGGAGAAAGTAGAGAGGCGTGAGTGAGTGATGGTGACGTGGCCAACCGCTGAATGCACTGGTTTGGGTGAGGCTGACCGTGAAATAGATGCATCAGAGGGTGAATATGAGACAGAGTCATGAGATTGTATGAGGATTGGGTTGAGTGGTAGTGGTGGGATGAGTACTGGGGAGGTGAGGAAATGCAGGTAAGTTGAGGATGAGCTTTGAGTGGGTGTGAGGAGTGATGTGATGGAGTAGTGTGGGCAGTGCAGAATGAGTTGTGGGGTGGGGGCAGTGATGTGGAAGACAGAGTGTAGGAGAATCAGTAAGTGTACTCACTTTGGCTGACCTGGTTAGGTCATTGAAACCCTTCCTGCACTGGATCCAGGTGTGGGAGATGTTGCTGCTGCTGGTGACCTCCTCTGTCACCTCGAGCCAGGCCTTCTTGGTGGCAGAGACAGGGCACTTCCTCCCGTCCGCTGGGTAGAAAATATCCCTCCTCCTCCTCACCCCACCCAGTAGCACCTGGAGTGAGGCATCATGGAATCTGGGAGGGGCCTTTCCCCTGGGCTGCTCCATTCTGTACTTTTGGTTGTTTGCTCCAGGAGCAGCCATTGGAGGACTGCCCCTTTAAATCAGGCTTCTCCAGCTGACAGCCTGTGATGGGTGTGGACAGTCCGCCCACTGAGCAGGTTGACGACAGGAAGCCAAGTGCCTTCAATTCACCCGCGATCGCGTGGGGAATGGACGGATTTAATTGGGCGGGTAACTCACGCGCCCAGTCGCCCCCCGCTGCCATCCCGCCTCCCTGGTAATATCAGGGCCTATGTTTCAGGTCAAAGACCTTTCCTCAGAAATACAGAGCCTGGGGGAGGGGAGGGAAGAACAAAAGGGAAGGTCTGTGATAGGGTCGAGGGTACGAGTGATTAAATGATGAAAGGGATGATCGGTGCAAGGCAAGGAGGGAGGGAATGGGACAGGTTAAAAAATAAAAGATTGGTCAGGAGTGGCTGTAAATGGCAGCAGCAGAACCATTCCAGCACGAACTGAGCGAGAAAATGGGAGCAGTGGAGGCTGAACACCAACACTCTGACACCTCCTCCTGGACCATGAACATGACCAAACATCAAGCCATAGTTTCCCAGACCACCACTGACCTCACCTCCTCTAAAGTTATTGGAACCAGTGTTGAGTCCTGAAGGTTGTAAAGTGTCCAATCAAAAGGAGGTTCTGTTCCTCGAGCTGACATTGACAGTGTAAGAGGCCGAGGACAGAGAGGTCAGAGTGGGAGTGGGACGGGGAATTAAAACGGCGAGTGACCGGCAGGTCAGGGTCACACTTGTGGACAGAGCGGAGGTGTTCAGCAAAGCGATCAGCCAGTCTGCGTTTGGTCTCCCCGATGTCGAGACCGCACCGTGAGCAGCGGATACAGTGCAGTAAATTGAAAGAAGTACAAGTAAATCGCTGTTTCACCTGGAAGGAGTGTTTGGGGCTCTGGACGGTGGGAAGGGAGGAGGTGAAGGGGCAGGTGTTGCGTCTCCTGTGCTCGCACAGGAAGGTGCCGTGGGAAGGAGAGCGGGCGTTGGGAGTGATGGAAGAGTGGACCAGGGTGTCGCGAGGGAACGGTCCCTTCGGAATGCTGAAAGGGGAGAGGAGGGAAGATGTGTTTGGTGGTGGGATCGCGCTGGAGGTGGTGAAAATGGCAGATGTTGATACATTGAATGTGGAGGCTGGTGGGATGGAAGGTGAGGGGATGTGGGGGACCCAAAAGGGAGGGGAAGGGGGTGAGGGCAGAAGTGTGGGAAATGGGATGGACACGGTCGAGGGCCCTGTCAACTACAGAGGAGGGGAATCCTCGGTTGAAGAAAAAGGAAGACATGGCAGAAGCACTGGTGTGGAAGGTGGCATCGTCAGAACAGATAGAATCATAGAAAGGTGACAGGACGGAAAGAGGCCATTTGGCCCGTCAACTCTGTGCCGGCTCTCTGTAAGAGCAATCCAGTTAGTCCCACTCCCCTGCCCTATCCCCGTAGCCCAGCAAGTTTTTTCCTTTCAAGTACTTATCCAGTTCCCTTTTGAAGGCCATGATTGAATTTGCCTCCACCCCCCCCTCGGGCAGTGCATTCCAGATCATAACCACTCGCTGGGTAAAAAAGTTTCTCCTCATGTCACCTTAAATCTGTGTCCTCTGGTTCTTGACCCTTCCACCAATGGGAACAGTTTCTCTCTATCTACTCTGTCTCGACCCTTCATGATTTTGAACACCTCGATCAAATCTCCTCGCAACTGTCTCTGTTCCAAGGAGAACAACCCCAGCTTCTCCAGTCTATCCACGGAACTAAAGTCCCTCATCCCTGGAATCATTCTAGTAAATCTCTTCTGCACCCTCTCTAAGGCCTTCACATTTTTCCTAAAGTGCGGTGCCCAGAACTGGACACAATACTCCAGTTGTGGCCGAACCAGTGTTTTATAAAGGTTCATCATGACTTCCATACTTTTGTACTCTATGCCTCTATTTATAAAGCCCAGGATCCCGTATGCTTTATTAACCACTTTCTCAACCTGCCCTGCCACCTTCAGTGATTTGTGTACATATACCCCCAGATCTCTCTGTTCCTGGACCCCTTTTAGAATTGTGCCCTCTAGTTTATATTGCCTCTCCTCGTTCTTCCTACCGAAATGTATCACTTCCCATTTTTCTGCATTAAATTTCATCTGCCACATGTCCGCCCATTCCACCAGCCTGTCTATATCCTCTTGAAGTCTATCACTATCCTCCTCACTGTTTACTACACTTCCAAGTTTTGTGTCATCTGCAAATTTGGAAATTGTGCCCTGTACAACCCAAGTCCAAGTCATTAATATATATCAAGAAAAGCAGTGGTCCCAGCACTGACCCCTGGGGAACACCACTGTACACCTCCCTCCAGTCCGAAAAACAACCGTTCACCACTACTCTCTGTTTCCTGTCCCTTAGCCAATTCTGTATCCATGTTGCTACTGCCCCCTTTATTCCATGGGCCACAATCTTGATGATAAGCCTAGCATGTGACACTTTATCAAACGCCTTTTGAAAGTCCAGATACACCACATCCACCGCATTGCCCTCATCGACCCTCTCTGTTACCTCATCAAAAAACTCTTTCAGGTTAGTTAAACACGATTTGCCTTTAACAAATCCGTGCTGACTTTCCCTTATCAATCCATACTCGTCCAAGTGACTGTTAATTCTGTCCCGGATTATCGTTTCTAAAAGTTTCCCCACCACTGAGGTTAAACTGACTGGCCTGTAGTTGCTGGGTTTATCCTTACACCCTTTTTTGAACAAGGGTGTAACATTTGCAATTCTCCAGTCCTCTGGCACCACCCCCGTATCTACGGATACTTGGAAGATTATGGCCAGTACCTCCGCAATTTCCACCCTTACTTCCCTCAGCAACCTAGGATGCATCCCATCCGGACCGGGTGAATTATCTACTTGAAGCACAGCTAGACTTTCCAGTACCTCCTCTTTATCAATTTTTAGCCCATCCAGTATCTCAACTATATCTTCCTTCACTGAGACTCTGGCAGCATCTTCTTCCTTGGTAAAGACAGATGCAAAGTCCTCATTTAGTACCTCGGCCATGCCCTCTGCCTCCATGAGGAGATCTCCTTTATGGTCCCTAATCGGTAGAGACGGAGAAACTGGGAGAAGGGAAAAGAGTCCTTACAGGAAGTGTGGTGGAACGGAGTGCAATCAAGGTAGCTGTGGGAGTCGGTGAGCTTATAGTCGATCTGTGGGAGTCGGTGAGCTTATAGTAGATCTTGGTTTTTCTTTATTTGTTTATGGGATGTGGGCGTCGCTGGCGAGGCCGGCATTTATTGCCCATCCCTAATTGCCCTTGAGAAGGTGGTGGTGAGCCGCCTTCTTGAACCGCTGCAGTCCGTGTGGTGATGGTTCTCCCACAGTGCTGTTAGGAAGGGAGTTCCAGGATTTTGACCCAGCGACGATGAAGGAACAGCGATATATTTCCAAGTCGGGATGGTGTGAGACTTGGAGGGGAACGTGCAGGTGGTGGTGTTCCCATATGCCTGCTGCTCTTGTCCTTCCAGGTGGTAGAGGTCGCTGGCTTTGGAGGTGCTGTCGAAGAAGCCTTGGCGAGTTGCTGCAGTGCATCCTGTGGATAGGAACAGCAGTAGGCCATTCAGCCCCTCGTGCCTGCTCCGCCATTTGATAAGATCATGGCTGATCTGTGATCTAACTCCATATACCTGCCTTTGGCCCATATCCCTTAATACCTTTGGTTGCCAAAAAGCTATCTATCTCAGATTTAAATTTAGCAATTGAGCTAGTATCAATTGCCTTTTGCGGAAGAGAGTTCCAAACTTCTACCACCCTTTGTGTGTAGAAATGTTTTCTAATCTCGCTCCTGAAAGGTCTGGCTCTAATTTTTAGACTGTGCCCCCTACTCCTAGAATCCCCAACCAGTGGAAATAGTTTCTCTCTATCCACCCTATCCGTTCCCCTTAATATCTTATAAACTTCGATCAGATCACCCCTTTACCTTCGAAACTCCAGAGAATACAACCCCAATTTGTGTAATCTCTCCTCGTAACTTAACCCTTGAAGTCCGGGTATCATTCTAGTAAACCTACGCTGCACTCCCTCCAAGGCCAGTATGTCCTTCCGAAGGTGCGGTGCCCAGAACTGCTCACAGTACTCCAGGTGTGGTCTAACCAGGGTTTTGTATAGCTGCAGCATAACTTCTGCCCCCTTGTACTCTAGTCCTCTCGATATAAAGGCCAGCATTCCATTAGCCTTCTTGATTATTTTCTGCACCTGTTCATGACACTTCAATGATCGATGTACCTGAACCCCGAAGTCCCTTTGGACATCCACTGGTTTTAACTTTTTACCATTTAGAAAGTACCCTGTTCTGTCCTTTTTTGATCCAAAGTGGATGACCTCACATTTGTCCACATTGAATTCCATTTGCCACAGTTTTGCCCATTCACCTAATCTATCAATATCCCTTTGTAATTTTATGTTTTCATCGACACTGCTTACAATGCCACCAATCTTTGTGTCATCGGCAAACTTAGATATGAGACTTTCTATGCCTTCATCTAAGTCGTTAATAAATATTGTGAATAATTGAGGCCCCAAGACAGATCCCTGCGGGACTCCACTAGTCACATCCTGCCAATGTGAGTACCTACCCATTATCCCAACTCTCTGTCGCCTTTCGCTCAGCCAACTTCCGAACCAAGTCCGTACTTTTCCCTCGATTCCATGGGCTTCCATCTTAGCTAACAGTCTCTTATGTGGGACTTTATCAAATGCCTTCTGGAAGTCCATATAAATAACATCCATTGACATTCCCCTGTCCACTACTTTAGTCACCTCTTCAAAAAATTCAATCAGGTTTGTCAGGTACGACCTACCTTTCACAAATCCGTGCTGGCTCTCTCTGATCAACTGAAAATTTTCGAGGTGTTCATTCACCCTATCCTTAATGATGGACTCCAGCATTTTCTGCTGCTCTATGCTTTTCCCTTTCACTTGTTCTTGAACAACTATTTGTATTGTAGATTTCCCCTGGGTCTTCCCCTCTCTTGCTGCTCTCAACTTTACTCCCCTCTGACTCCACGCTCAGGTTCCCATCCCCCTACCACTCTAGTTTAAACCTTCCCCAACAGCACTAGCAAACACCCCCGCGAGGACATTGGTCCCGGTCCTGCTCGGGTGTAACCCGTCCCGCTTGTACAGGTCCCACCTTCCCCAGAACCAGTCCCAATGTCCCAGGAATCTAAATCCCTCCCTCCTGCACCATCCCTGCAGCCACACATTCATCCTGTCTATTCTCCTGTTCCTATACTCACTAGCACGTGGCACTGGAAGTAATCCTGAGATCACTACCTTTGAAGTCCTGCTTTTTAATATATCTCCTAACTCCTTAAATTCACCTTGCAGGACCTCATCCCTTTTTTTACCTATGTCGTTGGTACCAATATGGACCACGACTACTGGCTGTTCACCCTCCCCCTCCAGAATGCCCTGCAGCCGCTCTGTGACATCCTTGACCCTAGCACCAGGGAGGCACCATGCCATCCTGGAGTCACGTTTGCGGCCGCAGAAACGCCTATCTGTTCCCCTTACAATTGAATCCCCTATCACTATAGCCCTGCCACTCTTCTTCCTCCCCTCCTGTGCAGCAGAGCCACCCGTGGTGCCCCGAACTTGGCTCTTGCTGCTTTCCCCTGATACGCCATCTCCCCCAACAGTATCCAAAGCGGAATATCTGTTTGAGAGGGAGATGGCCCCAGGGGACTCCTGCTCTACCTGCCTAGTCCTTTTACTCTGCATGGCGGTCACCCATTTCCTTTCTGCCTGCGTAATCTTTACCTGCGGTGTGATCACCTCACTGAACGTGCTATCCACGATAGTCTCAGCATCGCGGATGCTCCACAGTGAATCCACCCACAGCTCCAGCTCCGAAATACGGTGAGCCAGGAGCTGCAGCTGGACACACTTCCTGCACACATGGTCGCCAGGGACACTGGTAGTGTCCATGACTTCCCACATAGTGCAGGAGGAGCATATCACGGGTGCGAGCTGTGCTGCCATGACTTGCCTTAGATTTACACTGTGTTCACCTCTCGGACTCTCCTCCCGCTCTCGGTCTCTCCTTTTATACTGTGCTCACCTCTCGGACTCTCCTCCCACTCTCGGTCTCTCCTTTTATACTGTGTTCACCTCTCGGACTCTCCTCCCGCTCTCATTCTCTCCTTTTATACTGTGCTCACCTCTCGGACTCTCCTCCCACTCTCGGACTCTCCTTTCACACTGTGCTCACCTCTCGGACTCTCCTCCCACTCTCATTCTCTCCTTTTACACTGTGTTCACCTCTCGGACTCTCCTCCCTCTCTCGGTCTCTCCTTTTACACTGTGTTCACCTCTCGGACTCTCCTCCCACTCTCATTCTCTCCTTTTACACTGTGTTCACCTCTCGGACTCTCCTCCCGCTCTCGGTCTCTCCTTTTATACTGTGCTCACCTCTCGGACTCTCCTCCCTCTCTCGGTCTCTCCTTTTATACTGTGTTCACCTCTCGGACTCTCCTCCCACTCTCGGTCTCTCCTTTTATACTGTGCTCACCTCTCGGACTCTCCTCCCGCTCTCGGTCTCTCCTTTTACACTGTGTTCACCTCTCGGACTCTCCTCCCGCTCTCGGTCTCTCCATTTATACTGTGCTCACCTCTCGGACTCTCCTCCCTCTCTCGGTCTCTCCTTTTACACTGTGCTCACTTCTCAGACTCTCCTCCCACTCTCGGTCTCTCCTTTTATACTGTGCTCACCTCTCGGACTCTCCTCCCGCTCTCGGTCTCTCCTTTTACACTGTGCTCACCTCTCGGACTCTCCTCCCACTCTCGGTCTCTCCTTTTATACTGTGCTCACCTCTCGGACTCTCCTCCCTCTCTCGGTCTCTCCTTTTACACTGTGCTCACTTCTCGGACTCTCCTCCCGCTCTCGGTCTCTCCTTTTATACTGTGCTCACCTCTCGGATTCTCCTCCCGCTCTCATTCTCTCCCTTTACACTGTGCTCACCTCTCGGACTCTCCTCCCGCTCTCGGTCTCTCCTTTTATACTGTGCTCACCTCTCGGACTCTCCTGCCTCACCTGTGACGTCGCACAGTAGTTTTCTCTTGTTGCAGGTCTGCTGCTGCTTTTATTCCCCACTCTCAGTCTTCTGCCGCTCAGGTTCACTGCCGCTCTGGGGAAAAAGTTAGGAAAAACAAGGCAAAGCAGCACCTCCTTCCCCCACTTCACCGAACTCCCACACTCACCAAACTCTCAGCTGTCTCACTCTGTGCCCCGTTGCACTCAGTGCTGGTTTCACTAACAGGCCTCTGTATTTCTACTGTTTGTGACTCAGATGAGTCAGGCCTGCTCCTCCATCAGGAAATAGTTTAATCTAGCTAACCAATTAAATAACTACAGCAGCTCAATGCATCCACTCTCTCTGTCGCCATCTCTTTCAAAACCCTGGGATGTAGATCATCGGGTCCTTGGGATTTATCGACTTTCAGACCCATTAATTTCTCTCGTACTATTTTTTTACTAATTCTAATTTCTTTCAGTTCCTCATTCTCACCAGACCCTTGGTTCTCTAGTATTTCTGGGAGGTTTTTTGTATCTTCTTCCATGAAAACACACACAAGGTCTTTGTTTAATTTCTCTGCCATTTCCTTATTCCCCATTATAAATTCTCCCATCTCTTTCCGAAAGTGACCCACATTTGCTGAATTCTAAAATGCTCCCAATCCTCAGGCTTACTGCTTATTCTGGAAACTTTATCTGCCTCTTCCTTTGATTTAATACTGTCATTAATTTCTCTTGTTCGCCACGGTTGGACCACTTTTCCTGTCAGGTTTTTGTGCCTTAAAGGAATATATATTTCTTGTAAATTATGTATTAATTCTTTAAATGCTATGATGAATTTGAATATGATAAATGGTGAGAAACTATTAAATGTTGGTGTTCAGAGAGATTTGGGTGTCCTCGTACAAGAAACACAGAAAGTTAACATGCAGGTACAGCAAGCAATTAGGAAAGTAAATGGCATGTTGCCCTTTATTGCAGGGGGTTCGGAGTACAAGAGTAAGGAAGTCTTACTACAATTGTACAGGGCTTTGGTGAGACCTCACCTGGAGTACTGTGTCCAGTTTTGGTCTCCTTATCTAAGGAAGGATATAATTGCCTTAGAGGCGGTGCAATGAAGGTTCACTAGATTGATTCATAGAATCATAAAAAGTTACGGCAAAGAAGGAAGAAATTCGGCCCACTGTGTCCGCGCTGGCCGAAAAAGAGCTTTCCAGCTTAATCCCACTTTCCCGCACTTGGTCCGTAGCCCTGTGGGTTACGGCACTTCAAGTGCACATCCAGGTACTTCTTAAATGAGTTGAGGGTCTCTGCCTCGCCTACCCTCTCAGGCAGTGAGTTCCAGACCCCCACCACCCTCTGGGGGAAAAAAAATCTCCTCAGCTCCCCTCTAATCCTTCTACCAATTACTTTAAATCTATGCCCCCTGGTCACTGACCCTTCTGCGAAGGTCCTCCCTATCAACTCTATCTAGTCCTGTCATAATTTTATACATCTCAATTAAATCTCCCCCCAGCCTCCTTTGTTCCAAAGAAAACAACCCCAGCCGATCCAATCATTTCTCATCGCTAAAATTCTCCAGCCCTGGCAACATCCTCGTAAATCTCCTCTGCACCCTCTCGAGTGCAATCACATCTTTCCTGTAATGTGGTGACCAGAACTGTGCGCAGTACTCAAGCTGTGGCCTAACCAATGTTTTATATAGTTCTAGCATAACCTCCCTGCTCTTATATTCTATGCCTCGGCTAATAAAGGAAAGTACCACCATATCTACATGTCCTGCTACCTTCAGGGATCTGTGGACAAGCACTCCAAGGTCCCTCACTTCCTCTACACCTCTCAGTATCCTCCCATTTATTGTGTATTCCCTTGCCTTGTTTGCTCTCCCCAAATGCATTACCTCACACTTCTCCGGATTGAATTCCATTTGCCACTTTTCTGCCCACCTGACCAGTCCATTGATATCTTCCTGCAGTCGACAGCTTTCCTCCTCACTATCAACCACACGGCCAATCTTTGTATCATTTGCAAACTTCTTGATCAAGCCCCCCACATTCAGGTCCAAATCATTAATATATACCACAAAAAGCAAGGGACCCAGTACCAAGCCCTGCGGAACCCCACTGGAAACAGCCAGTCGCAAAAACACCCGTCGACCATTACCCTTTGCTTCCTGCCACTGAGCCAATTTGGATCCAATTTGCCACTCTCCCTTGGATCCCATGGGCTTTTACTTTTTTGACCAATCTGCCATGTGGGACCTTGTCAAAAGCCTTGCTGAAATCCATGTAGACTACATCAAACGTGTTACCCTCATCGATCCTCCTTGTTACCGCCTCAAAAAATTCAATCAAGTTAGTCAGAGACGACCTTCCCTTAACATATCCATGCTGACTGTCCTTGATTACTCCGTGCCTTTCGAAATGACAATTGATGCAGTCCCTCAGAATTGATTCCAATAATTTGCCCACCACCGAGGTTAGACTGACTGGCCTATTATTACTCGGTATATCCCTCGCTCCCTTTTTAAACCACGGTACGACGTTAGCAGTCCTCCAATCCTCCGGAACCACGCCTGTATCCAGGTAGGATTCCTGGGATGAGAGGGTTGTCCTATGAGGAGAGATTGAGTAGAATGGGCCGATACTCTCTGGAGTTTAGAAGAATGAGTGGTGATCTCATTGAAACATAAAAGATTCTGAGGGGGCTTGACAGGGTAGATGCTGAGAGGTTGTTTCCCCTGGCTGGAGAGTCTGGAACTGGGGGCACAGTCTCAGGATAAGGGGTCGGACATTTAGGACTGAGAGGAGGAGAAATTTCTTCACTCAGAGGGTTGTGAATCTTTGGAATTCTCCACCCCAGAAGGCTGTGGATGTTCAGTCATTGAAGATATTCAGGGCTGAGATGGATACATAGAATCATAGAATCATAGAAGTTTACAACATGGAAACAGGCCCTTCGGCCCAACACGTCCATGTCGCCCAGTTTATACCGCTAAGCTAGTCCCAATTGCCTGCACTTGGCCCATATCCCTCTATACCCATCTTACCCATGTAACTGTGCAAATGCTTTTTAAAAGACAAAATTGTACCCGCCTCCACTACTGCCTCTGGCAGCTCGTTCCAGACACTCACCACCGTTTGAGTGAAAAAATTGCCCCTCTGGACCCTTTTGTATCTCTCCCCTCTCACCTGAAATCTATGCCCCCTTGTTATAGACTCCCCGACCTTTGGGAAAAGATTTTGACTATCTACCTTATCTATGCCCCTCATTATTTTATAGACTTCGATAAGATCACCCCTGAACCTCCTACTCTCCAGGGAAAAAAGTCTCAGTCTATCCAACCTCTCCCTATAAGTCAAACCGTCAAGTCCTGGTAGCATCCTAGTAAATCTTTTCTGCACTCTTTCTAGTTTAATAATATCCTTTCTATAATAGGGTGACCAGAACTGTACACAGTATTCCAAGTGTGGCCTTACTAATGTCTTGTACAACTTCAACAAGACATCCCAACTCCTGCATTCAATGTTCTGACCAATGAAACCAAGCAGGCTGAATGCCTTCTTCACCACCCTATCCACCCGTGACTCCACTTTCAAGGAGCTATGAACCTGTACTCCTAGATCTCTTTGTTCTATAACTCTCCCCAACGCCCTACCATTAACGGAGTAGGTCCTGGCCCAATTCGATCTACCAAAATGCATCACCTCACATTTATCTAAATTAAACTCCATCTGCCATTCATTGGCCCACTGGCCCAATTTATCAAGATCCCGTTGCAATCCGAGATAACCTTCTTCACTGTCCACAATGCCACCAATCTTGGTGTCATCTGCAAACTTACTAACCATGCCTCCTATGTTCTTATGATTTGGATGAGAATTTAAGAACATAAGAAATAGGAGCAGGAGTAGGCCAATCGGCCCCTCGAGCCTGCTCCGCCATTCAATAAGATCATGGCTGATCTGATCCTAACCTCAAATCTAAATTCATGTCCAATTTCCTGCCCGCTCCCCGTAACCCCTAATTCCCTTTACTTCTAGGAAACGGTCGATTTCCGTTTTAAATTTATTTAATGATGTAGCTTCCACAGCTTCCTGGGGCAGCAAATTCCACAGACCTACTACCCTCTGAGTGAAGAAGTTTCTCCTCATCTCAGTTTTGAAAGAGCAGCCCCATATTCTAAGATTATGCCCCCTAGTTCTAGTTTCACCCATCCTTGGGAACATCCTTACCGCATCCACCCGATCAAGCCCCTTCACAATCTGATATGTTTCAATAAGATCGCCTCTCATTCTTCTGAACTCCAATGAGTAGAGTCCCAATCTACTCAACCTCTCCTCATATGTCCGCCCCCTCATCCTTGGGATTAACCGAGTGAACCTTCTTTGTACTGCCTCGAGAGCAAGTATGTCTTTTCTTAAGGATGGACACCAAAACTGTATGCAGTATTCCAGGTGCGGTCTCACCAATACCTTATATAACTGCAGCAATACCTCCCTGTTTTTATATTCTATCCCCCGAGCAATAAAAGCCAACATTCCGTTGGCCTTCTTAATCACCTGCTGCACCTGCATACTAACTTTTTGATTTTCTTGCACTCGGACCCCCAGATCCCTTTGCACTGCAGTACTTTCCAGTTTCTCGCCATTAAGATAATAACTTGCTCTCTGATTTTTCCTGCCAAAGTGCATAACCTCACATTTTCCAATATTGTATTGCATCTGCCAAATCTCCGCCCACTCACCCAGCCTGTCTATATCCCCCTGTAGGTTTTTTATGTCCTCCTCACTCTCTACTTTCCCTCCCATCTTTGTATCATCTGCAAACTTTGATATGTTACACTTGGTCCCCTCCTCCAAATCGTTAATATAGATTGTAAAGAGTTGGGGACCCAGCACCGACCCCTGCGGAACACCACTGGCTACTGGTTGCCAGTCCCAGAATGAACCGTTTATCCCAACTCTCTGCTTCCTGTTAGATAACCAATCCTCCACCCATGCCAGAATATTACCCCCAATCCAGTGATTCTTTATCTTGAGCAATAATCTTTTATGTGGCACCTTGTCGAATGCCTTCTGGAAGCCTAAATACACCACGTCCACTGGTTCCCCTTTATCCACCCTGCACGTTATGTCCTCAAAGAACTCAAGCAAATTTGTCAGACATGACTTCCCCTTCGTAAAGCCATGCTGACTTTGTCCTATTAAATTATGTTTATCCAAATGTTCCGCTACTGTCTCCTTGATAATAGATTCCAAAATTTTACCCACCACAGATGTTAGGCTAACTGGTCTATAATTTCCAGCCTTCTGCCTACTACCCTTTTTAAATAAGGGTGTTGCATTAGCAGTTTTCCAAACTGCCGGGACCTTTGCCGAGTCCAGAGAATTTTGGAAAATTATGACCAAAGCATCCACAATCCCTACTGCCACTTCCCTCAAGACCCTAGGATGTAAGCCATCAGGTCCAGGGGATTTATCCGCCTTGAGTCCCATTATTTTACTGAGTACCAATTCCTTAGTGATTTTAATCGTATTTAGCTCCTCCCCCCTAGAGCCCCCTGTTTGTCCAGTGTTGGGATATTCTTAGTGTCCTCTACCGTAAAGACTGAAACAAAATATTTGTTCAGCATTTTTGCCATTTCCATGTTTCCCACCATTAATTTCCCGGACTCATCCTCTAAGGGACCTATGTTTGCCTTCGCCACCCTTTTTCTTTTTATATAACTGTAGAAACTCTTGCTATCTGTTTTTATATTTTTTGCTAGTTTATTTTCATAATCTATCTTCCCTTTCTTAATCAATCCTTTCGTTACTTTTTGCTGTCTTTTGAAGACTTCCCAATCTTCTATCCTCCCATTAAGTTTGGCTACCTTATATGTCCTTGTTTTTAGTCGGATACTGTCCTTAATTTCTTTACTTAGCCACGGATGGCTGTCATTTCTTTTACACCCTTTTTTCCTCAGTGGAATATATATTTTTTGAAAGTTGTAAAATAACTCCTTGAATGAACACCACTGCTCATGTACCGTCTTACCCTTTAATCTATTTTCCCAGTCCACTTTAATCAATTCCGCTCTCATACCATCATAGTCTCCTTTATTCAAGCTCAGTACGCTTGTTTGAGAACCAACCTTCTCACCCTCTAATTGGATATGGAATGTAACCATGTTATGGTCACTCATTCCAAGGGGATCCTTAACTAGGACATTATTAATTAATCCTGGCTCATTACACAGGACCAGGTCCAAGGTTGCTTGCCCCCTTGTCGGATCAGTTACATACTGCTCAAGAAATCCATCCCTAATACACTCAATAAACTCTTCCTCAAGGCGACCCTGCCCAATTTGATTTGTCCAGTTAATATGATAGTTAAAATCCCCCATAATTACAGCTGTTCCCTTATTACATGCCCCACTATTTCCTGATTAATACTTCTTCCAGCAGAGTTGCAATTATTAGGAGCCCTATATACTATGCCCATGAGTGTTTTTTTCCCCTTATTATTCCTTATCTCTACCCAAACTGTTTCATTATGCTGATCCTTTGTCCCAATATCATTTCTCTGTATTACAGTGATTCCTTCCTTTACTAACATAGCCACCCCACCTCCCCTTCCTTCCTGCCTGTCCTTCCTGATTGTTAAATAACCTGTCATATTTAATTCCCAGTCGTTGTCACCCTGCAGCCATGTTTCTGTAATGGCCACAAGATCATACCCATACGTAGTTATTTGTGCCGTTAACTCGTCCATTTTGTTACGAATGCTACGTGCATTCAGATAAAGAACTTTCAAATATGTTTTGTGACACTTAGTTCCTGCTTTTTCCTTTTTTAACACTTTACCTTTTACTCCATACCTTCTATCCCTTCCTGACACGCTTTCCTCTGTCTCCCTGCTTAGGTTCCCAACCCCCTGCCACAGCTTTGATGCTGGGTTAATCGCCTTACGCCTTCTAATTTTTATTTTTTCTGTCGTGCCTAAAGTACGCTTTCTTTCCACTGCTCTACGCTCTTCCCTCTCACTTGTTCTTGAACAACTGTTTGTACTATTTGTATTGTAGATTTCCCCTGGTTCTTCCCCTCTCTTGCTGCTCTATAAATAACATTAATATAAATAACAAATAACTGTGGACCCAGCACCGATCCCTGAGGCACACCGCTGGTCACAGGCATCCAGTTTGAAAAACAACCCTCTACAACCACCCTCTGTCTTCTGTCGTCAATCCAATTTTGTATCCAATTGGCTACCTCACCTTGGATCCCGTGAGATTTAACCTTATGTAACAACCTACCATGCGGTACCTTGTCAAAGGCTTTGCTAAAGTCCATGTAGACCACGTCTACTGCACAGCCCTCATCTATCTTCTTGGTTACCCCTTCAAAAAACTCAATCAAATTCGCGAGACATGATTTTCCTCTCACAAAACCATGCTGACTGTTCCTAATCAGTCCCTGCCTCTCCAATTGCCTGTAGATCCTGTCTCTCAGAATACCCTCCAACAACTTATCCACTACAGATGTCAGGCTCACCGGTCTGCAGTTCCCAGGCTTTTCCCTGCCGCCCTTCTTAAACAAAGGCACAACATTTGCTACCCTCCAATCTTCAGGCACCTCACCTGTAGCTGTCGATGATTCAAATATCTCTGCTAGGGGACCTGCAATTTCCTCCCTAACCTCCCATAACGTCCTGGGATACATTTCATCAGGTCCCGGAGATTTATCTACCTTGATGCGCGTTAAGACTTCCAGCACCTCCCTCTCTGTAATATGTGCACTCCTCAAGACATCACTATTTATTTCCCCAAGTTCCCTAACATCCATGCCTTTCTCAACCGTAAATACCGATGTGAAATATTCATTTAGGATCTCACCCATCTCTTGTGGTTCCGCACATAGATGACCTTGTTGATCCTTAAAGGCCCTACTCTCTCCCTAGTTACTCTTTTGCCCTTTATGTATTTGTAGAAGCTCTTTGGATTCTCCTTTGCCTTATCTGCCAAAGCAACAGACTCTCCCAATGAACTTCTGAACATAAGAACATAAGAAATAGGAGCAGGAGTAGGCCAATCGGCCCCTCGAGCCTGCTCCGCCATTCAATAAGATCATGGCTGATCTGGTCCTAACCTCAAATCTAAAATCATGTCCAATTTCCTGCCCGCTCCCCGTAACCCCTAATTCCCTTTACTTCTAGGAAACTGTCTATTTCTGTTTTAAATTTATTTAATGATGTAGCTTCCACAGCTTCCTGGGGCAGCAAATTCCACAGACCGACCACCCTCTGAGTGAAGAAGTTTCTCCTCATCTCAGTTTTGAAAGAGCAGCCCCTTATTCTAAGATTATGCCCCCTAGTTCTAGTTTCACCCATCCTTGGGAACATCCTTACCGCATCCACCCGATCAAGCCCCTTCACAATCTTATATGTTTCAACAAGATCGCCTCTCATTCTTCTGAACTCCAATGAGTAGAGTCCCAATCTACTCAACCTCTCCTCATATGTCCGCCCCCTCATCCCCGGGATTAACCGAGTGAACCTTCTTTGTCCTGCCTCGAGAGCAAGTATGTCTTTTCTTAAGTATGGACACCAAAACTGTATGCAGTATTCCAGGTGCGGTCTCACCAATACCTTATATAACTGCAGCAATACCTCCCTGTTTTTATATTCTATCCCCCGAGCAATAAAAGCCAACATTCCGTTGGCCTTCTTGATCACCTGCTGCACCTGCATACTAACCTTTTGATTTTCTTGCACTCGGACCCCCAGATCCCTTTGTACTGCAGTACTTTCCAGTTTCTCGCCATTGAGATAATAACTTGGTCTCCGATTTTTCCTGCCAAAGTGCATAACCTCACATTTTCCAATATTGTATTGCATCTGCCAAATCTCCGCCCACTCACCCAGCCTGTCTATATCCCCTTGTAGGTTTTTTATGTCCTCCTCACTCTCTACTTTCCCTCCCATCTTTGTATCATCTGCAAACTTTGATATGTTACACTCGGTCCCCTCCTCCAAATCGTTAATATAGATTGTAAAGAGTTGGGGACCCAGCACCGACCCCTGCGGAACACCACTGGCTACTGGTTGCCAGTCCGAGAATGTACCATTTATCCCAACTCTCTGCTTCCTGTTAGATAACCAATCCTCCACCCATGCCAGAATATTACCCCCAATCCAGTGATTCTTTATCTTGAGCAATAATCTTTTATGTGGCACCTTGTCGAATGCCTTCTGGAAGTCTAAATACACTACGTCCACTGGTTCCCCTTTATCCACCCTGCACGTTATATCCTCAAAGAACTCAAGCAAAGTTCCTGTCTAATACCATCAAAATTGGCCTTTCCCCAATTTAGAATTTTAACTTTTGGGCCAGACCTATCCTTCTCCATAGCTATCTTAAAACTAATGGAATTATGATCACTGGTCCCAAAGTGATCCCTCACTAACACTTCTGTCACCTGCCCTTCCTTATTTCCCAAGAAGAGGTCAAGTTTTGCCCCCTTTCTAGTCGGGCCATCCACATACTGAATGAGAAATTCCTCCTGAATACACTCAACAAATTTCTCTCCATCCAAGCCCCTAATGCTATGGCTGTCCCAGTCAATGTTGGGAAAGTTAAAGTCCCCTACTTTTACCACCCTATTTTTCTTGCAGCTGTCTGTAATCTCCTTACATATTTGCTC
Organism: Heptranchias perlo; assembly: GCF_035084215.1. NCBI lineage: Eukaryota > Metazoa > Chordata > Chondrichthyes > Hexanchiformes > Hexanchidae > Heptranchias > Heptranchias perlo. Next base: position 276,586 of record NW_027139324.1, read on the forward strand.
CTCAATTTCCCGTTGACTATTTGGGGGTCTGTAGTACAATCCTATCAAAGTGATCTCTCCCTTCTTATTTTTCAGTTCTACCCATATGGACTCAGTGGGCAAACCCTCGGATATATCCCCTCTCACTACTGCCGTGATGTTCTCCCTAATCAAGAACGCAACTCCCCCTCCTCTCTTACCTCCTGCTCTATCTTTCCTATAGCATCTGTACCCTGGAACATTGAGCTGCCAGTCCTGCCCCTCCCTTAGCCATGTTTCAGTAATAGCTATAACATCCCAGTCCCATGTACCCATCCATGCCCTGAGTTCATCTGCCTTGCCCATCAGACTTCTTGCATTGAAATAAATGCAGTTTAATCTAGACTTCCCTTGGTCTTTGCCCTGCTTTCTCAGACCATCTGTCCGGTCATGTTTTGTACACTCTCCCTTACTACCTTTTGTTTCTGTCACCACTTTACTTCCCACTGACTTCCTGCATCGGTTCCCATCCCCCTGCCACATTAGTTTAAACCCTCCCCAACAGCACTAGCAAACACTCCCCCTAGGACATTGGTTCCAGTCCTGCCCAGGTGCAGACCGTCCAATTTGTACTGGTCCCACCTCCCCCAGAACCGGTTCCAATGGCCCAGGAATTTGAATCCCTCCCTCTTGCACCATCTCTCAAGCCACGTATTCATCCTAGCTATCCTGTCATTCCTACTCTGACTAGCCCGTGGCACTGGTAGCAATCCTGAGATTACTACCTTTGAGGTCCCACTTTTTAGTTTAACTCATTACTCCCTAAATTCAGCTTGTAGGACCTCATCCTGTTTTTTACCTATATCGTTGGTGCCTATATGCACCACGACAACTGGCTGTTCACCCTCCCCCTCCAGAATGTCGTGCAGCCGCTCTGAGACATCCCTGACCCTTGCACCAGGGAGGCAACATACCATCCTGGAGTCTCGGTTGCGTCCGCAGAAACGCCTGTCTATTCCCCTTACAATCGAGTCCCCTATCACTATCGCGCTGCCACTCTTTTTCCTGCCCTCCTGTGCAGCAGAGCCAGCCACGGTGCCATGAACCTGGCCACTGTCACCTTCCCCTGGTGAACCATCTCCCCCAACAGTATCCATTTTTGGACTCTCAGAGATATGGGGATCAGGCGGGAAAGTGGAGTTGAGGTTGAAGATCAGCCATGATCTGATTGAATGTCGGAGCAGGCTCGAGGGGCCGTATGACCTACTCCTGCTCCTATTTCTTATGTTCTTACGTTCTAGGATAGTAACCGAATTCAGGAGGGCATAGACAGACTGGTGAAATGGGCAGGCACGTGGCAGATGAAAGTTAATGCAGAGAAGTGTGAAGAACGATACATTTTGGTAGGAAGAATGAGGAGAGGCAATATAAACTAAATGGTACAATTTTAAAGGGATACAGGAACAGAGAGATCTGGGGGTATATGTACACAAATCATTGAAGGTGGCAGGGCAGGTTGAGAAAGTGGTTAAAAAAGCAAACGGGATCCTGGGCTTTATAAATAGAGGCAGAGAGTACAAAAGCAAGGAAGTCATGATGAACCTTTATAAAACACTGGTTAGGCCTCAGCTGGAGTATTGTGTCCAGTTCTGGGCACTGCGCTTTAGGAAAGATGTGAAGGCCTCAGAGAGGGTGCAGAAGAGATTTACTAGAATGATTCCAGGGATGAGGGACTTCAGTTTCGTGGATAGACCGGAGAAGCTTATTAATCACATTAATGATTTGGACTTAAATGTGGAGGGCACGATTAAGAAGTTTGCAGGTGATTCAAAAATTGTCCGTGTGGTTGATAGTGAGGAGGAAAGCTGTAGACTGCAGGAAGATATCAATGGACTGGTCAGGTGGGCAGAAAAGTGGCAAATGGAATTCAATCTGGAGCAGTGTGAGGTAATGCATTTGGGGAGAGCAAACAAGGCAAGAGAATACACAATAAATGGGAGGATACTGAGAGGGGTAGAGGAAGTGAGGGACCTTGGAGTGCATGTCCACAGATCCCTGAAGGTAGCAGGACAGGTTGATAAGGTGGTTAAGAAGGCATATGGAATACTTTCCTTTATTAGCCGAGGCATAGAATATAAAAGCAGGGAGGTTATGCTGGAACTGTATAAAACACTAGTTAGGCCACAGCTTGAGTACTGTGTACAGTTCTGGTCACCACATTACAGGAAGGATGTGATTGCACTCGAGAGGGTGCAGAGGAGATTTACGAGGATGTTGCCAGGACTGGAGAATTTTAGTTATGAGGAAAGATTGGATCGGCTGGGGTTGTTTTCTTTGGAACAGAGGAGGCTGAGGGGAGATTTAATTGGTGTATAAAATTATGAGGGGCCGAGATAGAGAGGATAGGAAGGACCTATTTCCCTTAGCGGAGGGGTCAATAACCAGGGGGCATAGATTTAAAGTGATTGGTGGAAGGATTAGAGGGGAGCTGAGGAGAAATGTTTTCCCCCAGAGGGTGGTGGGGGTCTGGAACTCACTGCCTGAGAGGGTGGGAGAGGCAGAGACCCTCAACTCATTAAAAAATCCCTGGATGTTCACCTGAAGAGCCGTGACCCGCAGGGTACGGACCGAGTGCGGGAAAGTGGGATCAGACTGGGCGGATCATTTTAGGCTGGTGTGGACACGATGGGCCGAATGGCCTCCCTTCAATGATTCAATGAAGCTGGGGTTGTTCACCTTCAAACAGAAAGGTTAAGGGGAGATTTGATCGAGATGTTTGAAATCATGAACAGTTTTGAGAGAGTAAATAGGGAGAAACTGTTTCCAGTGGCGGAGGGTCGGTAACCAGAGGTCACAGATTTAAGGTGATCGGCAAAAGAGCCAGAGGGGAGATGAGGAAACAATTTTTAACGCAGCGAGTTGTTCTGATCTGGAATTCACTGCCTGAAAGGGCGATGGAAGCAGATTCAATAATAACTTTCAAAAGGGAATTGGAGAAATACTCGAAGGGAAAAAACTCACAGGGCTCTGGGGAAAGAGCAGGGAATGGGACTAATTGGATAGATCTTTCAAAGAGCCGGCACAGACATGAGGGGCCGAATGGCCTCCTCCTGTGCTGTAACATTCTATGATAAGAAATACATGTGGTTTCTATTGATACTCAAGAGTAAAGAGTTTGAGATTCAGAATGGCTCGCTCTGAAATTAATGCTCTGTCATTTCTGGAGGTTGATGAACTGAGACTTGAGTTCGAATTAACCAAACCCAGGACAGAAAATGAGATACACCTGGGGACTCCTGTCTCACCCTCCAGTCCAGCCCATGTGCCAAGCAATCAGGACAATAAGAGTCAGCACAGACATGATGGGCTGAATGGCCACCTTCTGTGCTGTATCAATCGGTGACTTCACTGCCCAATGAGAACAGATAATAGTGTCCAGTCCAGCCCATGTGCCAAGCAATCAGGACAATAACATTTACTTTTCATGCAGTAATGTGCCCATGAACAATATTTCCTACAAGTCTCATATAATCTGTGAAAGCTGATACATTAACCAAGCTCTTAAATTAAATATGTCCAGAGTAAAACAATATTACATTCAAGGAACTCAAAGAAAAACAGCCTCTCTCTGAAAGGGACATCTTGCTTTCTGTGCACTCTGTCCTGCGAGGCTCCGGACAGGTCAAAGGTCCTCCAGCCGGGATCTGAATTCCAAGTGACAAATTTTTTATTATGAGAAATATAAAGCTGGAGCTTGTGTGAAAGAGATCAGCATTTAGTAAATGGGTAAAAGAAGGAAGTGTTTTACTCTCAGGCAGCAGTTGTGGAAGTTCCTATAAATGTCTGGAGAAAGCTACAATCCCAGACTGAAACCTCTTCCTCACAGCAATCATTGATCGATGTCTCCAACACACAGCGAGCCAATGCAAGCTCTGTTCTTCAGCAAATCAGTCTCCAAACATACGGCAAGTTGAAAGTTTTTCCTTTCCAAAAACACACAAGCCCAAATGTGAAATGGGGATGAGAGCTGGACTGAGATAAAGTTCCCGTTTTCACTCTGCATTAAGACAAGTTGCATCTTTGATACAAACAGTCCCTGATTTGTCACAGACACTGATCCTATTCTCCCACTATACTGGATTCGTGCTATCAGCATTATAATTCTTGATGCATTGGATTTGCATGGATCAGGGTGGGGTCTCACCGCTCTGCACCTGATATAGTTCATTGCGTAAGCAGGATTGGCTGAGCTGCATTATGGGCAAAAAGAGGATTTCTGGATCTGGAATCTATCTTGGAGTCAATCGGATTCTGCTTGAAGTGATAACCAAGAGTGATATGGACCATTTTCTAAACTCCATGATGTATCTCTTCACACCTCTTCAATCAAACTCAGCTGTTCAATTGTGCCTGGGTCCTTGGATTTGAAGCAGAAGTTTGAGTTGATGCTCCAGCTGACAGTCCCTGCCCTGGCCTATTCTGTGGCTCATCACTTCCTCCTGACGAGTCTTCACTGGGTTCCATGGAACAACAATCTTGCGGCATGTTGGTTTGTGTCGGACACTCGAAGTGAACACAGTGAAATACCTGCAACAGCAAATCACAATTAGACTTTGATGAAACCCTCGTTATGGCTCGTCTCTCCTTGAATGAGAACAAAACAAAACAAAATCGCCAAAATAACACAGCAAATGGAAACAGATAACCTCCTGGTCAGGTGTTAACCCTTCGAAGGGTTTCCTTGCTTAAATGTACAATTTTTTTGTGCGAACATGGTCAGCACCAATCATCAACGTTGGGGGGGGGGGAAGAGATTGCATTATTATTATTATGATTGAACCCGAACCCATCCTCACCGAATCTCCACACAGCAGGACTTACTGGACGGAGATACGGAGATTGGGAATGGGAACAAAAAACTGCAAGCCAGAAAATGTTGGAAAGATAAGTGAGGCAGCCCCTTCACAGAGAGAGAGGACCATGAGAGTGTTTCAGGAGCCCCTTCACAGAGAGAGAGGACCATGAGAGTGTTTCAGGAGCCCCTTCACAGAGAGAGAGGATCATGAGAGTGTTTCAGGAGCCACTTCAGAGAGAGAGAGGACCATGAGAGTGTTTCAGGAGCCACTTCAGAGAGAGAGAGGACCATGAGAGTGTTTCAGGAGCCCCTTCAGAGAGAGAGAGGACCATGAGAGTGTTTCAGGAGCCACTTCAGAGAGAGAGAGGACCATGAGAGTGTTTCAGGCTCAGCACCTTCACACAGAGAGAGAGAGGACCATGAGAGTGTTTCAGGCTCAGCACCTTCACACTGAGAGAGAGAGAGAGAGGACCATGAGAGTGTTTCAGGCAGCACCTTCACAGAGAGAGAGGAACATGAGAGTGTTTCAGGCTCAGCACCTTCACACTGAGAGAGAGAGGACCATGAGAGTGTTTCAGGCTCAGCACCTTCACACAGAGAGAGAGAGAGGACCATGAGAGTGTTTCAGGAGCCCCTTCACAGAGAGAGAGAGGACCATGAGAGTGTTTCAGGCTCAGCACCTTCACACAGAGAGAGAGAGAGGACCATGAGAGTGTTTCAGGCTCAGCACCTTCACAGAGAGAGAGAGGACCATGAGAGTGTTTCAGGCTCAGCACCTTCACACAGAGAGAGAGAGGACCATGAGAGTGTTTCAGGCTCAGCACCTTCACACTGAGAGAGAGAGAGAGAGGACCATGAGAGTGTTTCAGGCAGCACCTTCACAGAGAGAGAGAGGACCATGAGAGTGTTTCAGGCAGCACCTTCACAGAGAGAGAGGAACATGAGAGTGTTTCAGGCTCAGCACCTTCAGACTGAGAGAGAGAGGACCATGAGAGTGTTTCAGGCTCAGCACCTTCACACAGAGAGAGAGAGAGGACCATGAGAGTGTTTCAGGAGCCCCTTCACAGAGAGAGAGAGGACCATGAGAGTGTTTCAGGAGCCCCTTCACAGAGAGAGAGAGGACCATGAGAGTGTTTCAGGCTCAGCACCTTCACAGAGAGAGGACCATGAGAGTGTTTCAGGCAGCACCTTCACAGAGAGAGAGGACCATGAGAGTGTTTCAGGCTCAGCACCTTCACACAGAGAGAGAGAGAGGACCATGAGAGTGTTTCAGGCTCAGCACCTTCACACAGAGAGAGAGAGGACCATGAGAGTGTTTCAGGCTCAGCACCTTCACAGAGAGAGAGAGAGGACCATGAGAGTGTTTCAGGCTCAGCACCTTCACACAGAGAGAGGACCATGAGAGTGTTTCAGGCTCAGCACCTTCACACTGAGAGAGAGAGGTCCATGAGAGTGTTTCAGGCTCAGCACCTTCACAGAGAGAGAGAGGACCATGAGAGTGTTTCAGGGAGCCCCTTCACACAGAGAGAGGACCATGAGAGTGTTTCAGGCTCAGCACCTTCACAGAGAGAGAGAGAGGACCATGAGAGTGTTTCAGGCAGCACCTTCACAGAGAGAGAGAGGACCATGAGAGTGTTTCAGGCTCAGCACCTTCACACAGAGAGAGGACCATGAGAGTGTTTCAGGCTCAGCACCTTCACACTGAGAGAGAGAGGTCCATGAGAGTGTTTCAGGCTCAGCACCTTCACAGAGAGAGAGAGGACCATGAGAGTGTTTCAGGCAGCCCCTTCACACAGAGAGAGGACCATGAGAGTGTTTCAGGCTCAGCATCTTCACACAGAGAGAGAGGACCATGAGAGTGTTTCAGGCTCAGCACCTTCACACAGAGAGAGAGGACCATGAGAGTGTTTCAGGCTCAGCACCTTCACAGAGCGAGAGAGGACCATGAGAGTGTTTCAGGCTCAGCACCTTCACAGAGAGAGAGAGGACCATGAGAGTGTTTCAGGCTCAGCACCTTCACACAGAGAGAGAGAGAGGACCATGAGAGTGTTTCAGGCTCAGCACCTTCACACAGAGAGAGAGAGGACCATGAGAGTGTTTCAGGCTCAGCACCTTCACACAGAGAGAGAGAGGACCATGAGAGTGTTTCAGGCTCAGCACCTTCACAGAGAGAGAGAGAGGACCATGAGAGTGTTTCAGGCTCAGCACCTTCACACAGAGAGAGAGGACCATGAGAGTGTTTCAGGCTCAGCACCTTCACACAGAGAGGACCATGAGAGTGTTTCAGGCTCAGCACCTTCAGAGAGAGAGGACCATGAGAGTGTTTCAGGCTCAGCACCTTCACAGAGAGAGAGAGAGGACCATGAGAGTGTTTCAGGCTCAGCAGCTTCACATACAGAGAGAGAGAGGACCATGAGAGTGTTTCAGGAACCCCTTCACAGAGAGAGAGGACCATGAGAGTGTTTCAGGCTCAGCACCTTCACACAGAGAGAGAAACATGAGAGTGTTTCAGGCAGCACCTTCACACAGAGAGAGGACCATGAGAGTGTTTCAGGCTCAGCACCTTCAGAGAGAGAGAGGACCATGAGAGTGTTTCAGGCTCAGCACCTTCACACAGAGAGAGAGGACCATGAGAGTGTGTCAGGCTCAGCACCTTCACAGAGCGAGAGAGAGGACCATGAGAGTGTTTGAGGCTCAGCATCTTCACAGAGAGAGAGAGAGAGAGAGAGGACCATGAGGGGTTTCAGGCAGCACCTTCACACAGAGATAGAGAGGACCAATGGAGTGTTTGAGGCTCAGCACCTTCACACAGAGAGAGAGGACCATAAGAGTGTTTCAGGCTCAGCACCTTCACACAGAGAGAGGACCATGAGAGTGTTTCAGGCTCAGCACCTTCACAGAGAGAGAGAGAGGACCATGAGAGTGTTTCAGGCTCAGCACCTTCACACAGAGAGAGGACCATGAGAGTGTTTCAGGCTCAGCACCTTCACAAAGAGAGAGAGAGAGGACCATGAGAGTGTTTCAGGCTCAGCACCTTCACAAAGAGAGAGAGAGAGAGGACCATGAGAGTGTTTCAGGCTCAGCACCTTCACAGAGAGAGAGAGAGGACCATGAGAGTGTTTCAGACTCAGCACCTTCACACAGAGAGAGAGAGAGGACCATGAGAGTGTTTCAGGCTCAGCACCTTCACAAAGAGAGGGAGAGAGGACCATGAGAGTGTTTCAGACTCAGCACCTTCACAGAGAGAGAGAGGACCATGAGAGTGTTTCAGGCTCAGCACATTCACACAGAGAGAGAGAGGACCATGAGAGTGTTTCAGGCTCAGCACCTTCACAGAGAGAGAGAGGACCATGAGAGTGTTTCAGGCTCAGCACCTTCACAGAGAGAGAGAGGACCATGAGAGTGTTTCAGGCTCAGCACCTTCACACAGAGAGAGAGAGAGGACCATGAGAGTGTTTCAGGCTCAGCACCTTCACACAGAGAGAGAGGACCATGAGAGTGTGTCAGGCTCAGCACCTTCACAGAGCGAGAGAGAGAGGACCATGAGAGTGTTTCAGGCTCAGCACCTTCACAGAGAGAGAGAGAGGACCATGAGAGTGTTTCAGGGTCAGCACCTTCACACAGAGAGAGAGAGAGGACCATGAGAGTGTTTCAGGCTCAGCACCTTCACACAGAGAGAGAGGGCCATGAGAGTGTTTCAGGCTCAGCACCTTCACAGAGAGAGAGAGGACCATGAGAGTGTTTCAGGCTCAGCACCTTCACACAGAGAGAGAGGACCATGAGAGTGTTTCAGGCTCAGCACCTTCACAGAGAGAGAGAGGACCATGAGAGTGTTTCAGGCTCAGCACCATCACAGAGAGAGAGAGAGGACCATGAGAGTGTTTCAGGCTCAGCACCATCACACAGGGAGAGAGAGAGGACCATGAGAGTGTTTCAGGCTCAGCACCATCACAGAGAGAGAGAGAGAGGACCATGAGAGTGTTTCAGGCTCAGCACCTTCACAGAGAGAGAGAGAGGACCATGAGAGTGTTTCAGGCTCGGCACCTTCACAGAGAGAGAGAGGACCATGAGAGTGTTTCAGGCAGCACCTTCAAAGAAAGAGAGAGAGGACCATGAGAGTGTTTCAGGCTCAGCACCTTCACAGAGAGAGAGAGAGGACCATGAGAGTGTTTCAGGCTCAGCACCTTCACAGAGAGAGAGAGGACCATGAGAGTGTTTCAGGCTCAGCCCCTTCACAGAGAGAGAGAGAGGACCATGAGAGTGTTTCAGGCTCAGCACCTTCACAGAGAGAGAGAGAGGACCATGAGAGTGTTTCAGGCAGCCCCTTCACACAGAGAGAGAGAGGACCATGAGAGTGTTTCAGGCTCAGCACCTTCACACAGAGAGAGAGAGGACCATGAGAGTGTTTCAGGCTCAGCACCTTCACACAGAGAGAGAGAGAGAGGACCATGAGAGTGTTTCAGGCTCAGCACCTTCACACAGAGAGAGGACCATGAGAGTGTTTCAGGCTCAGCACCTTCACACAGAGAGAGAGAGAGAGGACCATGAGAGTGTTTCAGGCTCAGCACCTTCACACGGAGAGAGAGAGAGGACCATGAGAGTGTTTCAGGCTCAGCACCTTCACACGGAGAGAGAGAGGACCATGAGAGTGTTTCAGGCTCAGCACCTTCACAGAGAGAGAGAGAGGACCATGAGAGTGTTTCAGGCAGCACCTTCACACAGAGAGAGAGGACCATGAGAGTGTTTCAGGCTCAGCACCTTCACACAGAGAGAGAGAGGACCATGAGAGTGTTTCAGGCAGCACCTTCACACAGAGAGAGAGAGGACCATGAGAGTGTTTCAGGCTCAGCACCTTCACAGAGAGAGGACCATGAGAGTGTTTCAGGCTCAGCACCTTCACAGAGAGAGAGAGAGGACCATGAGAGTGTTTCAGGCAGCCCCTTCACACAGAGAGAGAGAGGACCATGAGAGTGTTTCAGGCTCAGCACCTTCACACAGAGAGAGAGAGGACCATGAGAGTGTTTCAGGCTCAGCAGCTTCACATAGAGAGAGGACCATGAGAGTGTTTCAGGCTCAGCACCTTCACACAGAGAGAGAGGACCATGAGAGTGTTTCAGGCTCAGCACTGTCACAGAGAGAGAGAGAGGACCATGAGAGTGTTTCAGGCTCAGCACCTTCACACAGAGAGAGAGGACCATGAGAGTGTTTCAGGCTCAGCACCTTCACACAGAGAGAGGACCATGAGAGTATTTCAGGCTCAGCACCTTCACACAGAGAGAGGACCATGAGAGTGTTTCAGGCTCAGCACCTTCACACAGAGAGAGAGGACCATGAGAGTGTTTCAGGCTCAGCACCTTCACAGAGAGAGAGAGAGGACCATGAGAGTGTTTCAGGCTCAGCACCTTCACACAGAGAGAGGACCATGAGAGTGTTTCAGGCTCAGCACCTTCACACAGAGAGAGAGAGGACCATGAGAGTGTTTCAGGCTCAGCACCTTCACACAGAGAGAGAGGACCATGAGAGTGTTTCAGGCTCAACACCTTCACACAGAGAGAGGACCATGAGAGTGTTTCAGGCTCAGCACCTTCACAGAGAGAGAGAGAGGACCATGAGAGTGTTTCAGGCTCAGCACCTTCACACAGAGAGAGGACCATGAGAGTGTTTCAGGCTCAGCACCTTCACACAGAGAGAGAGAGGACCATGAGAGTGTTTCAGGCTCAGCACCTTCACAGAGAGAGGACCATGAGAGTGTTTCAGGCTCAGCACCTTCACACAGAGAGAGAGAGGACCATGAGAGTGTTTCAGGCTCAGCACCTTCACAGAGAGAGAGAGAAGACCATGAGAGTGTTTCAGGCTCAGCACCTTCAGACAGAGAGAGAGGACCATGAGAGTGTTTCAGGCTCAGCCCCTTCACAGAGAGAGAGAGGACCATGAGAGTGTTTCAGGCTCAGCACCTTCACAGAGAGAGAGAGAGGATCATGAGAGTGTTTCAGGCTCAGCACCTTCACAGAGAGAGAGAGAGAGGACCATGAGAGTGTTTCAGGCTCAGCACCTTCACACAGAGAGAGAGAGGATCATGAGAGTGTTTCAGGCTCAGCACCTTCACACAGAGAGTGAGAGGACCATGAGAGTGTTTCAGGCTCAGCACCTTCACAGAGAGAGAGAGGACCATGAGAGTGTTTCAGGCTCAGCACCTTCACAGAGAGAGAGAGAGGACCATGAGAGTGTTTCAGGCTCAGCACCTTCACACAGAGAGAGAGAGGACCATGAGAGTGTTTCAGGCTCAGCACCTTCACACAGAGAGAGAGAGGATCATGAGAGTGTTTCAGGCTCAGCACCTTCACACAGAGAGTGAGAGGACCATGAGAGTGTTTCAGGCTCAGCACCTTCACAGAGAGAGAGAGAGGACCATGAGAGTGTTTCAGGCTCAGCACCTTCACACTGAGAGAGAGAGGACCATGAGAGTGTTTCAGGCTCAGCACCTTCACACAGAGAGAGAGAGGACCATGAGAGTGTTTCAGGCTCAGCACCTTCACACAGAGAGAGAGAGGACCATGAGAGTGTTTCAGGCTCAGCACCTTCACAGAGAGAGAGAGGACCATGAGAGTGTTTCAGGCTCAGCACCTTCACAGAGAGAGAGAGAGGACCATGAGAGTGTTTCAGGCTCAGCACCTTCACAGAGAGAGAGAGGACCATGAGAGTGTTTCAGGCTCAGCAACTTCACACAGAGAGAGAGAGAGGACCATGAGAGTGTTTCAGGCTCAGCACCTTCACACAGAGAGAGGACCATGAGAGTATTTCAGGCTCAGCAACTTCACACAGAGAGAGAGAGAGGACCATGAGAGTGTTTCAGGCTCAGCACCTTCACACAGAGAGAGGACCATGAGAGTGTTTCAGGCTCAGCACCTTCACACAGAGAGAGAGAGGACCATGAGAGTGTTTCAGGCTCAGCACATTCACACAGAGAGAGAGAGGACCATGAGAGTGTTTCAGGCTCAGCACCTTCACACAGAGAGAGAGGACCATGAGAGTGTTTCAGGCAGCACCTTCACAGAGAGAGAGGACGATGAGAGTGTTTCAGGCTCAGCACCTTCACAGAGAGAGAGAGAGGACCATGAGAGTGTTTCAGGCTCAGCACCTTCACACAGAGAGAGGACCATGAGAGTGTTTCAGGCTCAGCACCTTCACACAGAGAGAGAGAGGACCATGAGAGTGTTTCAGGCTCAGCACCTTCACACAGAGAGAGAGAGGACCATGAGAGTGTTTCAGGCTCAGCACCTTCACACAGAGAGAGAGAGGACCATGAGAGTGTTTCAGGCTCAGCACCTTCACAGAGAGAGAGAGGACCATGAGAGTGTTTCAGGCTCAGCACCTTCACACAGAGAGAGAGAGGACCATGAGAGTGTTTCAGGCTCAGCACCTTCACACAGAGAGGACCATGAGAGTGTTTCAGGCAGCACCTTCACAGAGAGAGAGGACGATGAGAGTGTTTCAGGCTCAGCACCTTCACAGAGAGAGAGAGAGGACCATGAGAGTGTTTCAGGCTCAGCACCTTCACACAGAGAGAGAGAGGACCATGAGAGTGTTTCAGGCTCAGCACCTTCACAGAGAGAGAGAGAGGACCATGAGAGTGTTTCAGGCTCAGCACCTTCACACAGAGAGAGAGAGGACCATGAGAGTGTTTCAGGCTCAGCACCTTCACAGAGAGAGAGAGGACCATGAGAGTGTTTCAGGCTCAGCACCTTCACAGAGAGAGAGAGAGAGAGGACCATGAGAGTGTTTCAGGCTCAGCACCTTCACAGAGAGAGAGGACCATGAGAGTGTTTCAGGCTCAGCACCTTCACACAGAGAGAGAGAGGACCATGAGAGTGTTTCAGGCTCAGCACCTTCACACAGAGAGAGAGAGGACCATGAGAGTGTTTCAGGCTCAGCACCTTCACAGAGAGAGAGAGGACCATGAGAGTGTTTCAGGCTCAGCACCTTCACAGAGAGAGAGAGAGGACCATGAGAGTGTTTCAGGCTCAGCACCTTCACAGAGAGAGAGAGGACCATGAGAGTGTTTCAGGCTCAGCAACTTCACACAGAGAGAGAGAGAGGACCATGAGAGTGTTTCAGGCTCAGCACCTTCACACAGAGAGAGGACCATGAGAGTATTTCAGGCTCAGCAACTTCACACAGAGAGAGAGAGAGGACCATGAGAGTGTTTCAGGCTCAGCACCTTCACACAGAGAGAGGACCATGAGAGTGTTTCAGGCTCAGCACCTTCACACAGAGAGAGAGAGGACCATGAGAGTGTTTCAGGCTCAGCACATTCACACAGAGAGAGAGAGGACCATGAGAGTGTTTCAGGCTCAGCACCTTCACACAGAGAGAGAGGACCATGAGAGTGTTTCAGGCAGCACCTTCACAGAGAGAGAGGACGATGAGAGTGTTTCAGGCTCAGCACCTTCACAGAGAGAGAGAGAGGACCATGAGAGTGTTTCAGGCTCAGCACCTTCACACAGAGAGAGGACCATGAGAGTGTTTCAGGCTCAGCACCTTCACACAGAGAGAGAGAGGACCATGAGAGTGTTTCAGGCTCAGCACCTTCACACAGAGAGAGAGAGGACCATGAGAGTGTTTCAGGCTCAGCACCTTCACACAGAGAGAGAGAGGACCATGAGAGTGTTTCAGGCTCAGCACCTTCACAGAGAGAGAGAGGACCATGAGAGTGTTTCAGGCTCAGCACCTTCACACAGAGAGAGAGAGGACCATGAGAGTGTTTCAGGCTCAGCACCTTCACACAGAGAGGACCATGAGAGTGTTTCAGGCAGCACCTTCACAGAGAGAGAGGACGATGAGAGTGTTTCAGGCTCAGCACCTTCACAGAGAGAGAGAGAGGACCATGAGAGTGTTTCAGGCTCAGCACCTTCACACAGAGAGAGGACCATGAGAGTGTTTCAGGCTCAGCACCTTCACAGAGAGAGAGGACCATGAGAGTGTTTCAGGCTCAGCCCCTTCACACTGAGAGAGAGAGGACCATGAGAGTGTTTCAGGCTCAGCACCTTCACACAGAGAGAGGACCATGAGAGTGTTTCAGGCTCAGCACCTTCACACAGAGAGAGGACCATGAGAGTGTTTCAGGCTCAGCACCTTCACACAGAGAGACAGAGAGGACCATGAGAGTGTTTCAGGCTCAGCACCTTCACACAGAGAGAGAGAGGACCATGAGAGTGTTTCAGGCTCAGCACCTTCACACAGAGAGAGAGAGGATCATGAGAGTGTTTCAGGCTCAGCACCTTCACAGAGAGAGAGGACCATGAGAGTGTTTCAGGCTCAGCACCTTCACACAGAGAGAGAGAGGACCATGAGAGTGTTTCAGGCTCAGCACCTTCACACAGAGAGAGAGGACCATGAGAGTGTTTCAGGCTCAGCACCTTCACACAGAGAGAGAGGACCATGAGAGTGTTTCAGGCTCAGCACCTTCACACAGAGAGAGAGAGGACCATGAGAGTGTTTCAGGCTCAGCACCTTCACAGAGAGAGAGAGGACCATGAGAGTGTTTCAGGCTCAGCACCTTCACAGAGAGAGAGAGAGGACCATGAGAGTGTTTCAGGCTCAGCACCTTCACACAGAGAGAGAGAGAGGACCATGAGAGTGTTTCAGGCTCAGCACCTTCACAGAGAGAGAGAGGACCATGAGAGTGTTTCAGGCTCAGCACCTTCACAGAGAGAGAGAGAGGACCATGAGAGTGTTTCAGGCTCAGCACCTTCACACAGAGAGAGAGAGAGGACCATGAGAGTGTTTCAGGCTCAGCACCTTCACACAGAGAGAGGACCATGAGAGTGTTTCAGGCTCAGCACCTTCACAGAGAGAGAGAGAGAGGACCATGAGAGTGTTTCAGGCTCAGCACCTTCACACAGAGAGAGAGAGGACCATGAGAGTGTTTCAGGCTCAGCACCTTCACACTGAGAGAGAGAGGACCATGAGAGTGTTTCAGGCTCAGCACCTTCACACAGAGAGAGAGGACCATGAGAGTGTTTCAGGCTCAGCACCTTCACACTGAGAGAGAGGACCATGAGTGTGTTTCAGGCTCAGCACCTTCACAGAGAGAGAGAGGACCATGCGAGTGTTTCAGGCTCAGCACCTTCACACTGAGAGAGAGGACCATGAGAGTGTTTCAGGCTCAGCACCTTCACACTGAGAGAGAGAGGACCATGAGAGTGTTTCAGGCTCAGCACCTTCACAGAGAGAGAGAGGATCATGAGAGTGTTTCAGGCTCAGCACCTTCACACAGAGAGAGAGAGAGGACCATGAGAGTGTTTCAGGCTCAGCACCTTCACAGAGAGAGAGAGAGGACCATGAGAGTGTTTCAGGCTCAGCACCTTCACAGAGAGAGAGGACCATGAGAGTGTTTCAGGCTCAGCACCTTCACAGAGAGAGAGGACCATGAGAGTGTTTCAGGCTCAGCACCTTCACAGAGAGAGAGAGAGGACCATGAGAGTGTTTCAGGCTCAGCACCTTCACACAGAGAGAGGACCATGAGAGTGTTTCAGGCTCAGCACCTTCACAGAGAGAGAGGACCATGAGAGTGTTTCAGGCTCAGCACCTTCACAGAGAGAGAGGACCATGAGAGTGTTTGAGGCTCAGCACCTTCACAGAGAGAGAGAGAGGACCATGAGAGTGTTTCAGGCTCAGCATCTTCACACAGAGAGATAGAGGTCCATGAGAGTGTTTCAGGCTCAGCACCTTCACAGAGAGAGAGGACCTTGAGAGTATTTCAGGCTCAGCACCTTCACACAGAGAGAGAGAGGACCATGAGAGTGTTTCAGGCTCAGCACCTTCACACAGAGAGAGAGGACTATGAGAGTGTTTCAGGCTCAGCACCTTCACACAGAGAGAGAGGACCATGAGAGTGTTTGAGGCTCAGCACCTTCACAGAGAGAGAGAGAGAGGACCATGAGAGTGTTTCAGGCTCAGCATCTTCACACAGAGAGAGAGAGAGGACCATGAGAGTGTTTCAGGCTCAGCACCTTCACACAGAGAGAGAGGACCATGAGAGTGTTTGAGGCTCAGCACCTTCACAGAGAGAGAGAGAGGACCATGAGAGTGTTTCAGGCTCAACACCTTCACACAGAGAGAGGACCATGAGAGTGTTTCAGGCTCAGCACCTTCACACAGAGAGAGAGAGGACCATGAGAGTGTTTCAGGCTCAGCATCTTCACACAGAGAGAGGACCATGAGAGTGTTTCAGGCTCAGCACCTTCACACAGAGAGAGAGAGGACCATGAGAGTGTTTCAGGCTCAGCACCTTCACACAGAGAGAGAGAGGACCATGAGAGTGTTTCAGGCTCAGCACCTTCACAGAGAGAGAGAGAGGACCATGAGAGTGTTTCAGGCTCAGCACCTTCACAGAGAGAGAGGACCATGAGAGTGTTTCAGGCTCAGCACCTTCACACAGAGAGAGGACCATGAGAGTGTTTCAGGCTCAGCACCTTCACAGAGAGAGAGGACCATGAGAGTGTTTCAGGCTCAGCACCTTCACACAGAGAGAGAGGACCATGAGAGTGTTTCAGGCTCAGCACCTTCACACAGAGAGAGGACCATGAGAGTGTTTCAGGCTCAGCACCTTCACAGAGAGAGAGAGGACCATGAGAGTGTTTGAGGCTCAGCACCTTCACCAAGAGAGAGGACCATGAGAGTGTTTCAGGCTCAGCACCTTCACACAGAGAGAGAGAGGACCATGAGAGTGTTTCAGGCTCAGCACCTTCACAGAGAGAGAGGACAATGAGAGTGTTTCAGGCTCAGCACCTTCACAGAGAGAGAGAGGACCATGAGAGTGTTTCAGGCTCAGCACCTTCACACAGAGAGAGAGAGGACCATGAGAGTGTTTCAGGCTCAGCACCTTCACACAGAGAGAGAGAGGACCATGAGAGTGTTTCAGGCTCAGCACCTTCACACAGAGAGAGAGAGGACCATGAGAGTGTTTCAGGCTTAGCACCTTCACACAGAGAGAGAGAGGACCATGAGAGTGTTTCAGGCTCAGCACCTTCACACAGAGAGAGAGGACTATGAGAGTGTTTCAGGCTCAGCACCTTCACACAGAGAGGACCATGAGAGTGTTTCAGGCTCAGCACCTTCACAGAGAGAGAGAGGACCATGAGAGTGTTTCAGGCTCAGCACCTTCACAGAGAGAGAGAGAGGACCATGAGAGTGTTTCAGGCTCAGCACCTTCACACAGAGAGAGAGGACCATGAGAGTGTTTCAGGCTCAGCACCTTCACACAGAGAGAGGACCATGAGAGTGTTTCAGGCTCAGCACCTTCACAGAGAGAGAGAGAGAGGACCATGAGAGTGTTTCAGGCTCAGCACCTTCACACAGAGAGAGAGAGGACCATGAGAGTGTTTCAGGCTCAGCACCATCACACTGAGAGAGGACCATGAGAGTGTTTCAGGCTCAGCACCTTCACACAGAGAGAGAGAGGACCATGAGAGTGTTTCAGGCTCAGCACCTTCACACTGAGAGAGCGAGGACCATGAGAGTGTTTCAGGCTCAGCACCTTCACACAGAGAGAGGACCATGAGAGTGTTTCAGGCTCAGAACCTTCACACTGAGAGAGAGGACCATGAGAGTGTTTCAGGCTCAGCACCTTCACAGAGAGAGAGAGGACCATGCGAGTGTTTCAGGCAGCACCTTCACAGAGAGAGAGAGGACCATGAGAGTGTTTCAGGCTCAGCACCTTCACAGAGAGAGAGAGAGAGGACCATGAGAGTGTTTCAGGCTCAGCACCTTCACACTGAGAGAGAGAGGACCATGAGAGTGTTTCAGGCTCAGCACCTTCACAGAGAGAGAGAGGATCATGAGAGTGTTTCAGGCTCAGCACCTTCACACAGAGAGAGAGAGGACCATGAGAGTGTTTCAGGCTCAGCACCTTCACAGAGAGAGAGGACCATGAGAGTGTTTCAGGCAGCACCTTCACAGAGAGAGAGAGAGGACCATGAGAGTGTTTCAGGCTCAGCACCTTCACAGAGAGAGAGGACCATGAGAGTGTTTCAGGCTCAGCACCTTCACACTGAGAGAGAGAGGACCATGAGAGTGTTTCAGGCTCAGCACCTTCACACAGAGAGAGAGAGGACCATGAGAGTGTTTCAGGCTCAGCACCTTCACAGAGAGAGAGAGGACCATGAGAGTGTTTCAGGCTCAGCACCTTCACAGAGAGAGAGAGAGAGGACCATGAGAGTGTTTCAGGCTCAGCACCTTCACAGAGAGAGAGAGGACCATGAGAGTGTTTCAGGCAGCACCTTCACAGAGAGAGAGGACGATGAGAGTGTTTCAGGCTCAGCACCTTCACACTGAGAGAGAGAGGACCATGAGAGTGTTTCAGGCTCAGCACCTTCACACTGAGAGAGAGAGGACCATGAGAGTGTTTCAGGCTCAGCACCTTCACAGAGAGAGAGAGAGAGGACCATGAGAGTGTTTCAGGCTCAGCACCTTCACAGAGAGAGAGAGAGGACCATGAGAGTGTTTCAGGCTCAGCACCTTCACACTGAGAGAGAGAGGACCATGAGAGTGTTTCAGGCTCAGCACCTTCACACAGAGAGAGGACCATGAGAGTGTTTCAGGCTCACCACCTTCACAGAGAGAGAGAGAGAGGACCATGAGAGTGTTTCAGGCTCAGCACCTTCACACAGAGAGAGGACCATGAGAGTGTTTCAGGCTCAGCACCTTCACACAGAGATAGAGAGGACCATGAGAGTGTTTCAGGCTCAGCACCTTCACACAGAGAGAGAGAGGACCATGAGAGTGTTTCAGGCTCAGCACCTTCACACAGAGAGAGAGAGAGAGGACCATGAGAGTGTTTCAGGCTCAGCACCTTCACACAGAGAGAGAGAGAGGACCATGAGAGTGTTTCAGGCTCAGCACCTTCACACAGAGAGAGAGAGGACCATGAGAGTGTTTCAGGCTCAGCACCTTCACACAGAGAGAGGACCATGAGAGTGTTTCAGGCTCAGCACCTTCACAGAGAGAGAGGACCATGAGAGTGTTTCAGGCTCAGCACCTTCACACAGAGAGAGGACCATGAGAGTGTTTCAGGCTCAGCACCTTCACACAGAGAGAGGACCATGAGAGTGTTTCAGGCTCAGCACCTTCACAGAGAGAGAGGACCATGAGAGTGTTTCAGGCTCAGCACCTTCACACAGAGAGAGAGAGGACCATGAGAGTGTTTCAGGCTCAGCACCTTCACACAGAGAGAGAGAGAGGACCATGAGAGTGTTTCAGGCTCAGCACCTTCACAGAGAGAGAGAGAGGACCATGAGAGTGTTTCAGGCTCAGCACCTTCACAGAGAGAGAGAGAGGACCATGAGAGTGTTTCAGGCACAGCACCTTCACAGAGAGAGAGAGGACCATGAGAGTGTTTCAGGCTCAGCACCTTCACACACAGAGAGAGAGAGGACCATGAGAGTGTTTCAGGCTCAGCACCTTCACAGAGAGAGAGAGGACCATGAGAGTGTTTCAGGCTCAGCACCTTCACAGAGAGAGAGAGAGGACCATGAGAGTGTTTCAGGCTCAGCACCTTCACAGAGACAGAGAGGATCATGAGAGTGTTTCAGGCTCAGCACCTTCACAGAGAGAGAGAGAGGACCATGAGAGTGTTTCAGGCTCAGCACCTTCACAGAGAGAGAGAGGACCATGAGAGTGTTTCAGGCTCAGCACCTTCACAGAGAGAGAGAGAGGACCATGAGAGTGTTTCAGGCTCAGCACCTTCACAGAGAGAGAGAGGACCATGAGAGTGTTTCAGGCTCAGCACCTTCACAGAGAGAGAGAGAGGACCATGAGAGTGTTTCAGGCTCAGCACCTTCACACAGAGAGAGGACCATGAGAGTGTTTCAGGCTCAGCACCTTCACAGAGAGAGAGAGGACCATGAGAGTGTTTCAGGCTCAGCACCTTCACAGAGAGAGAGAGAGGACCATGAGAGTGTTTCAGGCTCAGCACCTTCACACAGAGAGAGAGAGGACGATGAGAGTATTTCAGGCTCAGCCCCTTCACACAGAGAGAGAGAGAGGACCATGAGAGTGTTTCAGGCTCAGCACCTTCACACAGAGAGAGGACCATGAGAGTGTTTCAGGCTCAGCACCTTCACACAGAGAGAGAGAGGACCATGAGAGTGTTTCAGGCTCAGCACCTTCACACAGAGAGAGAGGACCATGAGAGTGTTTCAGGCTCAGCACCTTCACAGAGAGAGAGAGAGGACCATGAGAGTGTTTCAGGCTCAGCACCTTCACACAGAGAGAGAGGACCATGAGAGTGTTTCAGGCTCAGCACCTTCACACAGAGAGAGGACCATGAGAGTGTTTCAGGCTCAGCACCTTCACAAGAGAGAGAGAGAGGACCATGAGAGTGTTTCAGGCTCAGCACCTTCACACAGAGAGAGAGAGGACCATGAGAGTGTTTCAGGCTCAGCACCATCACACTGAGAGAGAGGACCATGAGAGTGTTTCAGGCTCAGCACCTTCACAAGAGAGAGAGAGAGAGAGGACCATGAGAGTGTTTCAGGCTCAGCACCTTCACACTGAGAGAGAGAGGACCATGAGAGTGTTTCAGGCTCAGCACCTTCACAGAGAGAGAGGACCATGAGAGTGTTTCAGGCTCAGCACCTTCACACAGAGAGAGGACCATGAGAGTGTTTCAGGCTCAGCACCTTCACACAGAGAGAGGACCATGAGAGTGTTTCAGGCTCAGCACCTTCACAGAGAGAGAGGACCATGAGAGTGTTTCAGGCTCAGCACCTTCACACAGAGAGAGAGAGGACCATGAGAGTGTTTCAGGCTCAGCACCTTCACACAGAGAGAGAGAGAGGACCATGAGAGTGTTTCAGGCTCAGCACCTTCACAGAGAGAGAGAGAGGACCATGAGAGTGTTTCAGGCTCAGCACCTTCACAGAGAGAGAGAGAGGACCATGAGAGTGTTTCAGGCACAGCACCTTCACAGAGAGAGAGAGGACCATGAGAGTGTTTCAGGCTCAGCACCTTCACACACAGAGAGAGAGAGGACCATGAGAGTGTTTCAGGCTCAGCACCTTCACAGAGAGAGAGAGGACCATGAGAGTGTTTCAGGCTCAGCACCTTCACAGAGAGAGAGAGAGGACCATGAGAGTGTTTCAGGGTCAGCACCTTCACAGAGACAGAGAGGATCATGAGAGTGTTTCAGGCTCAGCACCTTCACAGAGAGAGAGAGAGGACCATGAGAGTGTTTCAGGCTCAGCACCTTCACAGAGAGAGAGAGGACCATGAGAGTGTTTCAGGCTCAGCACCTTCACAGAGAGAGAGAGAGGACCATGAGAGTGTTTCAGGCTCAGCACCTTCACAGAGAGAGAGAGGACCATGAGAGTGTTTCAGGCTCAGCACCTTCACAGAGAGAGAGAGGACCATGAGAGTGTTTCAGGCTCAGCACCTTCACAGAGAGAGAGAGAGGACCATGAGAGTGTTTCAGGCTCAGCACCTTCACACAGAGAGAGAGAGGACGATGAGAGTATTTCAGGCTCAGCCCCTTCACACAGAGAGAGAGAGAGGACCATGAGAGTGTTTCAGGCTCAGCACCTTCACACAGAGAGAGGACCATGAGAGTGTTTCAGGCTCAGCACCTTCACACAGAGAGAGAGAGGACCATGAGAGTGTTTCAGGCTCAGCACCTTCACACAGAGAGAGAGGACCATGAGAGTGTTTCAGGCTCAGCACCTTCACAGAGAGAGAGGACCATGAGAGTGTTTCAGGCTCAGCACCTTCACAAGAGAGAGAGAGAGAGGACCATGAGAGTGTTTCAGGCTCAGCACCTTCACACAGAGAGAGAGAGGACCATGAGAGTGTTTCAGGCTCAGCACCATCACACTGAGAGAGAGGACCATGAGAGTGTTTCAGGCTCAGCACCTTCACAAGAGAGAGAGAGAGAGGACCATGAGAGTGTTTCAGGCTCAGCACCTTCACACTGAGAGAGAGAGGACCATGAGAGTGTTTCAGGCTCAGCACCTTCACACTGAGAGAGAGGACCATGAGAGTGTTTCAGGCTCAGCACCTTCACAGAGAGAGAGAGGACCATGCGAGTGTTTCAGGCAGCACCTTCACAGAGAGAGAGAGGACCATGAGAGTGTTTCAGGCTCAGCACCTTCACACAGAGAGAGAGAGGACCATGAGAGTGTTTCAGGCAGCACCTTCACACTGAGAGAGAGAGGACCATGAGAGTGTTTCAGGCTCAGCACCTTCACAGAGAGAGAGAGGATCATGAGAGTGTTTCAGGCTCAGCACCTTCACACAGAGAGAGAGAGGACCATGAGAGTGTTTCAGGCTCAGCACCTTCACAGAGAGAGAGGACCATGAGAGTGTTTCAGGCAGCACCTTCACAGAGAGAGAGAGAGGACCATGAGAGTGTTTCAGGCTCAGCACCTTCACAGAGAGAGAGGACCATGAGAGTGTTTCAGGCTCAGCACCTTCACAGAGAGAGAGAGGACCATGAGAGTGTTTCAGGCTCAGCACCTTCACAGAGAGAGAGAGAGGACCATGAGAGTGTTTCAGGCTCAGCACCTTCACACAGAGAGAGGACCATGAGAGTGTTTCAGGCTCAGCACCTTCACAGAGAGAGAGAGAGGACCATGAGAGTGTTTCAGGCTCAGCACCTTCACACAGAGAGAGAGTGGACCATGAGAGTGTTTCAGGCTCAGCACCTTCACACTGAGAGAGAGAGGACCATGAGAGTGTTTCAGGCTCAGCACCTTCACACTGAGAGAGAGAGGACCATGAGAGTGTTTCAGGCTCAGCACCTTCACACACAGAGAGAGGACCATGAGAGTGTTTCAGGCTCAGCACCTTCACAGAGAGAGAGAGGACCATGAGAGTGTTTCAGGCTCAGCACCTTCACACACAGAGAGAGGACCATGAGAGTGTTTCAGGCTCAGCACCTTCACAGAGAGAGAGAGAGGACCATGAGAGTGTTTCAGGCTCAGCACCTTCACAGAGAGAGAGGACCATGAGAGTGTTTCAGGCTCAGCACCTTCACAGAGAGAGAGGACCAAGAGAGTGTTTGAGGCTCAGCACCTTCACAGAGAGAGAGAGAGGACCATGAGAGTGTTTCAGGCTCAGCATCTTCACACAGAGAGAGAGAGGACCATGAGAGTGTTTCAGGCTCAGCACCTTCACAGAGAGAGAGGACCATGAGAGTGTTTCAGGCAGCACCTTCACAGAGAGAGAGAGAGGACCATGAGAGTGTTTCAGGCTCAGCACCTTCACACAGAGAGAGGACCATGAGAGTGTTTCAGGCTCAGCACCTTCACAGAGAGAGAGAGAGGACCATGAGAGTGTTTGAGGCTCAGCACCTTCACAGAGAGAGAGAGAGGACCATGAGAGTGTTTCAGGCTCAGCACCTTCACACAGAGAGAGAGAGGACCATGAGAGTGTTTGAGGCTCAGCACCTTCACAGAGAGAGAGAGAGGACCATGAGAGTGTTTCAGGCTCAGCACCTTCACAGAGAGAGAGGACCATGAGAGTGTTTCAGGCAGCACCTTCACAGAGAGAGAGAGAGAGGACCATGAGAGTGTTTCAGGCTCAGCACCTTCACACAGAGAGAGGACCATGAGAGTGTTTCAGGCTCAGCACCTTCACAGAGAGAGAGGACCATGAGAGTGTTTGAGGCTCAGCACCTTCACAGAGAGAGAGAGAGGACCATGAGAGTGTTTCAGGCTCAGCACCTTCACACAGAGAGAGGACCATGAGAGTGTTTCAGGCTCAGCACCTTCACACAGAGAGAGGACCATGAGAGTGTTTCAGGCTCAGCACCTTCACAGAGAGAGAGGACCATGAGAGTGTTTCAGGCTCAGCACCTTCACAGAGAGAGAGAGAGGACCATGAGAGTGTTTCAGGCTCAGCACCTTCACACAGAGAGGATCATGAGAGTGTTTCAGGCTCAGCACCTTCACACAAAGAGAGAGAGAGGACCATGAGAGTGTTTCAGGCTCAGCACCTTCACAGAGAGAGAGATGACCATGAGAGTGTTTCAGGCTCAGCACCTTGACAGAGAGAGAGAGAGGACCATGAGAGTGTTTCAGGCTCAGCACCTTCACACAGAGAGGACCATGAGAGTGTTTCAGGCTCAGCACCTTCACACAGAGAGAGAGAGGACCATGAGAGTGTTTCAGGCTCAGCACCTTCACACAGAGAGAGATGACCATGAGAGTGTTTCAGGCTCAGCACCTTCACAGAGAGAGAGAGAGGACCATGAGAGTGTTTCAGGCTCAGCACCTTCACAGAGAGAGGACCATGAGAGTGTTTCAGGCTCAGCACCTTCACAGAGAGAGAGAGGATCATGAGAGTGTTTCAGGCTCAGCACCTTCACAGAGAGAGAGAGAGAGGACCATGAGAGTGTTTCAGGCAGCACCTTCACACTGAGAGAGAGAGGACCATGAGAGTGTTTCAGGCAGCACCTTCACAGAGAGAGAGAGAGGACCATGAGAGTGTTTCAGGCTCAGCACCTTCACAGAGAGAGAGGACCATGAGAGTGTTTGAGGCTCAGCACCTTCACAGAGAGAGAGAGAGGACCATGAGAGTGTTTCAGGCTCAGCACCTTCACACAGAGAAAGGACCATGAGAGTGTTTCAGGCTCAGCACCTTCACAGAGAGAGAGAGGACCATGAGAGTGTTTGAGGCTCAGCACCTTCACAGAGACAGAGAGAGGACCATGAGAGTGTTTCAGGCTCAGCACCTTCACACAGAGAGAGGACCATGAGAGTGTTTCAGGCTCAGCACCTTCACAGAGAGAGAGGACCATGAGAGTGTTTCAGGCAGCACCTTCACAGAGAGAGAGAGAGGACCATGAGAGTGTTTCAGGCTCAGCACCTTCACAGAGAGAGAGAGAGGACCATGAGAGTGTTTCAGGCTCAGCACCTTCACACAGAGAGAGGACCATGAGAGTGTTTCAGGCTCAGCACCTTCACAGAGAGAGAGAGGACCATGAGAGTGTTTCAGGCTCAGCACCTTCACAGAGAGAGAGAGAGGACCATGAGAGTGTTTCAGGCTCAGCACCTTCACACAGAGAGAGAGAGGACTATGAGAGTGTTTCAGGCTCAGCCCCTTCACACAGAGAGAGGACCATGAGAGTGTTTCAGGCTCAGCACCTTCACACAGAGAGAGGACCATGAGAGTGTTTCAGGCTCAGCACCTTCACACAGAGAGAGAGAGGACCATGAGAGTGTTTCAGGCTCAGCACCTTCACACAGAGAGAGACGACCATGAGAGTGTTTCAGGCTCAGCACCTTCACAGAGAGAGAGAGAGGACCATGAGAGTGTTTCAGGCTCAGCACCTTCACACAGAGAGAGAGGACCATGAGAGTGTTTCAGGCTCAGCACCTTCACACAGAGAGAGGACCATGAGAGTGTTTCAGGCTCAGCACCTTCACAAGAGAGAGAGAGAGAGGACCATGAGAGTGTTTCAGGCTCAGCACCTTCACACAGAGAGAGAGAGGACCATGAGAGTGTTTCAGGCTCAGCACCATCACACTGAGAGAGAGGACCATGAGAGTGTTTCAGGCTCAGCACCTTCACAAGAGAGAGAGAGAGAGGACCATGAGAGTGTTTCAGGCTCAGCACCTTCACACTGAGAGAGAGAGGACCATGAGAGTGTTTCAGGCTCAGCACCTTCACACTGAGAGAGAGGACCATGAGAGTGTTTCAGGCTCAGCACCTTCACAGAGAGAGAGAGGACCATGCGAGTGTTTCAGGCAGCACCTTCACAGAGAGAGAGAGGACCATGAGAGTGTTTCAGGCTCAGCACCTTCACACAGAGAGAGAGAGGACCATGAGAGTGTTTCAGGCTCAGCACCTTCACACTGAGAGAGAGAGGACCATGAGAGTGTTTCAGGCTCAGCACCTTCACAGAGAGAGAGAGGATCATGAGAGTGTTTCAGGCTCAGCACCTTCACACAGAGAGAGAGAGGACCATGAGAGTGTTTCAGGCTCAGCACCTTCACAGAGAGACAGGACCATGAGAGTGTTTCAGGCAGCACCTTCACAGAGAGAGAGAGAGGACCATGAGAGTGTTTCAGGCTCAGCACCTTCACAGAGAGAGAGGACCATGAGAGTGTTTCAGGCTCAGCACCTTCACAGAGAGAGAGAGGACCATGAGAGTGTTTCAGGCTCAGCACCTTCACAGAGAGAGAGAGAGGACCATGAGAGTGTTTCAGGCTCAGCACCTTCACACAGAGAGAGGACCATGAGAGTGTTTCAGGCTCAGCACCTTCACAGAGAGAGAGAGAGGACCATGAGAGTGTTTCAGGCTCAGCACCTTCACAGAGAGAGAGGACCATGAGAGTGTTTCAGGCTCAGCACCTTCACAGAGAGAGAGGACCATGAGAGTGTTTGAGCCTCAGCACCTTCACAGAGAGAGAGAGAGGACCATGAGAGTGTTTCAGGCTCAGCATCTTCACACAGAGAGAGAGAGGACCATGAGAGTGTTTCAGGCTCAGCACCTTCACAGAGAGAGAGGACCATGAGAGTGTTTCAGGCAGCACCTTCACAGAGAGAGAGAGAGGACCATGAGAGTGTTTCAGGCTCAGCACCTTCACACAGAGAGAGGACCATGAGAGTGTTTCAGGCTCAGCACCTTCACAGAGAGAGAGGACCATGAGAGTGTTTGAGGCTCAGCACCTTCACAGAGAGAGAGAGAGGACCATGAGAGTGTTTCAGGCTCAGCACCTTCACACAGAGAGAGGACCATGAGAGTGTTTCAGGCTCAGCACCTTCACACAGAGAGAGGACCATGAGAGTGTTTCAGGCTCAGCACCTTCACAGAGAGAGAGAGAGGACCATGAGAGTGTTTCAGGCTCAGCACCTTCACACAGAGAGAGAGAGAGAGGACCATGAGAGTGTTTCAGGCTCAGCACCTTCACAGAGAGAGAGAGGACCATGAGAGTGTTTCAGGCTCAGCACCTTCACAGAGAGAGAGAGAGGACCATGAGAGTGTTTCAGGCTCAGCACCTTCACACAGAGAGGACCATGAGAGTGTTTCAGGCTCAGCACCTTCACACAGAGAGAGAGAGGACCATGAGAGTGTTTCAGGCTCAGCACCTTGACAGAGAGAGAGAGAGGACCATGAGAGTGTTTCAGGCTCAGCACCTTCACACAGAGAGGACCATGAGAGTGTTTCAGGCTCAGCACCTTCACACAGAGAGAGAGAGGACCATGAGAGTGTTTCAGGCTCAGCACCTTCACACAGAGAGAGATGACCATGAGAGTGTTTCAGGCTCAGCACCTTCACAGAGAGAGAGAGAGGACCATGAGAGTGTTTCAGGCTCAGCACCTTCACAGAGAGAGGACCATGAGAGTGTTTCAGGCTCAGCACCTTCACAGAGAGAGAGAGGATCATGAGAGTGTTTCAGGCTCAGCACCTTCACAGAGAGAGAGAGAGAGGACCATGAGAGTGTTTCAGGCAGCACCTTCACACTGAGAGAGAGAGGACCATGAGAGTGTTTCAGGCAGCACCTTCACAGAGAGAGAGAGAGGACCATGAGAGTGTTTCAGGCTCAGCACCTTCACAGAGAGAGAGGACCATGAGAGTGTTTGAGGCTCAGCACCTTCACAGAGAGAGAGAGAGGACCATGAGAGTGTTTCAGGCTCAGCACCTTCACACAGAGAGAGGACCATGAGAGTGTTTCAGGCTCAGCACCTTCACAGAGAGAGAGAGGACCATGAGAGTGTTTGAGGCTCAGCACCTTCACAGAGAGAGAGAGAGGACCATGAGAGTGTTTCAGGCTCAGCACCTTCACACAGAGAGAGGACCATGAGAGTGTTTCAGGCTCAGCACCTTCACAGAGAGAGAGGACCATGAGAGTGTTTCAGGCAGCACCTTCACAGAGAGAGAGAGAGGACCATGAGAGTGTTTCAGGCTCAGCACCTTCACAGAGAGAGAGAGGACCATGAGAGTGTTTCAGGCTCAGCACCTTCACACAGAGAGAGGACCATGAGAGTGTTTCAGGCTCAGCACCTTCACAGAGAGAGAGAGGACCATGAGAGTGTTTCAGGCTCAGCACCTTCACAGAGAGAGAGAGAGGACCATGAGAGTGTTTCAGGCTCAGCACCTTCACACAGAGAGAGAGAGGACTATGAGAGTGTTTCAGGCTCAGCCCCTTCACACAGAGAGAGGACCATGAGAGTGTTTCAGGCTCAGCACCTTCACAGAGAGAGAGGACCATGAGAGTGTTTCAGGCTCAGCACCTTCACAGAGAGAGAGAGGACCATGAGAGTGTTTCAGGCTCAGCACCTTCACAGAGAGAGAGAGAGGACCATGAGAGTGTTTCAGGCTCAGCACCTTCACACAGAGAGAGGACCATGAGAGTGTTTCAGGCTCAGCACCTTCACAGAGAGAGAGAGAGGACCATGAGAGTGTTTCAGGCTCAGCACCTTCACAGAGAGAGAGGACCATGAGAGTGTTTCAGGCTCAGCACCTTCACAGAGAGAGAGGACCATGAGAGTGTTTGAGGCTCAGCACCTTCACAGAGAGAGAGAGAGGACCATGAGAGTGTTTCAGGCTCAGCATCTTCACACAGAGAGAGAGAGGACCATGAGAGTGTTTCAGGCTCAGCACCTTCACAGAGAGAGAGGACCATGAGAGTGTTTCAGGCAGCACCTTCACAGAGAGAGAGAGAGGACCATGAGAGTGTTTCAGGCTCAGCACCTTCACACAGAGAGAGGACCATGAGAGTGTTTCAGGCTCAGCACCTTCACAGAGAGAGAGGACCATGAGAGTGTTTGAGGCTCAGCACCTTCACAGAGAGAGAGAGAGGACCATGAGAGTGTTTCAGGCTCAGCACCTTCACACAGAGAGAGGACCATGAGAGTGTTTCAGGCTCAGCACCTTCACACAGAGAGAGGACCATGAGAGTGTTTCAGGCTCAGCACCTTCACAGAGAGAGAGAGAGGACCATGAGAGTGTTTCAGGCTCAGCACCTTCACACAGAGAGAGAGAGAGAGGACCATGAGAGTGTTTCAGGCTCAGCACCTTCACAGAGAGAGAGAGGACCATGAGAGTGTTTCAGGCTCAGCACCTTCACAGAGAGAGAGAGAGGACCATGAGAGTGTTTCAGGCTCAGCACCTTCACACAGAGAGGACCATGAGAGTGTTTCAGGCTCAGCACCTTCACACAGAGAGAGAGAGGACCATGAGAGTGTTTCAGGCTCAGCACCTTGACAGAGAGAGAGAGAGGACCATGAGAGTGTTTCAGGCTCAGCACCTTCACACAGAGAGGACCATGAGAGTGTTTCAGGCTCAGCACCTTCACACAGAGAGAGAGAGGACCATGAGAGTGTTTCAGGCTCAGCACCTTCACACAGAGAGAGATGACCATGAGAGTGTTTCAGGCTCAGCACCTTCACAGAGAGAGAGAGAGGACCATGAGAGTGTTTCAGGCTCAGCACCTTCACAGAGAGAGGACCATGAGAGTGTTTCAGGCTCAGCACCTTCACAGAGAGAGAGAGGATCATGAGAGTGTTTCAGGCTCAGCACCTTCACAGAGAGAGAGAGAGAGGACCATGAGAGTGTTTCAGGCAGCACCTTCACACTGAGAGAGAGAGGACCATGAGAGTGTTTCAGGCAGCACCTTCACAGAGAGAGAGAGAGGACCATGAGAGTGTTTCAGGCTCAGCACCTTCACAGAGAGAGAGGACCATGAGAGTGTTTGAGGCTCAGCACCTTCACAGAGAGAGAGAGAGGACCATGAGAGTGTTTCAGGCTCAGCACCTTCACACAGAGAGAGGACCATGAGAGTGTTTCAGGCTCAGCACCTTCACAGAGAGAGAGAGGACCATGAGAGTGTTTGAGGCTCAGCACCTTCACAGAGAGAGAGAGAGGACCATGAGAGTGTTTCAGGCTCAGCACCTTCACACAGAGAGAGGACCATGAGAGTGTTTCAGGCTCAGCACCTTCACAGAGAGAGAGGACCATGAGAGTGTTTCAGGCAGCACCTTCACAGAGAGAGAGAGAGGACCATGAGAGTGTTTCAGGCTCAGCACCTTCACAGAGAGAGAGAGGACCATGAGAGTGTTTCAGGCTCAGCACCTTCACACAGAGAGAGGACCATGAGAGTGTTTCAGGCTCAGCACCTTCACAGAGAGAGAGAGGACCATGAGAGTGTTTCAGGCTCAGCACCTTCACAGAGAGAGAGAGAGGACCATGAGAGTGTTTCAGGCTCAGCACCTTCACACAGAGAGAGAGAGGACTATGAGAGTGTTTCAGGCTCAGCCCCTTCACACAGAGAGAGGACCATGAGAGTGTTTCAGGCTCAGCACCTTCACACAGAGAGAGGACCATGAGAGTGTTTCAGGCTCAGCACCTTCACACAGAGAGAGAGAGGACCATGAGAGTGTTTCAGGCTCAGCACCTTCACACAGAGAGAGACGACCATGAGAGTGTTTCAGGCTCAGCACCTTCACAGAGAGAGAGAGAGGACCATGAGAGTGTTTCAGGCTCAGCACCTTCACACAGAGAGAGAGGACCATGAGAGTGTTTCAGGCTCAGCACCTTCACACAGAGAGAGGACCATGAGAGTGTTTCAGGCTCAGCACCTTCACAAGAGAGAGAGAGAGAGGACCATGAGAGTGTTTCAGGCTCAGCACCTTCACACAGAGAGAGAGAGGACCATGAGAGTGTTTCAGGCTCAGCACCATCACACTGAGAGAGAGGACCATGAGAGTGTTTCAGGCTCAGCACCTTCACAAGAGAGAGAGAGAGAGGACCATGAGAGTGTTTCAGGCTCAGCACCTTCACACTGAGAGAGAGAGGACCATGAGAGTGTTTCAGGCTCAGCACCTTCACACTGAGAGAGAGGACCATGAGAGTGTTTCAGGCTCAGCACCTTCACAGAGAGAGAGAGGACCATGCGAGTGTTTCAGGCAGCACCTTCACAGAGAGAGAGAGGACCATGAGAGTGTTTCAGGCTCAGCACCTTCACACAGAGAGAGAGAGGACCATGAGAGTGTTTCAGGCTCAGCACCTTCACACTGAGAGAGAGAGGACCATGAGAGTGTTTCAGGCTCAGCACCTTCACAGAGAGAGAGAGGATCATGAGAGTGTTTCAGGCTCAGCACCTTCACACAGAGAGAGAGAGGACCATGAGAGTGTTTCAGGCTCAGCACCTTCACAGAGAGACAGGACCATGAGAGTGTTTCAGGCAGCACCTTCACAGAGAGAGAGAGAGGACCATGAGAGTGTTTCAGGCTCAGCACCTTCACAGAGAGAGAGGACCATGAGAGTGTTTCAGGCTCAGCACCTTCACAGAGAGAGAGAGAGGACCATGAGAGTGTTTCAGGCTCAGCACCTTCACACAGAGAGAGGACCATGAGAGTGTTTCAGGCTCAGCACCTTCACAGAGAGAGAGAGAGGACCATGAGAGTGTTTCAGGCTCAGCACCTTCACAGAGAGAGAGGACCATGAGAGTGTTTCAGGCTCAGCACCTTCACAGAGAGAGAGGACCATGAGAGTGTTTGAGGCTCAGCACCTTCACAGAGAGAGAGAGAGGACCATGAGAGTGTTTCAGGCTCAGCATCTTCACAGAGAGAGAGAGGACCATGAGAGTGTTTCAGGCTCAGCACCTTCACAGAGAGAGAGGACCATGAGAGTGTTTCAGGCAGCACCTTCACAGAGAGAGAGAGAGGACCATGAGAGTGTTTCAGGCTCAGCACCTTCACACAGAGAGAGGACCATGAGAGTGTTTCAGGCTCAGCACCTTCACAGAGAGAGAGGACCATGAGAGTGTTTGAGGCTCAGCACCTTCACAGAGAGAGAGAGAGGACCATGAGAGTGTTTCAGGCTCAGCACCTTCACAGAGAGAGAGGACCATGAGAGTGTTTCAGGCAGCACCTTCACAGAGAGAGAGAGAGAGGACCATGAGAGTGTTTCAGGCTCAGCACCTTCACACAGAGAGAGGACCATGAGAGTGTTTCAGGCTCAGCACCTTCACAGAGAGAGAGGACCATGAGAGTGTTTGAGGCTCAGCACCTTCACAGAGAGAGAGAGAGGACCATGAGAGTGTTTCAGGCTCAGCACCTTCACAGAGAGAGAGAGGACCATGAGAGTGTTTCAGGCTCAGCACCTTCACACAGAGAGAGAGAGGACCATGAGAGTGTTTCAGGCTCAGCACCTTCACAGAGAGAGAGGACCATGAGAGTGTTTCAGGCTCAGCACCTTCACACAGAGAGAGAGAGAAGACCATGAGAGTGTTTCAGGCTCAGCACCTTCACACAGAGAGAGAGAGAGGACCATGAGAGTGTTTCATGCTCAGCACCTTCACACAGAGAGAGAGAGGACCATGAGAGTGTTTCAGGCTCAGCACCTTCACACAGAGAGAGAGGACCATGAGAGTGTTTCAGGCTCAGCACCTTCACACAGAGAGAGAGAGGACCATGAGAGTGTTTCAGGCTCAGCACCTTCACAGAGAGAGAGAGGAACATGAGAGTGTTTCAGGCTCAGCACCTTCACACAGAGAGAGAGAGGACCATGAGAGTGTTTCAGGCTCAGCACCTTCACACAGAGAGAGAGGACCATGAGAGTGTTTCAGGCTCAGCACCTTCACACAGAGAGAGAGAGGACCATGAGAGTGTTTCAGGCTCAGCACCTTCACACAGAGAGAGAGGACCATGAGAGTGTTTCAGGCTCAGCACCTTCACACAGAGAGAGAGGACCATGAGTGTGTTTCA
Source organism: Heptranchias perlo (assembly GCF_035084215.1). Lineage (NCBI taxonomy): Eukaryota > Metazoa > Chordata > Chondrichthyes > Hexanchiformes > Hexanchidae > Heptranchias > Heptranchias perlo. The sequence goes on from NW_027139324.1 coordinate 309,107, forward strand.
GGCTCAGCACCTTCACAGAGAGAGAGGTCCATGAGAGTGTTTCAGGCTCAGCACCTTCACAGAGAGAGAGGACCATGAGAGTGTTTCAGGCTCAGCACCTTCACAGAGAGAGAGAGAGGACCATGAGAGTGTTTCAGGCAGCACCTTCACACAGAGAGAGGACCATGAGAGTGTTTCAGGCTCAGCACCTTCACAGAGAGAGAGAGAGGACCATGAGAGTGTTTCAGGCTCAGCACCTTCACACAGAGAGAGAGAGAGAGGACCATGAGAGTGTTTCAGGCTCAGCACCTTCACAGAGAGAGAGAGAGGACCATGAGAGTGTTTCAGGCTCAGCACCTTCACACAGAGAGAGAGAGAGGACCATGAGAGTGTTTCAGGCTCAGCACCTTCACAGAGAGAGAGAGAGGACCATGAGAGTGTTTCAGGCTCAGCACCTTCACAGAGAGAGAGAGAGGACCATGAGAGTGTTTCAGGCTCAGCGCCTTCACACAGAGAGAGAGAGGACCATGAGAGTGTTTCAGGCTCAGCACCTTCACAGAGAGAGAGAGAGAGGACCATGAGAGTGTTTCAGGCTCAGCACCTTCACAGAGAGAGAGAGAGAGGACCATGAGAGTGTTTCAGGCTCAGCACCTTCACAGAGAGAGAGAGAGGACCATGAGAGTGTTTCAGGCTCAGCACCTTCACAGAGAGAGAGAGGACCATGAGAGTGTTTCAGGCTCAGCACCTTCACAGAGAGAGAGAGAGGACCATGAGAGTGTTTCAGGCTCAGCACCTTCACAGAGAGAGAGAGAGGACCATGAGAGTGTTTCAGGCTCAGCGCCTTCACACAGAGAGAGAGAGGACCATGAGAGTGTTTCAGGCTCAGCACCTTCACAGAGAGAGAGAGAGGACCATGAGAGTGTTTCAGGCTCAGCACCTTCACAGAGAGAGAGAGAGGACCATGAGAGTGTTTCAGGCTCAGCACCTTCACAGAGAGAGAGAGAGAACCATGAGAGTGTTTCAGGCTCAGCACCTTCACAGAGAGAGAGAGGACCATGAGAGTGTTTCAGGCTCAGCGCCTTCACACAGAGAGAGAGAGGACCATGAGAGTGTTTCAGGCTCAGCACCTTCACAGAGAGAGAGAGAGGACCATGAGAGTGTTTCAGGCTCAGCACCTTCACAGAGAGAGAGAGAGGACCATGAGAGTGTTTCAGGCTCAGCACCTTCACAGAGAGAGAGAGGACCATGAGAGTGTTTCAGGCTCAGCACCTTCACAGAGAGAGAGAGAGGACCATGAGAGTGTTTCAGGCTCAGCACCTTCACACAGAGAGAGGACCATGAGAGTGTTTCAGGCTCAGCACCTTCACAGAGAGAGAGAGAGGACCATGAGAGTGTTTCAGGCTCAGCACCTTCACAGAGAGAGAGAGAGGACCATGAGAGTGTTTCAGGCTCAGCACCTTCACAGAGAGAGAGAGGATCATGAGAGTGTTTCAGGCTCAGCACCTTCACAGAGAGAGAGAGAGGACCATGAGAGTGTTTCAGGCTCAGCACCTTCACAGAGAGAGAGGACCATGAGAGTGTTTCAGGCTCAGCACCTTCACAGAGAGAGAGGACCATGAGAGTGTTTCAGGCTCAGCCCCTTCACAGAGAGAGAGGACCATGAGAGTGTTTCAGGCTCAGCCCCTTCACAGAGAGAGAGGACCATGAGAGTGTTTCAGGCTCAGCACCTTCACACAGAGAGAGAGGACCATGAGAGTGTTTCAGGCTCAGCACCTTCACACAGAGAGAGAGAGGACCATGAGAGTGTTTCAGGCTCTGCCCCTTCACAGAGAGAGAGGACCATGAGAGTGTTTCAGGCTCAGCACCTTCACACAGAGAGAGAGAGAAGACCATGAGAGTGTTTCAGGCTCAGCACCTTCACAGAGAGAGAGAGGACCATGAGAGTGTTTCAGGCTCAGCACCTTCACACAGAGAGAAAGAGAGGACCATGAGAGTGTTTCAGGCTCAGCACCTTCACACAGAGAGAGAGAGGACCATGAGAGTGTTTCAGGCTCAGCACCTTCACAGAGAGAGAGGACCATGAGAGTGTTTCAGGCAGCACCTTCACACAGAGAGAGGACCATGAGAGTGTTTCAGGATCAGCACCTTCACACAGAGAGAGGACCATGAGAGTGTTTCAGGCTCAGCACCTTCACAGAGAGAGAGAGAGGACCACGAGAGTGTTTCAGGCTCAGCACCTTCACAGAGAGAGAGAGAGGACCATGAGAGTGTTTCAGGCTCAGCACCTTCACACAGAGAGAAAGAGAGGACGATGAGAGTGTTTCAGGCTCAGCACCTTCACACAGAGAGAGAGAGGACCATGAGAGTGTTTCAGGCTCAGCACCTTCACACAGAGAGAGAGAGAGGACCATGAGAGTGTTTCAGGCTCAGCACCTTCACAGAGAGAGAGGACCATGAGAGTGTTTCAGGCTCAGCACCTTCACAGAGAGAGAGAGGACCATGAGAGTGTTTCAGGCTCAGCACCTTCACACAGAGAGAGAGAGGACCATGAGAGTGTTTCAGGCTCAGCACCTTCACACAGAGAGAGAGAGAGGACCATGAGAGTGTTTCAGGCTCAGCACCTTCACAGAGAGAGGACCATGAGAGTGTTTCAGGCTCAGCACCTTCACAGAGAGAGAGAGGATCATGAGAGTGTTTCAGGCTCAGCACCTTCACACAGAGAGAGATGACCATGAGAGTGTTTCAGGCTCAGCACCTTCACAGAGAGAGAGAGAGGACCATGAGAGTGTTTCAGGCTCAGCACCTTCACACAGAGAGAGAGAGGACCATGAGAGTGTTTCAGGCTCAGCACCTTCACAGAGAGAGAGGACCATGAGAGTGTTTCAGGCTCAGCACCTTCACACAGAGAGAGAGAGAGGACCATGAGAGTGTTTCAGGCTCAGCACCTTCACACTGAGAGAGAGAGGACCATGAGAGTGTTTCAGGCTCAGCACCTTCACACAGAGAGAGAGAGGACCATGAGAGTGTTTCAGGCTCAGCACCTTCACAGAGAGAGAGAGAGAGGACCATGAGAGTGTTTCAGGCTCAGCACCTTCACAGAGAGAGAGAGGATCATGAGAGTGTTTCAGGCTCAGCACCATCACACAGAGAGAGAGGACCATGAGAGTGTTTCAGGCTCAGCACCTTCACACAGAGAGAGAGAGGACCATGAGAGTGTTTCAGGCTCAGCACCTTCACAGAGAGAGAGAGAGAGGACCATGCGAGTGTTTCAGGCTCAGCACCTTCACAGAGAGAGAGAGAGAGGACCATGAGAGTGTTTCAGGCTCAGCACCTTCACACAGAGAGAGGACCATGAGAGTGTTTCAGGCTCAGCACCTTCACAGAGAGAGAGAGGACCATGAGAGTGTTTCAGGCTCAGCACCTTCACACAGAGAGAGGACCATGAGAGTGTTTCAGACTCAGCACCTTCACAGAGAGAGAGAGAGGACCATGAGAGTGTTTCAGGCTCAGCACCTTCACACACAGAGAGAGGACCATGAGAGTGTTTCAGGCTCAGCACCTTCACACAGAGAGAGAGAGGACCATGAGAGTGTTTCAGGCTCAGCACCTTCACAGAGAGAGAGAGGATCATGAGAGTGTTTCAGGCTCAGCACATTCAAAGAGAGAGAGAGAGGACCATGAGAGTGTTTCAGGCTCAGCACCTTCACACAGAGAGAGAGGATCATGAGAGTGTTTCAGGCTCAGCACCTTCACACAGAGAGAGAGGACCATGAGAGTGTTTCAGGCTCAGCAGCTTCACACAGAGAGAGAGAGAGGACCATGAGAGTGTTTCAGGCTCAGCACCTTCACAGAGAGAGAGAGAGGACCATGAGAGTGTTTCAGGCTCAGCACCTTCACACAGAGAGAGAGAGAGGATCATGAGAGTGTTTCAGGCTCAGCACCTTCACACAGAGAGAGAGGACCATGAGAGTGTTTCAGGCTCAGCACCTTCACAGAGAGAGAGAGAGAGGACCATGAGAGTGTTTCAGGCTCAGCACCTTCACACAGAGAGAGGACCATGAGAGTGTTTCAGGCTCAGCACCTTCACAGAGAGAGAGAGGACCATGAGAGTGTTTCAGGCTCAGCACCTTCACACAGAGAGAGGACCATGAGAGTGTTTCAGACTCAGCACCTTCACAGAGAGAGAGAGAGGACCATGAGAGTGTTTCAGGCTCAGCACCTTCACACAGAGAGAGAGGACCATGAGAGTGTTTCAGGCTCAGCACCTTCACAGAGAGAGAGAGAGGACCATGAGAGTGTTTCAGGCTCAGCACCTTCACAGAGAGAGAGAGGACCATGAGAGTGTTTCAGGCTCAGCACCTTCACACAGAGAGAGAGGATCATGAGAGTGTTTCAGGCTCAGCACCTTCACACAGAGAGAGAGGACCATGAGAGTGTTTCAGGCTCAGCACCTTCACACAGAGAGAGAGAGGACCATGAGAGTGTTTCAGGCTCAGCACCTTCACACAGAGAGAGGACCATGAGAGTGTTTCAGGCTCAGCACCTTCACAGAGAGAGAGAGAGAGGACCATGAGAGTGTTTGAGGCTCAGCACCTTCACACTGAGAGAGAGAGGACCATGAGAGTGTTTCAGGCTCAGCACCTTCACACTGAGAGAGAGAGGACCATGAGAGTGTTTCAGGCTCAGCACCTTCACAGAGAGAGAGAGGACCATGAGAGTGTTTCAGGCTCAGCACCTTCACAGAGAGAGAGAGAGGACCATGAGAGTGTTTCAGGCTCAGCACCTTCACAGAGAGAGAGGATCATGAGAGTGTTTCAGGCTCAGCACCTTCACAGAGAGAGAGGACCATGAGAGTGTTTCAGGCTCAGCACCTTCACACAGAGAGAGAGAGAGGACCATGAGAGTGTTTCATGCTCAGCACCTTCACACAGAGAGAGAGAGGACCATGAGAGTGTTTCAGGCTCAGCACCTTCACAGAGAGAGAGGACCATGAGAGTGTTTCAGGCTCAGCACCTTAACACAGAGAGAGAGGACCATGAGAGTGTTTCAGGCTCTGCCCCTTCACAGAGAGAGAGGACCATGAGAGTGTTTCAGGCTCAGCACCTTCACACAGAGAGAGAGGACCATGAGAGTGTTTCAGGCTCAGCACCTTCACACAGAGAGAGAGAGGACCATGAGAGTGTTTCAGGCTCAGCACCTTCACACAGAGAGAGAGGACCATGAGAGTGTTTCAGGCTCAGCACCTTCACACAGAGAGAGAGGACCATGAGAGTGTTTCAGGCTCAGCACCTTCACAGAGAGAGAGAGAGGACCATGAGAGTGTTTCAGGCTCAGCACCTTCACAGAGAGAGAGAGGATCATGAGAGTGTTTCAGGCTCAGCACCTTCACAGAGAGAGAGAGGACCATGAGAGTGTTTCAGGCTCAGCACCTTCACAGAGAGAGAGGTCCATGAGAGTGTTTCAGGCTCAGCACCTTCACAGAGAGGGAGGACCATGGGAGTGTTTCAGGCTCAGCACCTTCACAGAGAGAGAGAGAGGACCATGAGAGTGTTTCAGGCAGCACCTTCACACAGAGAGAGGACCATGAGAGTGTTTCAGGCAGCACCTTCACACAGAGAGAGGACCATGAGAGTGTTTCAGGCTCAGCACCTTCACAGAGAGAGAGAGAGGACCATGAGAGTGTTTCAGGCTCAGCACCTTCACACAGAGAGAGAGAGAGGACCATGAGAGTGTTTCAGGCAGCACCTTCAGACAGAGAGTGAGAGGACCATGAGAGTGTTTCAGGCTCAGCGCCTTCACACAGAGAGAGAGAGGACCATGAGAGTGTTTCAGGCTCAGCACCTTCACAGAGAGAGAGAGAGGACCATGAGAGTGTTTCAGGCTCAGCACCTTCACAGAGAGAGAGAGAGGACCATGAGAGTGTTTCAGGCTCAGCACCTTCACAGAGAGAGAGAGGACCATGAGAGTGTTTCAGGCTCAGCACCTTCACACAGAGAGAGAGAGGACCATGAGAGTGTTTCAGGCTCAGCACCTTCACACAGAGAGAGGACCATGAGAGTGTTTCAGGCTCAGCACCTTCACAGAGAGAGAGAGAGGACCATGAGAGTGTTTCAGGCTCAGCACCTTCACACTGAGAGAGAGAGGACCATGAGAGTGTTTCAGGCTCAGCACCTTCACACTGAGAGAGAGAGGACCATGAGAGTGTTTCAGGCTCAGCACCTTCACAGAGAGAGAGAAGACCATGAGAGTGTTTCAGGCTCAGCAGCTTCACACAGAGAGAGAGAGGACCATGAGAGTGTTTCAGGCTCAGCACCTTCACAGAGAGAGAGGACCATGAGAGTGTTTCAGGCTCAGCACCTTCACACAGAGAGAGAGAGAAGACCATGAGAGTGTTTCAGGCTCAGCACCTTCACACAGAGAGAGAGAGAGGACCATGAGAGTGTTTCATGCTCAGCACCTTCACACAGAGAGAGAGAGGACCATGAGAGTGTTTCAGGCTCAGCACCTTCACAGAGAGAGAGGACCATGAGAGTGTTTCAGGCTCAGCACCTTCACACAGAGAGAGAGGACCATGAGAGTGTTTCAGGCTCTGCCCCTTCACAGAGAGAGAGGACCATGAGAGTGTTTCAGGCTCAGCACCTTCACACAGAGAGAGAGAGAGGACCATGAGAGTGTTTCAGGCTCAGCACCTTCACACAGAGAGAGAGGACCATGAGAGTGTTTCAGGCTCAGCACCTTCACACAGAGAGAGAGAGGACCATGAGAGTGTTTAAGGCTCAGCACCTTCACAGAGAGAGAGAGGACCATGAGAGTGTTTCAGGCTCAGCACCTTCACACAGAGAGAGAGGACCATGAGAGTGTTTCAGGCTCAGCACCTTCACAGAGAGAGAGAGAGGACCATGAGAGTGTTTCAGGCTCAGCACCTTCACAGAGAGAGAGAGGATCATGAGAGTGTTTCAGGCTCAGCACCTTCACAGAGAGAGAGAGGACCATGAGAGTGTTTCAGGCTCAGCACCTTCACAGAGAGAGAGGTCCATGAGAGTGTTTCAGGCTCAGCACCTTCACAGAGAGAGAGGACCATGGGAGTGTTTCAGGCTCAGCACCTTCACAGAGAGAGAGAGAGGACCATGAGAGTGTTTCAGGCAGCACCTTCACACAGAGAGAGGACCATGAGAGTGTTTCAGGCAGCACCTTCACACAGAGAGAGGACCATGAGAGTGTTTCAGGCTCAGCACCTTCACAGAGAGAGAGAGAGGACCATGAGAGTGTTTCAGGCTCAGCACCTTCACACAGAGAGAGAGAGAGGACCATGAGAGTGTTTCAGGCAGCACCTTCAGACAGAGAGTGAGAGGACCATGAGAGTGTTTCAGGCTCAGCACCTTCACAGAGAGAGAGAGGACCATGAGAGTGTTTCAGGCTCAGCGCCTTCACACAGAGAGAGAGAGGACCATGAGAGTGTTTCAGGCTCAGCACCTTCACAGAGAGAGAGAGAGGACCATGAGAGTGTTTCAGGCTCAGCACCTTCACAGAGAGAGAGAGAGGACCATGAGAGTGTTTCAGGCTCAGCACCTTCACAGAGAGAGAGAGGACCATGAGAGTGTTTCAGGCTCAGCACCTTCACAGAGAGAGAGAGAGGACCATGAGAGTGTTTCAGGCTCAGCACCTTCACACAGAGAGAGGACCATGAGAGTGTTTCAGGCTCAGCACCTTCACAGAGAGAGAGAGAGGACCATGAGAGTGTTTCAGGCTCAGCACCTTCACAGAGAGAGAGAGAGGACCATGAGAGTGTTTCAGGCTCAGCACCTTCACAGAGAGAGAGAGGATCATCAGAGTGTTTCAGGCTCAGCACCTTCACAGAGAGAGAGAGAGGACCATGAGAGTGTTTCAGGCTCAGCACCTTCACAGAGAGAGAGGACCATGAGAGTGTTTCAGGCTCAGCCCCTTCACAGAGAGAGAGGACCATGAGAGTGTTTCAGGCTCAGCACCTTCACACACAGAGAGAGAGAGGACCATGAGAGTGTTTCAGGCTCAGCACCTTCACACAGAGAGAGAGGACCATGAGAGTGTTTCAGGCTCAGCACCTTCACACAGAGAGAGAGAGGACCATGAGAGTGTTTCAGGCTCTGCCCCTTCACAGAGAGAGAGGACCATGAGAGAGTTTCAGGCTCAGCACCTTCACACAGAGAGAGAGAGAGGACCATGAGAGTGTTTCAGGCTCAGCACCTTCACACAGAGAGAGAGAGGACCATGAGAGTGTTTCAGGCTCAGCACCTTCACACAGAGAGAGAGAGAGGACCATGAGAGTGTTTCAGGCTCAGCACCTTCACAGAGAGAGAGAGAGGACCATGAGAGTGTTTCAGGCTCAGCACCTTCACACAGAGAGAAAGACAGGACCATGAGAGTGTTTCAGGCTCAGCACCTTCACACAGAGAGAGAGAGGACCATGAGAGTGTTTCAGGCTCAGCACCTTCACACAGAGAGAGAGAGAGGACCATGAGAGTGTTTCAGGCTCAGCACCTTCACAGAGAGAGAGGACCATGAGAGTGTTTCAGGCTCAGCACCTTCACAGAGAGAGAGAGGACCATGAGAGTGTTTCAGGCTCAGCACCTTCACACAGAGAGAGAGAGGACCATGAGAGTGTTTCAGGCTCAGCACCTTCACACTGAGAGAGAGGACCATGAGAGTGTTTCAGGCTCAGCACCTCAACACAGAGAGAGAGAGAGGACCATGAGAGTGTTTCAGGCTCAGCACCTTCACAGAGAGAGAGAGAGAACCATGAGAGTGTTTCAGGCTCAGCACCTTCACACAGAGAGAGAGAGGACCATGAGAGTGTTTCAGGCTCAGCACCTTCACAGAGAGAGAGAGGACCATGAGAGTGTTTCAGGCTCAGCCCCTTCACAGAGAGAGAGGACCATGAGAGTGTTTCAGGCTCAGCACCTTCACACAGAGAGAGAGAGGACCATGAGAGTGTTTCAGGCTCAGCACCTTCACACAGAGAGAGAGAGAGGACCATGAGAGTGTTTCAGGCTCAGCACCTTCACACAGAGAGAGAGGACCATGAGAGTGTTTCAGGCTCAGCACCTTCACAGAGAGAGAGAGGACCATGAGAGTGTTTCAGGCTCAGCACCTTCACAGAGAGAGAGAGGACCATGAGAGTGTTTCAGGCTCAGCACCTTCACAGGGAGAGAGAGAGGACCATGAGAGTGTTTCAGGCTCAGCACCTTCACAGAGAGAGAGAGGACCATGAGAGTGTTTCAGGCTCAGCACCTTCACAGGGAGAGAGAGAGGACCATGAGAGTGTTTCAGGCTCAGCACCTTCACAGAGAGAGAGAGGACCATGAGAGTGTTTCAGGCTCAGCACCTTCACAGAGAGAGAGGACCATGAGAGTGTTTCAGGCTCAGCACCTTCACAGAGAGAGAGGACCATGAGAGTGTTTCAGGCTCAGCACCTTCACACAGAGAGAGAGGACCATGAGAGTGTTTCAGGCTCAGCACCTTCACAGAGAGAGAGAGGACCATGAGAGTGTTTCAGGCTCAGCACCTTCACACAGAGAGAGGACCATGAGAGTGTTTCAGGCTCAGCACCTTCACACAGAGAGAGAGAGGACCATGAGAGTGTTTCAGGCTCAGCACCTTCACAGAGAGAGAGAGGACCATGAGAGTGTTTCAGGCTCAGCACCTTCACACAGAGAGAGAGAGGACCATGAGAGTGTTTCAGGCTCAGCACCTTCACAGAGAGAGAGAGGACCATGAGAGTGTTTCAGGCTCAGCACCTTCACAGAGAGAGAGAGAGGACCATGAGGGTGTTTCAGGCTCAGCACCTTCACACAGAGAGAGAGGACCATGAGAGTGTTTCAGGCTCAGCACCTTCACACAGAGAGAGGACCATGAGAGTGTTTCAGGCAGCACCTTCACACAGAGAGAGAGAGGACCATGAGAGTGTTTCAGGCTCAGCACCTTCACAGAGAGAGAGAGGACCATGAGAGTGTTTCAGGCAGCACCTTCACACAGAGAGAGAGAGGACCATGAGAGTGTTTCAGGCTCAGCACCTTCACAGAGAGAGAGGACCATGAGAGTGTTTCAGGCTCAGCACCTTCACACAGAGAGAGAGAGAGGACCATGAGAGTGTTTCAGGCTCAGCACCTTCACACAGAGAGAGGACCATGAGAGTGTTTCAGGCTCAGCACCTTCACACAGAGAGAGAGAGGACCATGTGAGTGTTTCATGCTCAGCACCTTCACACAGAGAGAGAGGACCATGAGAGTGTTTCAGGCTCAGCACCTTCACAGAGAGAGAGAGAGAGGACCATGAGAGTGTTTCAGGCTCAGCATCTTCACAGAGAGAGAGAGAGGACCATGAGAGTGTTTCAGGCTCAGCACCTTCACAGAGAGAGAGAGGACCATGAGAGTGTTTCAGGCTCAGCCCCTTCACAGAGAGAGAGAGGACCATGAGAGTGTTTCAGGCTCAGCACCTTCACACAGAGAGAGAGAGGACCATGAGAGTGTTTCAGGCTCAGCACCTTCACAGAGAGAGAGAGGACCATGAGAGTGTTTCAGGCTCAGCCCCTTCACAGAGAGAGAGAGAGGACCATGAGAGTGTTTCAGGCTCAGCACCTTCACAGAGAGAGAGAGAGGATCATGAGAGTGTTTCAGGCTCAGCACCTTCACACAGAGAGAGAGAGGACCATGAGAGTGTTTCAGGCTCAGCACCTTCACAGAGAGAGAGAGAGGACCATGAGAGTGTTTCAGGCTCAGCCCCTTCACAGAGAGAGAGAGGACCATGAGAGTGTTTCAGGCTCAGCACCTTCACACAGAGAGAGAGAGAGGACCATGAGAGTGTTTCAGGCTCAGCACCTTCACAGAGAGAGAGAGAGGACCATGAGAGTGTTTCAGGCTCAGCACCTTCACACAGAGAGAGAGAGAGGACCATGAGAGTGTTTCAGGCTCAGCACCTTCACACAGAGAGAGAGGACCATGAGAGTGTTTCAGGCTCAGCACCTTCACACAGAGAGAGAGGACCATGAGAGTGTTTCAGGCTCAGCACCTTCACACAGAGAGAGAGGACCATGAGAGTGTTTCAGGCTCAGCACCTTCACAGAGAGAGAGAGAGGACCATGAGAGTGTTTCAGGCTCAGCACCTTCACACAGGGAGAGAGAGAGGACCATGAGAGTGTTTCAGGCTCAGCACCTTCACACAGGGAGAGAGAGGACCATGAGAGTGTTTCAGGCTCAGCACCTTCACAGAGAGAGAGAGAGAGGACCATGAGAGTGTTTCAGGCTCAGCACCTTCACAGAGAGAGAGAGAGAGGACCATGAGAGTGTTTCAGGCTCAGCCCCTTCACACAGAGAGAGAGAGAGGACCATGAGAGTGTTTCAGGCTCAGCACCTTCACACAGAGAGAGAGAGAGGACCATGAGAGTGTTTCAGGCTCAGCACCTTCACACAGAGAGAGAGAGGACCATGAGAGTGTTTCAGGCTCAGCACCTTCACACTGAGAGAGAGAGGACCATGAGAGTGTTTCAGGCTCAGCACCTTCACAGAGAGAGAGAGAGGACCATGAGAGTGTTTCAGGAGCCCCTTCACAGAGAGAGAGAGAGGACCATGAGAGTGTTTGAGGCTCAGCACCTTCACAGAGAGAGAGAGAGGACCATGAGAGTGTTTCAGGCTCAGCACCTTCACAGAGAGAGAGAGAGGACCATGAGAGTGTTTCAGGCTCAGCACCTTCACACAGAGAGAGAGAGAGGACCATGAGAGTGTTTCAGGCTCAGCACCTTCACAGGGAGAGAGAGGACCATGAGAGTGTTTCAGGCTCAGCACCTTCACACAGAGAGAGAGAGGACCATGAGAGTGTTTCAGGCTCAGCACCTTCACACAGAGAGAGAGAGAGGACCATGAGAGTGTTTCAGGCTCAGCACCTTCACAGAGAGAGAGAGAGGACCATGAGAGTGTTTCAGGCTCAGCACCTTCACACAGAGAGAGAGAGGACCATGAGAGTGTTTCAGGCTCAGCACCTTCACACAGAGAGAGAGGACCATGAGAGTGTTTCAGGCTCAGCACCTTCACAGAGAGAGAGAGAGGACCATGAGAGTGTTTCAGGCTCAGCACCTTCACAGAGAGAGGACCATGAGAGTGTTTCAGGCTCAGCACCTTCACACAGAGAGAGAGAGGACCATGAGAGTGTTTCAGGCTCAGCACCTTCACACAGAAAAAGAGGACCATGAGAGTGTTTCAGGCTCAGCACTTTCACACAGAGAGAGAGAGGACCATAAGAGTGTTTCAGGCTCAGCACCTTCACACAGAAAGAGAGGACCATGAGAGTGTTTCAGGCTCAGCACCTTCACAGAGAGAGAGAGAGGACCATGAGAGTGTTTCAGGCTCAGCACCTTCACAGAGAGAGAGAGGACCATGAGAGTGTTTCAGGCTCAGCCCCTTCACACAGAGAGAGAGAGGACCATGAGAGTGTTTCAGGCTCAGCACCTTCACACAGAGAGAGAGAGAGGACCATGAGAGTGTTTCAGGCTCAGCACCTTCACAGAGAGAGAGAGAGGACCATGAGAGTGTTTCAGGCTCAGCACCTTCACAGAGAGAGAGAGGACCATGAGAGTGTTTCAGGCTCAGCCCCTTCACACAGAGAGAGAGAGGACCATGATAGTGTTTCAGGCTCAGCACCTTCACACAGAGAGAGAGAGGACCATGAGAGTGTTTCAGGCTCAGCACCTTCACACAGAGCGAGAGAGGACCATGAGAGTGTTTCAGGCTCAGCACCTTCACACAGAGATAAAGAGGACCATGAGAGTGTTTCAGGCTCAGCCCCTTCACACAGAGAGAGAGAGGACCATGAGAGTGTTTCAGGCTCAGCACCTTCACACAGAGAGAGAGAGAGGACCATGAGAGTGTTTCAGGCTCAGCACCTTCACAGAGAGAGAGAGAGGACCATGAGAGTGTTTCAGGCTCAGCACCTTCACACAGAGAGAGAGAGAGGACCATGAGAGTGTTTCAGGCTCAGCACCTTCACACAGAGAGAGGACCATGAGAGTGTTTCAGGCTCAGCACCTTCACAGAGAGAGAGAGAGAGGACCATGAGAGTGTTTCAGGCTCAGCACCTTCACACAGAGAGAGAGAGAGGACCATGAGAGTGTTTCAGGCTCAGCACCTTCACACAGAGAGAGAGGACCATGAGAGTGTTTCAGGCTCAGCACCTTCACACAGAGAGAGAGAGAGAGAGGACCATGAGAGTGTTTCAGGCTCAGCACCTTCACAGAGAGAGAGAGAGGACCATGAGAGTGTTTCAGGCTCAGCACCTTCACACAGAGAGAGAGAGGACCATGAGAGTGTTTCAGGCAGCACCTTCACACAGAGAGAGAGAGGACCATGTGAGTGTTTCAGGCTCAGCACCTTCACACAGAGAGAGAGAGAGGACCATGAGAGTGTTTCAGGCTCAGCACCTTCACACAGAGAGAGAGAGGACCATGAGAGTGTTTCAGGCTCAGCACCTTCAGAGAGAGAGGATCATGAGAGTGTTTCAGGCAGCACATTCACAGAGAGAGAGAGAGGACCATGAGAGTGTTTCAGGCTCAGCCCCTTCACAGAGAGAGAGAGAGGACCATGAGAGTGTTTCAGGCTCAGCACCTTCACAGAGAGAGAGAGAGAGGACCATGAGAGTGTTTCAGGCAGCACCTTCACAGAGAGAGAGAGAGAGGACCATGAGAGTGTTTCAGGCTCAGCACCTTCACAGAGAGAGAGAGAGGACCATGAGAGTGTTTCAGGCTCAGCACCTTCACACAGAGAGAGAGAGGACCATGAGAGTGTTTCAGGCTCAGCACCTTCACAGAGAGAGAGAGGACCATGAGAGTGTTTCAGGCTCAGCACCTTCACAGAGAGAGAGAGAGGACCATGAGAGTGTTTCAGGCTCAGCACCTTCACAGAGAGAGAGAGAGAGGACCATGAGAGTGTTTCAGGCTCAGCACCTTCACAGAGAGAGGGAGAGGACCATGAGAGTGTTTCAGGCTCAGCACCTTCACACAGAGAGAGAGAGAGGACCATGAGAGTGTTTCAGGCTCAGCACCTTCACAGAGAGAGAGAGAGGACCATGAGAGTGTTTCAGGCTCAGCACCTTCACACAGAGAGAGAGAGAGGACCATGAGAGTGTTTCAGGCTCAGCACCTTCACACAGAGAGAGAGGACCATGAGAGTGTTTCAGGCTCAGCACCTTCACACAGAGAGAGAGGACCATGAGAGTGTTTCAGGCTCAGCACCTTCACACAGAGAGAGAGGACCATGAGAGTGTTTCAGGCTCAGCACCTTCACAGAGAGAGAGAGAGGACCATGAGAGTGTTTCAGGCTCAGCACCTTCACACAGGGAGAGAGAGAGGACCATGAGAGTGTTTCAGGCTCAGCACCTTCACACAGGGAGAGAGAGGACCATGAGAGTGTTTCAGGCTCAGCACCTTCACAGAGAGAGAGAGAGAGGACCATGAGAGTGTTTCAGGCTCAGCACCTTCACAGAGAGAGAGAGAGAGGACCATGAGAGTGTTTCAGGCTCAGCCCCTTCACACAGAGAGAGAGAGAGGACCATGAGAGTGTTTCAGGCTCAGCACCTTCACACAGAGAGAGAGAGAGGACCATGAGAGTGTTTCAGGCTCAGCACCTTCACACAGAGAGAGAGAGGACCATGAGAGTGTTTGAGGCTCAGCACCTTCACACTGAGAGAGAGAGGACCATGAGAGTGTTTCAGGCTCAGCACCTTCACAGAGAGAGAGAGAGGACCATGAGAGTGTTTCAGGAGCCCCTTCACAGAGAGAGAGAGAGGACCATGAGAGTGTTTGAGGCTCAGCACCTTCACAGAGAGAGAGAGAGGACCATGAGAGTGTTTCAGGCTCAGCACCTTCACAGAGAGAGAGAGAGGACCATGAGAGTGTTTCAGGCTCAGCACCTTCACAGAGAGAGAGAGAGAGGACCATGAGAGTGTTTCAGGCTCAGCACCTTCACAGAGAGAGAGAGGACCATGAGAGTGTTTCAGGCTCAGCACCTTCACAGAGAGAGAGAGAGGACCATGAGAGTGTTTCAGGCTCAGCACCTTCACACAGAGAGAGAGAGGACCATGAGAGTGTTTCAGGCTCAGCACCTTCACACAGAGAGAGAGGACCATGAGAGTGTTTCAGGCTCAGCACCTTCAGAGAGAGAGAGAGAGGACCATGAGAGTGTTTCAGGCTCAGCACCTTCACAGAGAGAGGACCATGAGAGTGTTTCAGGCTCAGCACCTTCACACAGAGAGAGAGAGGACCATGAGAGTGTTTCAGGCTCAGCACCTTCACACAGAAAAAGAGGACCATGAGAGTGTTTCAGGCTCAGCACCTTCACACAGAGAGAGAGAGGACCATGAGAGTGTTTCAGGCTCAGCACCTTCACACAGAAAGAGAGGACCATGAGAGTGTTTCAGGCTCAGCACCTTCACAGAGAGAGAGAGAGGACCATGAGAGTGTTTCAGGCTCAGCACCTTCACAGAGAGAGAGAGGACCATGAGAGTGTTTCAGGCTCAGCCCCTTCACACAGAGAGAGAGAGGACCATGAGAGTGTTTCAGGCTCAGCACCTTCACACAGAGAGAGAGAGAGGACCATGAGAGTGTTTCAGGCTCAGCACCTTCACAGAGAGAGAGAGAGGACCATGAGAGTGTTTCAGGCTCAGCACCTTCACAGAGAGAGAGAGGACCATGAGAGTGTTTCAGGCTCAGCCCCTTCACACAGAGAGAGAGAGGACCATGATAGTGTTTCAGGCTCAGCACCTTCACACAGAGAGAGAGAGGACCATGAGAGTGTTTCAGGCTCAGCACCTTCACACAGAGCGAGAGAGGACCATGATAGTGTTTCAGGCTCAGCACCTTCACACAGAGAGAGAGGACCATGAGAGTGTTTCAGGCTCAGCCCCTTCACACAGAGCGAGAGAGGACCATGAGAGTGTTTCAGGCTCAGCACCTTCACACAGAGAGAGAGAGAGGACCATGAGAGTGTTTCAGGCTCAGCACCTTCACAGAGAGAGAGAGAGGACCATGAGAGTGTTTCAGGCTCAGCACCTTCACACAGAGAGAGAGAGAGGACCATGAGCGTGTTTCAGGCTCAGCACCTTCACACAGAGAGAGGACCATGAGAGTGTTTCAGGCTCAGCACCTTCACAGAGAGAGAGAGAGAGAGGACCATGAGAGTGTTTCAGGCTCAGCACCTTCACACAGAGAGAGAGAGAGGACCATGAGAGTGTTTCAGGCTCAGTACCTTCACACAGAGAGAGAGGACCATGAGAGTGTTTCAGGCTCAGCACCTTCACACAGAGAGAGAGAGAGAGGACCATGAGAGTGTTTCAGGCTCAGCACCTTCACAGAGAGAGAGAGAGGACCATGAGAGTGTTTCAGGCTCAGCACCTTCACACAGAGAGAGAGAGGACCATGAGAGTGTTTCAGGCAGCACCTTCACACAGAGAGAGAGAGGACCATGAGAGTGTTTCAGGCTCAGCACCTTCACACAGAGAGAGAGAGAGGACCATGAGAGTGTTTCAGGCTCAGCACCTTCACACAGAGAGAGAGAGGACCATGAGAGTGTTTCAGGCTCAGCACCTTCAGAGAGAGAGGATCATGAGAGTGTTTCAGGCAGCACATTCACAGAGAGAGAGAGAGGACCATGAGAGTGTTTCAGGCTCAGCCCCTTCACAGAGAGAGAGAGAGGACCATGAGAGTGTTTCAGGCTCAGCACCTTCACAGAGAGAGAGAGAGAGGACATGAGAGTGTTTCAGGCAGCACCTTCACAGAGAGAGAGAGAGAGGACCATGAGAGTGTTTCAGGCTCAGCACCTTCACAGAGAGAGAGAGAGGACCATGAGAGTGTTTCAGGCTCAGCACCTTCACACTGAGAGAGAGAGGACCATGAGAGTGTTTCAGGCTCAGCACCTTCACACAGAGAGAGAGAGGACCATGAGAGTGTTTCAGGCTCAGCACCTTCACACAGAGAGAGAGAGGACCATGAGAGTGTTTCAGGCTCAGCACCTTCACAGAGAGAGAGAGGACCATGAGAGTGTTTCAGGCTCAGCACCTTCACAG
Source organism: Heptranchias perlo (assembly GCF_035084215.1). NCBI lineage: Eukaryota > Metazoa > Chordata > Chondrichthyes > Hexanchiformes > Hexanchidae > Heptranchias > Heptranchias perlo. The sequence goes on from NW_027139324.1 coordinate 326,168, forward strand.
AGAGAGAGAGAGGACCATGAGAGTGTTTCAGGCTCAGCACCTTCACAGAGAGAGAGAGAGAGGACCATGAGAGTGTTTCAGGCTCAGCACTTTCACAGAGAGAGGGAGAGGACCATGAGAGTGTTTCAGGCTCAGCACCTTCACACAGAGAGAGAGAGAGGACCATGAGAGTGTTTCAGGCTCAGCACCTTCACAGAGAGAGAGAGAGGACCATGAGAGTGTTTCAGGCTCAGCACCTTCACACAGAGAGAGAGAGAGGACCATGAGAGTGTTTCAGGCTCAGCACCTTCACACAGAGAGAGAGGACCATGAGAGTGTTTCAGGCTCAGCACCTTCACACAGAGAGAGAGGACCATGAGAGTGTTTCAGGCTCAGCACCTTCACACAGAGAGAGAGGACCATGAGAGTGTTTCAGGCTCAGCACCTTCACAGAGAGAGAGAGAGGACCATGAGAGTGTTTCAGGCTCAGCACCTTCACACAGGGAGAGAGAGAGGACCATGAGAGTGTTTCAGGCTCAGCACCTTCACACAGGGAGAGAGAGGACCATGAGAGTGTTTCAGGCTCAGCACCTTCACAGAGAGAGAGAGAGAGGACCATGAGAGTGTTTCAGGCTCAGCACCTTCACAGAGAGAGAGAGAGAGGACCATGAGAGTGTTTCAGGCTCAGCCCCTTCACACAGAGAGAGAGAGAGGACCATGAGAGTGTTTCAGGCTCAGCACCTTCACACAGAGAGAGAGAGAGGACCATGAGAGTGTTTCAGGCTCAGCACCTTCACACAGAGAGAGAGAGGACCATGAGAGTGTTTGAGGCTCAGCACCTTCACACTGAGAGAGAGAGGACCATGAGAGTGTTTCAGACTCAGCACCTTTACACAGAGAGAGAGAGGACCATGAGAGTGTTTCAGGCTCAGCACCTTCACAGAGAGAGAGAGAGGACCATGAGAGTGTTTCAGGAGCCCCTTCACAGAGAGAGAGAGAGGACCATGAGAGTGTTTGAGGCTCAGCACCTTCACTGAGAGAGAGAGAGGACCATGAGAGTGTTTCAGGCTCAGCACCTTCACAGAGAGAGAGAGAGGACCATGAGAGTGTTTCAGGCTCAGCACCTTCACACAGAGAGAGAGAGAGGACCATGAGAGTGTTTCAGGCTCAGAACCTTCACAGAGAGAGAGAGGACCATGAGAGTGTTTCAGGCTCAGCACCTTCACAGAGAGAGAGAGAGGACCATGAGAGTGTTTCAGGCTCAGCACCTTCACACAGAGAGAGAGAGGACCATGAGAGTGTTTCAGGCTCAGCACCTTCACACAGAGAGAGAGGACCATGAGAGTGTTTCAGGCTCAGCACCTTCACAGAGAGAGAGAGAGGACCATGAGAGTGTTTCAGGCTCAGCACCTTCACAGAGAGAGGACCATGAGAGTGTTTCAGGCTCAGCACCTTCACACAGAGAGAGAGAGGACCATGAGAGTGTTTCAGGCTCAGCACCTTCACACAGAAAGAGAGGACCATGAGAGTGTTTCAGGCTCAGCACCTTCACAGAGAGAGAGAGAGGACCATGAGAGTGTTTCAGGCTCAGCACCTTCACACAGAAAGAGAGGACCATGAGAGTGTTTCAGGCTCAGCACCTTCACAGAGAGAGAGAGAGGACCATGAGAGTGTTTCAGGCTCAGCACCTTCACAGAGAGAGAGAGGACCATGAGAGTGTTTCAGGCTCAGCCCCTTCACAAAGAGAGAGAGAGGACCATGAGAGTGTTTCAGGCTCAGCACCTTCACACAGAGAGAGAGAGAGGACCATGAGAGTGTTTCAGGCTCAGCACCTTCACACAGAGAGAGAGAGAGAGGACCATGAGAGTGTTTCAGGCTCAGCCCCTTCACAGAGAGAGAGAGAGGACCATGAGAGTGTTTCAGGCTCAGCACTTCACAGAGAGAGAGAGAGAGAGGACCATGAGAGTGTTTCAGGCTCAGCACCTTCACACAGAAAGAGAGGACCATGAGAGTGTTTCAGGCTCAGCACCTTCACAGAGAGAGAGAGAGGACCATGAGAGTGTTTCAGGCTCAGCACCTTCACAGAGAGAGAGAGGACCATGAGAGTGTTTCAGGCTCAGCCCCTTCACACAGAGAGAGAGAGGACCATGAGAGTGTTTCAGGCTCAGCACCTTCACACAGAGAGAGAGAGAGGACCATGAGAGTGTTTCAGGCTCAGCACCTTCACAGAGAGAGAGAGAGGACCATGAGAGTGTTTCAGGCTCAGCACCTTCACAGAGAGAGAGAGGACCATGAGAGTGTTTCAGGCTCAGCCCCTTCACACAGAGAGAGAGAGGACCATGATAGTGTTTCAGGCTCAGCACCTTCACACAGAGAGAGAGAGGACCATGAGAGTGTTTCAGGCTCAGCACCTTCACACAGAGCGAGAGAGGACCATGAGAGTGTTTCAGGCTCAGCACCTTCACACAGAGATAAAGAGGACCATGAGAGTGTTTCAGGCTCAGCCCCTTCACACAGAGAGAGAGAGGACCATGAGAGTGTTTCAGGCTCAGCACCTTCACACAGAGAGAGAGAGAGGACCATGAGAGTGTTTCAGGCTCAGCACCTTCACAGAGAGAGAGAGAGGACCATGAGAGTGTTTCAGGCTCAGCACCTTCACACAGAGAGAGAGAGAGGACCATGAGAGTGTTTCAGGCTCAGCACCTTCACACAGAGAGAGGACCATGAGAGTGTTTCAGGCTCAGCACCTTCACAGAGAGAGAGAGAGAGGACCATGAGAGTGTTTCAGGCTCAGCACCTTCACACAGAGAGAGAGAGAGGACCATGAGAGTGTTTCAGGCTCAGCACCTTCACACAGAGAGAGAGGACCATGAGAGTGTTTCAGGCTCAGCACCTTCACACAGAGAGAGAGAGAGAGAGGACCATGAGAGTGTTTCAGGCTCAGCACCTTCACAGAGAGAGAGAGAGGACCATGAGAGTGTTTCAGGCTCAGCACCTTCACACAGAGAGAGAGAGGACCATGAGAGTGTTTCAGGCAGCACCTTCACACAGAGAGAGAGAGGACCATGTGAGTGTTTCAGGCTCAGCACCTTCACACAGAGAGAGAGAGAGGACCATGAGAGTGTTTCAGGCTCAGCACCTTCACACAGAGAGAGAGAGGACCATGAGAGTGTTTCAGGCTCAGCACCTTCAGAGAGAGAGGATCATGAGAGTGTTTCAGGCAGCACATTCACAGAGAGAGAGAGAGGACCATGAGAGTGTTTCAGGCTCAGCCCCTTCACAGAGAGAGAGAGAGGACCATGAGAGTGTTTCAGGCTCAGCACCTTCACAGAGAGAGAGAGAGAGGACCATGAGAGTGTTTCAGGCAGCACCTTCACAGAGAGAGAGAGAGAGGACCATGAGAGTGTTTCAGGCTCAGCACCTTCACAGAGAGAGAGAGAGGACCATGAGAGTGTTTCAGGCTCAGCACCTTCACACAGAGAGAGAGAGGACCATGAGAGTGTTTCAGGCTCAGCACCTTCACAGAGAGAGAGAGGACCATGAGAGTGTTTCAGGCTCAGCACCTTCACAGAGAGAGAGAGAGGACCATGAGAGTGTTTCAGGCTCAGCACCTTCACAGAGAGAGAGAGAGAGAGGACCATGAGAGTGTTTCAGGCTCAGCACCTTCACAGAGAGAGGGAGAGGACCATGAGAGTGTTTCAGGCTCAGCACCTTCACACAGAGAGAGAGAGAGGACCATGAGAGTGTTTCAGGCTCAGCACCTTCACAGAGAGAGAGAGAGGACCATGAGAGTGTTTCAGGCTCAGCACCTTCACACAGAGAGAGAGAGAGGACCATGAGAGTGTTTCAGGCTCAGCACCTTCACAGAGAGAGAGAGGACCATGAGAGTGTTTCAGGCTCAGCACCTTCACAGAGAGAGAGAGAGGACCATGAGAGTGTTTCAGGCTCAGCACCTTCACACAGAGAGAGAGGACCATGAGAGTGTTTCAGGCTCAGCACCTTCACAGAGAGAGAGAGAGGACCATGAGAGTGTTTCAGGCTCAGCACCTTCACACAGGGAGAGAGAGAGGACCATGAGAGTGTTTCAGGCTCAGCACCTTCACACAGGGAGAGAGAGGACCATGAGAGTGTTTCAGGCTCAGCACCTTCACAGAGAGAGAGAGAGAGGACCATGAGAGTGTTTCAGGCTCAGCACCTTCACAGAGAGAGAGAGAGAGGACCATGAGAGTGTTTCAGGCTCAGCCCCTTCACACAGAGAGAGAGAGGACCATGAGAGTGTTTCAGGCTCAGCACCTTCACACAGAGAGAGAGAGAGGACCATGAGAGTGTTTCAGGCTCAGCACCTTCACACAGAGAGAGAGAGGACCATGAGAGTGTTTGAGGCTCAGCACCTTCACACTGAGAGAGAGAGGACCATGAGAGTGTTTCAGGCTCAGCACCTTCACAGAGAGAGAGAGAGGACCATGAGAGTGTTTCAGGAGCCCCTTCACAGAGAGAGAGAGAGGACCATGAGAGTGTTTGAGGCTCAGCACCTTCACAGAGAGAGAGAGAGGACCATGAGAGTGTTTCAGGCTCAGCACCTTCACAGAGAGAGAGAGAGGACCATGAGAGTGTTTCAGGCTCAGCACCTTCACAGAGAGAGAGAGAGGACCATGAGAGTGTTTCAGGCTCAGCACCTTCACACAGAGAGAGAGAGAGGACCATGAGAGTGTTTCAGGCTCAGCACCTTCACACAGAGAGAGGACCATGAGAGTGTTTCAGGCTCAGCACCTTCACAGAGAGAGAGAGAGAGGACCATGAGAGTGTTTCAGGCTCAGCACCTTCACACAGAGAGAGAGAGAGGACCATGAGAGTGTTTCAGGCTCAGCACCTTCACACAGAGAGAGAGGACCATGAGAGTGTTTCAGGCTCAGCACCTTCACACAGAGAGAGAGAGAGAGAGGACCATGAGAGTGTTTCAGGCTCAGCACCTTCACACAGAGAGAGAGAGGACCATGAGAGTGTTTCAGGCTCAGCACCTTCACAGAGAGAGAGAGGACCATGAGAGTGTTTCAGGCTCAGCACCTTCACAGAGAGAGAGAGAGGACCATGAGAGTGTTTCAGGCTCAGCACCTTCACAGAGAGAGAGAGAGAGAGGACCATGAGAGTGTTTCAGGCTCAGCACCTTCACAGAGAGAGGGAGAGGACCATGAGAGTGTTTCAGGCTCAGCACCTTCACACAGAGAGAGAGAGAGGACCATGAGAGTGTTTCAGGCTCAGCACCTTCACAGAGAGAGAGAGAGGACCATGAGAGTGTTTCAGGCTCAGCACCTTCACACAGAGAGAGAGAGAGGACCATGAGAGTGTTTCAGGCTCAGCACCTTCACAGAGAGAGAGAGGACCATGAGAGTGTTTCAGGCTCAGCACCTTCACAGAGAGAGAGAGAGGACCATGAGAGTGTTTCAGGCTCAGCACCTTCACACAGAGAGAGAGGACCATGAGAGTGTTTCAGGCTCAGCACCTTCACAGAGAGAGAGAGAGGACCATGAGAGTGTTTCAGGCTCAGCACCTTCACACAGGGAGAGAGAGAGGACCATGAGAGTGTTTCAGGCTCAGCACCTTCACACAGGGAGAGAGAGGACCATGAGAGTGTTTCAGGCTCAGCACCTTCACAGAGAGAGAGAGAGAGGACCATGAGAGTGTTTCAGGCTCAGCACCTTCACAGAGAGAGAGAGAGAGGACCATGAGAGTGTTTCAGGCTCAGCCCCTTCACACAGAGAGAGAGAGGACCATGAGAGTGTTTCAGGCTCAGCACCTTCACACAGAGAGAGAGAGAGGACCATGAGAGTGTTTCAGGCTCAGCACCTTCACACAGAGAGAGAGAGGACCATGAGAGTGTTTGAGGCTCAGCACCTTCACACTGAGAGAGAGAGGACCATGAGAGTGTTTCAGGCTCAGCACCTTCACAGAGAGAGAGAGAGGACCATGAGAGTGTTTCAGGAGCCCCTTCACAGAGAGAGAGAGAGGACCATGAGAGTGTTTGAGGCTCAGCACCTTCACAGAGAGAGAGAGAGGACCATGAGAGTGTTTCAGGCTCAGCACCTTCACAGAGAGAGAGAGAGGACCATGAGAGTGTTTCAGGCTCAGCACCTTCACAGAGAGAGAGAGAGAGGACCATGAGAGTGTTTCAGGCTCAGCACCTTCACAGAGAGAGAGAGGACCATGAGAGTGTTTCAGGCTCAGCACCTTCACAGAGAGAGAGAGAGGACCATGAGAGTGTTTCAGGCTCAGCACCTTCACACAGAGAGAGAGAGGACCATGAGAGTGTTTCAGGCTCAGCACCTTCACACAGAGAGAGAGGACCATGAGAGTGTTTCAGGCTCAGCACCTTCAGAGAGAGAGAGAGAGGACCATGAGAGTGTTTCAGGCTCAGCACCTTCACAGAGAGAGGACCATGAGAGTGTTTCAGGCTCAGCACCTTCACACAGAGAGAGAGAGGACCATGAGAGTGTTTCAGGCTCAGCACCTTCACACAGAAAAAGAGGACCATGAGAGTGTTTCAGGCTCAGCACCTTCACACAGAGAGAGAGAGGACCATGAGAGTGTTTCAGGCTCAGCACCTTCACACAGAAAGAGAGGACCATGAGAGTGTTTCAGGCTCAGCACCTTCACAGAGAGAGAGAGAGGACCATGAGAGTGTTTCAGGCTCAGCACCTTCACAGAGAGAGAGAGGACCATGAGAGTGTTTCAGGCTCAGCCCCTTCACACAGAGAGAGAGAGGACCATGAGAGTGTTTCAGGCTCAGCACCTTCACACAGAGAGAGAGAGAGGACCATGAGAGTGTTTCAGGCTCAGCACCTTCACAGAGAGAGAGAGAGGACCATGAGAGTGTTTCAGGCTCAGCACCTTCACAGAGAGAGAGAGGACCATGAGAGTGTTTCAGGCTCAGCCCCTTCACACAGAGAGAGAGAGGACCATGATAGTGTTTCAGGCTCAGCACCTTCACACAGAGAGAGAGAGGACCATGAGAGTGTTTCAGGCTCAGCACCTTCACACAGAGCGAGAGAGGACCATGATAGTGTTTCAGGCTCAGCACCTTCACACAGAGAGAGAGGACCATGAGAGTGTTTCAGGCTCAGCCCCTTCACACAGAGCGAGAGAGGACCATGAGAGTGTTTCAGGCTCAGCACCTTCACACAGAGAGAGAGAGAGGACCATGAGAGTGTTTCAGGCTCAGCACCTTCACAGAGAGAGAGAGAGGACCATGAGAGTGTTTCAGGCTCAGCACCTTCACACAGAGAGAGAGAGAGGACCATGAGCGTGTTTCAGGCTCAGCACCTTCACACAGAGAGAGGACCATGAGAGTGTTTCAGGCTCAGCACCTTCACAGAGAGAGAGAGAGAGAGGACCATGAGAGTGTTTCAGGCTCAGCACCTTCACACAGAGAGAGAGAGAGGACCATGAGAGTGTTTCAGGCTCAGTACCTTCACACAGAGAGAGAGGACCATGAGAGTGTTTCAGGCTCAGCACCTTCACACAGAGAGAGAGAGAGAGGACCATGAGAGTGTTTCAGGCTCAGCACCTTCACAGAGAGAGAGAGAGGACCATGAGAGTGTTTCAGGCTCAGCACCTTCACACAGAGAGAGAGAGGACCATGAGAGTGTTTCAGGCAGCACCTTCACACAGAGAGAGAGAGGACCATGAGAGTGTTTCAGGCTCAGCACCTTCACACAGAGAGAGAGAGAGGACCATGAGAGTGTTTCAGGCTCAGCACCTTCACACAGAGAGAGAGAGGACCATGAGAGTGTTTCAGGCTCAGCACCTTCAGAGAGAGAGGATCATGAGAGTGTTTCAGGCAGCACATTCACAGAGAGAGAGAGAGGACCATGAGAGTGTTTCAGGCTCAGCCCCTTCACAGAGAGAGAGAGAGGACCATGAGAGTGTTTCAGGCTCAGCACCTTCACAGAGAGAGAGAGAGAGGACATGAGAGTGTTTCAGGCAGCACCTTCACAGAGAGAGAGAGAGAGGACCATGAGAGTGTTTCAGGCTCAGCACCTTCACAGAGAGAGAGAGAGGACCATGAGAGTGTTTCAGGCTCAGCACCTTCACACTGAGAGAGAGAGGACCATGAGAGTGTTTCAGGCTCAGCACCTTCACACAGAGAGAGAGAGGACCATGAGAGTGTTTCAGGCTCAGCACCTTCACACAGAGAGAGAGAGGACCATGAGAGTGTTTCAGGCTCAGCACCTTCACAGAGAGAGAGAGGACCATGAGAGTGTTTCAGGCTCAGCACCTTCACAGAGAGAGAGAGAGGACCATGAGAGTGTTTCAGGCTCAGCACCTTCACAGAGAGAGAGAGAGGACCATGAGAGTGTTTCAGGCTCAGCACTTTCACAGAGAGAGGGAGAGGACCATGAGAGTGTTTCAGGCTCAGCACCTTCACACAGAGAGAGAGAGAGGACCATGAGAGTGTTTCAGGCTCAGCACCTTCACAGAGAGAGAGAGAGGACCATGAGAGTGTTTCAGGCTCAGCACCTTCACACAGAGAGAGAGAGAGGACCATGAGAGTGTTTCAGGCTCAGCACCTTCACACAGAGAGAGAGGACCATGAGAGTGTTTCAGGCTCAGCACCTTCACACAGAGAGAGAGGACCATGAGAGTGTTTCAGGCTCAGCACCTTCACACAGAGAGAGAGGACCATGAGAGTGTTTCAGGCTCAGCACCTTCACAGAGAGAGAGAGAGGACCATGAGAGTGTTTCAGGCTCAGCACCTTCACACAGGGAGAGAGAGAGGACCATGAGAGTGTTTCAGGCTCAGCACCTTCACACAGGGAGAGAGAGGACCATGAGAGTGTTTCAGGCTCAGCACCTTCACAGAGAGAGAGAGAGAGGACCATGAGAGTGTTTCAGGCTCAGCACCTTCACAGAGAGAGAGAGAGAGGACCATGAGAGTGTTTCAGGCTCAGCCCCTTCACACAGAGAGAGAGAGAGGACCATGAGAGTGTTTCAGGCTCAGCACCTTCACACAGAGAGAGAGAGAGGACCATGAGAGTGTTTCAGGCTCAGCACCTTCACACAGAGAGAGAGAGGACCATGAGAGTGTTTGAGGCTCAGCACCTTCACACTGAGAGAGAGAGGACCATGAGAGTGTTTCAGACTCAGCACCTTCACACAGAGAGAGAGAGGACCATGAGAGTGTTTCAGGCTCAGCACCTTCACAGAGAGAGAGAGAGGACCATGAGAGTGTTTCAGGAGCCCCTTCACAGAGAGAGAGAGAGAGGACCATGAGAGTGTTTGAGGCTCAGCACCTTCACAGAGAGAGAGAGAGGACCATGAGAGTGTTTCAGGCTCAGCACCTTCACAGAGAGAGAGAGAGGACCATGAGAGTGTTTCAGGCTCAGCACCTTCACACAGAGAGAGAGAGAGGACCATGAGAGTGTTTCAGGCTCAGAACCTTCACAGAGAGAGAGAGGACCATGAGAGTGTTTCAGGCTCAGCACCTTCACAGAGAGAGAGAGAGGACCATGAGAGTGTTTCAGGCTCAGCACCTTCACACAGAGAGAGAGAGGACCATGAGAGTGTTTCAGGCTCAGCACCTTCACACAGAGAGAGAGGACCATGAGAGTGTTTCAGGCTCAGCACCTTCACAGAGAGAGAGAGAGGACCATGAGAGTGTTTCAGGCTCAGCACCTTCACAGAGAGAGGACCATGAGAGTGTTTCAGGCTCAGCACCTTCACACAGAGAGAGAGAGGACCATGAGAGTGTTTCAGGCTCAGCACCTTCACACAGAAAGAGAGGACCATGAGAGTGTTTCAGGCTCAGCACCTTCACAGAGAGAGAGAGAGGACCATGAGAGTGTTTCAGGCTCAGCACCTTCACACAGAAAGAGAGGACCATGAGAGTGTTTCAGGCTCAGCACCTTCACAGAGAGAGAGAGAGGACCATGAGAGTGTTTCAGGCTCAGCACCTTCACAGAGAGAGAGAGAGGACCATGAGAGTGTTTCAGGCTCAGCCCCTTCACAAAGAGAGAGAGAGGACCATGAGAGTGTTTCAGGCTCAGCACCTTCACACAGAGAGAGAGAGAGGACCATGAGAGTGTTTCAGGCTCAGCACCTTCACACGAGAGAGAGAGAGAGGACCATGAGAGTGTTTCAGGCTCAGCCCCTTCACAGAGAGAGAGAGAGGACCATGAGAGTGTTTCAGGCTCAGCACTTCACAGAGAGAGAGAGAGAGAGAGGACCATGAGAGTGTTTCAGGCTCAGCACCTTCACACAGAGCGAGAGGATCATGAGAGTGTTTCAGGCTCAGCACCTTCACACAGAGAGAGAGAGAGGACCATGAGAGTGTTTCAGGCTCAGCACCTTCACAGAGAGAGAGAGAGGACCATGAGAGTGTTTCAGGCTCAGCACCTTCACACAGAGATAAAGAGGATCATGAGAGTGTTTCAGGCTCAGCCCCTTCACACAGAGAGAGAGAGGACCATGAGAGTGTTTCAGGCTCAGCACCTTCACACAGAGAGAGAGAGAGGACCATGAGAGTGTTTCAGGCTCAGCACCTTCACAGAGAGAGAGAGAGGACCATGAGAGTGTTTCAGGCTCAGCACCTTCACACAGAGAGAGAGAGAGGACCATGAGAGTGTTTCAGGCTCAGCAGCTTCACACAGAGAGAGGACCATGAGAGTGTTTCAGGCTCAGCACCTTCACAGAGAGAGAGAGAGAGGACCATGAGAGTGTTTCAGGCTCAGCACCTTCACACAGAGAGAGAGAGAGGACCATGAGAGTGTTTCAGGCTCAGCACCTTCACACAGAGAGAGAGGACCATGAGAGTGTTTCAGGCTCAGCACCTTCACACAGAGAGAGAGAGAGAGGACCATGAGAGTGTTTCAGGCTCAGCACCTTCACAGAGAGAGAGAGAGGACCATGAGAGTGTTTCAGGCTCAGCACCTTCACACAGAGAGAGAGAGGACCATGAGAGTGTTTCAGGCAGCACCTTCACACAGAGAGAGAGAGGACCATGAGAGTGTTTCAGGCTCAGCACCTTCACACAGAGAGAGAGAGAGGACCATGAGAGTGTTTCAGGCTCAGCACCTTCACACAGAGAGAGAGAGGACCATGAGAGTGTTTCAGGCTCAGCACCTTCAGAGAGAGAGGATCATGAGAGTGTTTCAGGCAGCACATTCAGAGAGAGAGAGAGGACCATGAGAGTGTTTCAGGCTCAGCCCCTTCACAGAGAGAGAGAGAGGACCATGAGAGTGTTTCAGGCTCAGCACCTTCACAGAGAGGAGAGAGAGGACCATGAGAGTGTTTCAGGCTCAGCACCTTCACACAGAGAGAGAGAGAGGACCATGAGAGTGTTTCAGGCTCAGCACCTTCACAGAGAGAGAGAGAGGACCATGAGAGTCTTTCAGGCTCAGCACCTTCACAGAGAGAGAGAGAGGACCATGAGAGTGTTTCAGGCTCAGCACCTTCACACAGAGAGAGAGAGGACCATGAGAGTGTTTCAGGCTCAGCACCTTCACACAGAGAGAGAGAGAGGACCATGAGAGTGTTTCAGGCTCAGCACCTTCACACAGAGAGAGAGAGGACCATGAGAGTGTTTCAG